>NC_142867.1:62215000-62522142 GCF_051225735.1 Oryctolagus cuniculus
ATGGATATTGGGATTTATGGTTATTGGGATGGATGATTGTCTTAGGCAGGCAAAATAATAAAGATGAAGATGGCAGGCTTTACTCCTCCAATGACTGACAGTAAGATCTTAATTAGCCATTGACTTCCATGGTCCCTTTTCTGTACTTAAAAATGTCCCTGATCCACCTGTTTCCATGGTCAAAACCATGCAGATGTATTTGAAGAACTATTTCAAAATATATGTGGTTTCTCTAAGAGAGCTAGAAGAGATTTCAGAGAATAAGGATCCTGTTTAAAGATGGATCTGATACTAAGTCAAGTGACTAAAAAGCTTATTTCCTAAAAAAAATAGAAATACAGAAATCAGCCACATATAAAAGCTGAGTGAATCAGCAACAAAATATAAAATAAATGTCACATTTAGGGTCACATTAATTCTGCTCTATTTCTATTCCATAGTTGGCTTTGATGCTTTCCCATAAAGAAATAATTATTGCAAACTTCTTGCTGATGTCTCACTTAATCCCCACAGCACTGAGTTTCAGGCTCTTCCTCTGAACTCCTCAACATTTTTACTCCTCTGCCCCTTCTGATTTATAGTACTTTGCCTCCAAGTATCTGCCTTTCCACAACCTATCTACCTCTCTACTCTATTCCCAGTCCCACAGTTTAGCCCTCAACAGTCTCTGCTGGGCTTGCTCTTTCCGTCCCCAGCACTCACCTTGCTCCCAACAGAAGGAGAGGTGCTCTTTCCACTTGCTGCCCAGCCAGGTATGGATACAGGAGGCTCTTGGAACCGGTCCCTCTATAAGGAGCTCTGCATATTTCCCAGCTCTTGAGAAGACCCCCCTGGGACTTAATCCTCAACATGATGACTACAATTTTACAGGAGGCTTCTCCCATTAGACTGAAGTAGATCTAGAAAAAATATTTACAACTTCCTTTTAATATTTTTATCTTTACAATATTTTTAAATTAGTATAAGAATTCATTTTTCCCTGCATGCTATACCCTGCTTCCCTGCAGAGTACAAGGAATAAATATTCTTACACTTCCCTCCTTCTCTTCTCCCTCCTGTCTCAAATTCAGCCACAAAGAACATACTACTGCCCCTAGATAAGATCTGTATATTGACACAATCTTATAGCTATGATTTCATATATGGAGTTAGGGTATTCAAACTTTAAAAGCAAATCAATTTTGATTGAAATGCAATCAAATAAACATTATTCATCACAGAGTACGGAATGCTTTTTAAATCTTTGTGGAAATTGGAACTAAAATCTTTACTCAGGTGCAATAAGACTTTGAAATCCATACACTTTTTTTAAAGCACATATTTAATAAGCTTCTTGAATATCCTTCATGTGTATGGATATCAATTTTTGTGCCTAAATGTGCTTATCTTTTAATCATATCTTCCATGATTTTTTGAAGATTCAACATATAAAAAGTGACTGGAAAAAATAATGTCACATCATTTTCTATCACTAAATATGCATCAGTATAAGAAAAGATACACACTCACTGAAAGAAAATTGTTATTTTCCCTTTACATTGATTCATGTTTATTTAAATTTCCATTGAATTTGTTTTTGACTGTCGTATTCTGGAACAATTATACTTGTCTTTGGAATTTAAATTATCTTTTAGTTTTTCTCATCTCAGGATAAAGACAAGCTTTCTTAATTATCTCACTGATGACTTACACCTATTTGTTCATAAGGACAAGAAAATGCTTGAGAAATTTGAGGAGCACAAAATATCACCCAGGATCTTGATAAAATGAAAGTTCTGATTCACTATGTCTAGAAGAAGGCCTGAGCTGTGAGTATTGGCCTTGCTTTTCCCTGAAGCCACATTTTGTGAAAAGTTCTGATAGGATCTGCATTTTTAAGGTATACCATACTGTTTCCTTCCTGAGTTTACTTTACACAGCTGCACTGAGTAAATGAACTCATGCTTGGTTAGCAAATTGTAAGATTTACTGAACACATGTTTCACTCACTGAACAACCTACTCCAGGTTTTTTTGTTATCTTTAGGGAAAATGATTATAAAATGATATATTTTCTTTATTCCTGTCTAAAAAAATCTCCCTTTTGGACACACTTAATAGATTGGTTATAAACAGAATTATTGTTCTTTGAAAGATTTTACCTGAACATTTTTAGGCTAGTTTATTAGATGAATCTATGCATTCTCCTTTCTGGCTACAGTGCCAGAATTCTTATTTACGATACTATACTAAATGTTTAAAATATCCAAATAAAATAATTGCAAGTCTGATAAGCCTTAGAACACAAATTTGCAGTTAGAAACTGTCAGGAAAAATCTCCAAAGTTCACTTCTAGGGCCAAGTAGACTAAAACTAATCTCACGGGCTTTCTTTGTAGGTCATCTTTTTATGTCAATATTTTAAACAGTAAGAGTCTACACTTTATCCTTGATGCTTTGAAATTTCACAATATTTATATAGAGACTTCTTTTCAGTTCTTCATTCTTTTTCCTTCTTGATGAGTTGTATTCTATAGGATATAGAAAATTTTGTTTCATCACTGACAGAACTTTGCACATTTTAGCTATTAAGTTACCCTTTTTTTTTTAGATTTATTTATTTATTTGAAAGGCAGAGATACACAATGAGGAGAGGCAGAGAGAGAGAAGGAGAGAGAGAGGTCTTTCATTCGATGGTTCACTCCCCAATTGGCCTCAATGGCCAGAGCTGTGCCTATCCTAAGCCAGGAGCCAGGAGCTTTTTCCCGGTCTCCCAGACGGGTGCAGGGGCCCAAGGACTTGGGCCATCTTCTACTGCTTTCCCAGGCCATAGCAGAGAGCTGGATCGGAAGAGGAGCAGCCAGGACTCAGACCAGTGCCCATACGGGATGCTGGTGCTTCAGGCCAGGGCGTTAACCCACAGAGCCACAAGAGCCACAGAGCCACAGTGCCAGCACCACTCACTTTTTTAAGACTTTTATTATTATTATTTATATGAAAGGCAGAGTTATAGAGGGAAGTAGAGACAGGGAGAGAGAGGTTTTCCATCTGCTGGCTCACTCCCCAAATGACCGCAGAGACGGGGCCTGGGCCAGGCCGAAGCCAGGAGCCAGGAGCTTCATCCAAGTCTCCCATATGGGTGCAGGGGTCCAAGCACTTGGGCCATCCTCTGTTGCTTTACCAGGCACATTAGCAGGGAGCTGGATCAGAAGTGAAGAAGCCGGGACTTGAATTACTGCCCATATGGGCTGCCAGTGCTGCAGGTCAGGGCTTTAACCTGCTGTGCCACAGTGCTGGCAACCTAGGTTACAGTTTTTATAAACAGTATTAGACACCTTTATGGATAATTATAAACCATTTACTTGGAGTATTTAACTAAAAGTGGAACTCCTTGGACTAAAGGGGGTGCAATATTGTTAGAAATTGCTAAAAATATTTTTGATGTGACTGTACTGGATGTGAGCACACCAGTTGACCTGCATTCTTGCCAATACTTAGTTGTCATTGTATTTAATTCTAATGAGGTTGCTTTGACATCACATGGTGATTTAAATTTCCATTTTTCTAATGAATAATAAGCCTGAAAACCTATCCCTGAGAATTGGTCATTTATCTACCCTACATTGTGAAGTGCCTGCTTAAGCCATTTACTTAGGAGGTTTGTTTTTCTTTATTTAAATGATTGTGGATGGGGCTTTCTCTGTCATATTCCTGCACTGTGAAAATTTTCTCTGTTGATGACTTACCTAATGGTATCTTTTGAAGTATATTATTTTTAATCTGATGAAGCTCAATTTTTGACTTTTTTCTTCAATGGTTAATATCTTTTGTGTCATATAATCAATCTTAGCTATATGAGAGTTCATGCAAACTATTTTCAAATTTAGAATTGTTGCATCTCAAATAAGATTCTTGGGTAAAAGTTGAAGTTGTGGTTCTTTTTGTTTTCCCAGGTAGATGTCCAGTTCTTCCATCCCCACAAAGATATTATTCTGTCAGTAAGTTGCATTGAATTTTCTATTGAGAAAAAATTAATTATATATTGGAACCATTTCTAGATTAGATTCTTCAGAAGAAAAGTAGAGGGAGGGAGGGAGGAGTAGGGTGGGAAGGAAGAAGTGAATATCATATTATCATATTCTTAGAATTGTATTTATGAACTGCATTGAATCTGTTCTCTTCATATTAATATTGCATCAACATGAAATTAGTGTCAGAAAAAATAAAAAAGTAAATAAAGAAAAAATGTTTCCAATAAAGATAACATTGTTTTGCATCCCTCTTTACATAAGCAATTTCATTACAACTGTAATTAAAAGTCCACTAGCCAGTGAAGTATAGTACTTTTAGATGAAGACTTATGATACTGCAGTGTTATAACAAAGGATCACAAACTGAGTGGATTTAACAACAGAAATTTATTGTATTCCAGTTCTGGAGGCTGAAAGTCCAAGACCAAGGTATGGGCAGGGTTATTTCTTTTCTTGGCTATGAGGAATAAACTAGAAACTATTCCTTGATTCACTCCTAGCTTGTGGCACTTTTCAGTAAACCTTGGCTCCCAATGCATCACCTTGATCTCTGCCTTCATGTCCACATGGCACTCTCACTGTGTGTGTGTACCTCTCTGTGTCCAAGTCCACTATTCTACAAGGATCCTAGTCTTATTGTATTAGGAAGTCATATACCACAGGATAACCTTGTATTTAGTAACCATACCTGCCTTGAACTTCTATCTAAATAAGTTCACGCTCTAAGGCACTCAGTTTGGGACTTCAGCATAATTTTGGGGGAACAAAAATCAATCAAAACCACTTGTCCATGTAGGGCACATACATTTTCTTGGTTTACTTCTTCAGTGTCTAGGACCTGTATTAAAAGGTTGACATCAAGAGTCTGCCTAATTATAGAAAGGCAGAGAGAATCTAGACCAAGACTTCCACCTCTAACAGACTTTGTAACCAAAAGTATAGTATTTAGATTAAAAAGGGGGTACTAGAACAAAGACAGGGAGTCTAAGGCAGTTCATTCACTTGAGATGTTTTTCAGAGGATGTTCCAGGCAGCTTACCTTGAAACATTGTACCCAGAGGGGCCAGACTAGACTAAAAGGTTTATTTGAAAGGCAAAGGGATAGAAGAAAGAGACAGAGACAGAGACTCAGAGACAGAGATTTCCATCTCCTGGCTCACTCCCCAAATGGCCACAAGGAGATCTAGGCCAGACCCAAGCCAGGAGCCAGGAACTTCATCCTGGGCTCTCATAAGTGTCACAGCCCTCTTGGGCCATCTTCCAGCACTTTCTCAGGTGCATTAAAAGGAAGCTGTATTGGCCGGCGCCGCTGCTCACTAGGCTAATACTCCGCCTGTGGCGCCGGCACCCCGGGTCCTAGCCCCGGTCGGGGCACTGGATTCTGTCCCGGTTGGTTGCTCCTCTTCCAGTCCAGCTCTCTGCTGTGGCCCAGGAAGGCAGTGGAGGATGGCCCAAGTCCTTGAGCCCTGCACCCCTGCAGGAGACCAGGAGAAGCACCTGGCTCCTGGCTTTGGATCAGCGCAGTGTGCTGGTGGGGGGTGAACCAACAGAAAAGAAAGACCGTTCTGTCTGTTTCTCTCAATGTACACTCTGCCTGTCAAAAAAAAAAAAAAAAAAAACAAAAACAAAAAAAAACAACAACAACAACAAAGGAAGCTGTATTTGTAAGCAGGGTAGCCAGGATTCAAACTGGCATTCTGATATGAGGTAACAGTGTCACAAACAGCAGCTTAACCCACAGCACCACAACATGAGCCCCATTTATTGATTTTTAAGCATCATATATCTGATGTTTAAAGGGAGAAAAATATAAAACTCTTTCATAGTATTTCGAAAGTCCAGATAAGACTAGTTACCATGAACCTGCAACAGCAATAATCTGCTCATTTGTATTCTTGTTCGTAGCAGCGGATCAGTGGTGTGAAGATTCCAGGAGACAGTGAGGCTGTGATTAAGAAAAAAAATGGCTATTGTTTTTCATATCAATATGACTGAAATGATGGACTAAAAGAACAACTAGATAATATGCAAGAATTTTAAGAGAAAAGATGTCTACAGAAGTACACGTACCACATTTATCTCTATACTCGTATATCCATTACACATAATAATATAATAACAGATGAGGTTTCTGTACACAGGATGAGTAAAAGATGGGGGCTGGCATTGTGGCGCAGCAGGTTAGACTGCTGCTTAGGTTGCTCATGTCCCATATCAGAGTGCCTGATTCAAGTCCTGGCTACTATGATTCCAACTCCAGCTTCCCACAAGAGCATATCCTGGAAGGCAGCAGTCATAGCCCCAGTGCTTCGGCCCTGCCACCCCCATGAGAGATCTGGACAGGGCTACTGGCTTCTGGCTTTGGCCTAGTGCAGCCCCACTGTTGTGGATATTCAGAGAGTTAACCAGAGAATGAAATTCTCTCTCTCTCTCTCTCTCTCTCTCTCTCTCCCTTTCTCTCTCTCTCTCTCTCTCTCTCTCTCTCTCTCTCTCTCTGTATTTCAATTAAATAAAACATCAATGAAAATTTTTAAAATTGCTCCTCAAAACATTCCTCTATGCTCTATCCTTGTACAATCCCAGATTGGTGGGGCTAAAGTTTATTGTAACCCACTTAACTGGACTGGCATACTGGCCAGAAATCTTTGCACGTTTTAATGGAGATTGGGCTTCAGTAGAAACTTCTTAAGTCCTCAATGCATCCTGCATAAGTACTAGCTTCTGAAAGGAAGGAGGAGGGGCCTGGGGGAGGGTCAGTCTGAAAAATAACGACCTCTCTACTGAACGCCCCTCTTTGCCTATCATTCCCAAATAAATTTGAAAAGTTATGGTGGCCTGAGAATCTACTTCCAGGAGAGCCTGGATGTTGTGCCTTTTTGGTGCCACTCTGAAACTTAGGTCTATGAAAGAGTTAAGAAATGCAAACACACAGGGCCTGCCCCTGGATGTCACTTTCAATTCAAGGAGAAATGTATCTTCAAGAAAACTACACATAGCAGAAAAAAAAAAAAAAAAGAAAACAGAGCCTAAACTTTCTCCTACTTTCATTGTAGTGAGTACTTCACATGCAGAGTTTAAAAGAAATACTGAAGAAAACTAATTTACAAGGTAAGACAAAAATTTTATGAACAATGTCAGCCTGATCAGCAACGGAATGAAACTTTGAGTATCTCTTCTAGCCTGAGTTCCCTAACTAAACAATTTTCTCTCTTATCTTATTATGCTGATCCTGAAAATAAACCATGTCCTTTGTGCCTATGGTGATGACAATATACCATAAACAAACACATTGATGTTAATCTTCTAAAATTGGCAATTTTTGTGGGAGTTTTTTTTGCCTTTAAATCTATGCTGGGTTTTCTTGTTTTGAGAAGCAAATATTCCTTTTTTAATTTTATTTAAAGTATGCAAATTTCATAGACTTTATATATAAAGATTTAGGAACATAGTGATTCTTCCCACCACACCTCCCCAACACTGCCATATTTCTTCCTCCTCCCTCTCCTATTCCCGCTCTTAATTTTTACAAAGACCCATTTTCAGTTTACTTTATACTCATAAGATTAACCCTAAACTAAGTAAAGAGTTCAACAAATAGTATGAGAAAAAAAAATGTTCATCAACAGTAGAGACAAGGGCTGTAAAAAAATCATCAGATCTCAAAATGCCAATTTCACTCCTATACATGACATTTTTGGTACTCTATTAGTTACCACAGATCAAGGAAAACATATGGTATTTGCTTTTTGGTGACAGGCTAATTTCACTAGATAAAATGGTTTCTAATTGCATTCGTTTTGTTGCAACAGACAGGATTCCTAATTTTTTTGCCATGAGTAGTATTCCACAGTGTATATATGCCATCATTTCTTTATCCAGTCTTTATCCAGTCATCAACTAATGGACCTCTGTGTTGATTCCATATCTTAAATATTGTGAATTGTGCTACACTAAACATGAAGATGACACTTTAGTGTGATTTCATTTCCCTTGGGTAAATTCCCAGGAGTGGGATGGCTGTGTCATATGATAGATCTATTTTTAGCTTTCTGAGTTATCTCAACACTGTTTCCAAAATGGCTGCACCAGTTCACATTCTTGCCAACAATGGATTAAAGTATCTTTTTCTCGATATCCTTGCCATTATTTATTATTTGTTGATTTCTGTATGAGAGCCATTCTAACTAGTAAGAGGTGAAACCTCTTTGTGGTTTTTTTTTAAGATTATTTATTTATTTGAAAGTCAGAGTTACATAGAGAGAAAAGGAGAGACAGAGAGAAGAGAGATCTTCCATCTGCTGGTTCATCCCCCAGTTGGCCACAAAGGCTGGAGCTGCGCTGATCCGGAGCCAGGAGCTTCCTTCTGGTCTTCCCATGCCGGTGCAGGGGCCCAAGGACTTGGGCCATCTCACTGCTTTCCCATGCCATAGCAGAGAACTGGACCAGAAGTGGAGCAGCTGGTCCTGAACCGGTGCCCATATGGGATGCTGGCACTGCAGGTGGCGGCTTTACTGGCTACACCACAGTGTTGGCCCCATCATTATGGTTTTGATTTGCATTTCCCTGATGGCTCATAATCCAGAAAATTTTTTCATGTGTCTGTTGGCCATTTGAATGGAATTGAAATATGTCTATTCAAATCCTTTACCCATTTCTTAACTGGATTGTTTGTTTTGTTGTTGTTAAGTTTCTTGAGCTCTTTATAGATTCTGGATATCAATCCTTTATCAATTGCATAGTTTGTAAGTATTTTCTCCTATTCTGTCATTTGCTTCTTCACTTAGCTGATTGCTTCTTTTGCAGTGCAGAAGCTTCTCAGGTAGATGTAATCCCATTTGTCGATGTCGGCTTTGATTGCCTGTGCTTCTGGGGTCTTCTCCAAGAAATGTTTGCCTATGCCAATGTCTTGTAGGGCTTCCCCAATGTTCTCTAGTAATTTGATAGCATTGGGTCATATATTTAGGTCTTTTATCTATTTTGAGTGGATTTTGTGTGAGATGTAAGGTAGGAGTTTTGTTTAATACTTCTGCCTGTAGAGATCCAGTTTTCCCAGCACCATGTGTTGAAGAGACTGTCCTTGTTCCAGGGACTGATTTTAGCTTCTTTGTCAAAGAAAGGTTGGTTATAGAAATATGGATTGATTTCAAGACTTTCTATTCTGTTCCATTGGTCAACATGTCTTTTTTTTCTCTACCAGTACCATGCTGTTTTGATTATAACTGCCTTGTCGTATGTCTTGAAATCTGGTATAGTAATGCCTCCTGCTTTGTTTTTGTTGTATAAACTGCTTTCACTATTCAAGGTCTCTTAAATCAGGGATATTCTTCTCAGATCTAGAAAAAAATAATGCTAAAATTTATTTAGAAACACAAGAAAAGCATATATTCTGGAGTTGGACTGTTTGTTCTCTGAAAGTAAATCCTTTTTCGCTGTTTTTAATGCCTTTTATTCACATCTTTTGACATCTCTTCAAAGATGAAATGAAATAAATCAGGGAGTATTAAAGAAATATAAGAGAATCTCAACAGGATTCTATATAGGGGATGAGAAAAAGTAGGAGCTCTTTGTTGGTTTTAATCATTTTGTTGAGAAAGGAGGAACTTCTGGTTTTATTGTTCCTGACATGACTATGGCAAGATCTCCAAAGGAATTTCTTTTCCATCTAAAGATAATCATCCATTCAGAAGTGAGCTGCTCCAGAAGCAAAACTAGGCCTCAACACAATGAAGCTGCAATATGTTGGCAACATCCTCATTAAACCATCACTCGTGGTATATACATACCCTTATGTATACACTGATTTGTGTACATACTCATATGGTGCACACTGATATGTAATTTCACTTTATCTGATGCATATAGTGTGGCTTATTCCTTCACAAGCATGAACCTTCAGGGATCAGAAATGCATAGGCTGCTAGTATCCCAATATTTATACATATTTTAAACAATAAGGATTTATACTTTACATATACAAACAAGGGCATGTCAAAATGTTGTGGAAAATATGAATTAAAATATAAATTAAAAGCCACTGCCTGCAGTGCCGGCATCCCATATGGGCACCAGTTCAAGTCCCAGCTGCTCTACTTCCAATCCAGTGCTCTGCTATGGCCTGGGAAACCAGCAGAAGATGCTCAAGTCCTTGGGTCCTTGCCCCTATGTGGGAGGTCCAGAGGAAGCTCCAGGCTCCTGGCTTTGGATTAGTGTAGTGCTGCCTTTGCAGCCATCTGGGAAGTGAACCGTGGATGGAAAACCTCTTTCGCTCTGCCTCTCTGTAACTAGGCCTTTCAAATAAATAAATCAATCAAAAAAGTTGAGTGTATTTTGATTCAAACACTTCTTGAAATCCACACTAGTTTATTCAAAATATACATTTTATGTGAAATTTTTAAAGATCACTCATATATCCAGTAGCAAATAAAGTTGCTTATATAAACTGCATATGTTTAGTAATAGGCCTCTCAGATACACACATCAACATACATAAAATTTCAAAAAATTTTAAAATGTCAGAAAATATCCCTTCAATTGTAAATGTACATACGCTAACTCAAAAAATGCATGCATACAGATAAGCTCACTTTCAAGTAATTACACATCTTCTTGCACATGCATGCAAATCCCCTGCCTTTGTATTGTGTATATGGATGACACAGGGAGTTAGGGGTTAATATTTCCAGCTTAGCCTCTAGTCTCAAAGGAAGTCAGTATGGGTGTAATTCAGTGGGGATTAGAGATAAGAAAAAAAAAACTAAAGTGTGAGGTAAGTGAAAGATCAGACATAGTCCTTTAAATCGGCCTTAGTCTGAGATCTCTATCAAAGACTGAATCCTAGGAGCTTATTGAAGCACTCATGACCATGTCCATCTGGATCAAAGACACAGCAGAACTCAAGGTGAGTGATTCTCTGTCTCGGGCACCTCTGCCCTTTCCAGAAGAAGTAGAATTTGCAGAAGTTCCAGGAAGAGGAAATAGCAAGACAATGACTGTTCAGAAAGAATGAACTCAATGGAGCTTCAGGTTCAATGATCTGTGACCACAAACCTTTATTCTGACAATGGGAGAAGACTCAGGGCCTCCACTATATCCTCTATATCCTCCAGGTAGACCCCAGAATGAGTTTGGAGCTGAACACCACGTACTCCAGAATCACTGAAATACCCTTAGTTTAGATACCTCAAAGTGAGAAATCAAAATTTAAACTTCTCTCAACTTATTCTTCAGTAAGATCTCTGATTATTTTATGAAAACATTTATCCCTGACTGACACATTTACAACAATTTCCTCACAATGAGTGGAGACGTGGAGCTCCAACAGAGCCAGTGGGCACCATCATGTGATTCACACCCATATTCACAGTTGAACAGTGAGTTCTACCCTGTGAGGACACGGTTCTGTGAGCCATGTTTCCTGAACCAAAATTACAGAAAATTTCTACAAGGTAGCTGCCTTCTGGGAAGAGAAAAATTGAGTCTGAAGATCAAGTGTGATCCCTAGCTGTAATGCTTGAAAAGGATATAACTTAATTTCAGTCTTTAGTATGCACTATTTGTGTTTTACTCTGAGTGAAGGAAAAAAAGCATACATTCAATATCAGTGTACAGGAGTAAAGAGGGGTGGACAGGAAGGGAAGTTATATTGTTTTCCTTTCTCCTACTGTTTATATTTCCATCATTCAACCCAATGGCAATTTGATCATCTGTGCCTACCTTTCAGGACAGGAAGGTGGATTTAAGTATTTTGCCAGCTGGGCTGATCGTTGGTGACTATGTTCACACAGCAGAAGGTGACATAGTTGGGGGAAAGGCAGGTGATGAGGAAGACATTGGCTCAAACAGAATAGATAAGACTTGCTGGGAAAACCAGGCCAAACAAAAGGCATAAAGCATAGACCCTCTGCCCCAGATACTTGTGTTACTGAATTTCACTATACATTATATGGGAGTTTCTGTTTTGAGCAGTCCTGTAGCTATTATCTGGGTAGAATGGGAACTTTCCAGTTCAGAACAAGACTTACATGTTTGAGCTTCATTTTGCTCATACTATATAAATCTGGGGAAAATTAGAGTAACACTAGACCTATTTGTGACCTGGAAGAAACTATTTGGAGAGGCCATTTAATCTAGTTTAATAAACCAATTGTTAGTTCTAGGGGAGATGTGTTAGTGGGGATTTGAGAGAAAGCTCTTCTTATCAATTTGTTTCCATAATGAAGATGAGAACTGAAGTTCTCCATCCAAGACCACAGGACAAGTGAGATTCCATAATTAAAGGCATTTCACAAGAACAAATTAAGCTTTGTGACATTGACTCTAAAGCAGGCTGTGTTCACCAAAGGGATCTGACAGTAGAACCAAACCACACAAGAAAGATCAGAGGGCAATGTTCACATAGTATTGAATGACAGCAAGGCAACCTCTAGAATTAGACAAGAATATAACTGCCTTGTAGGCATGGCTCAAAGTAGAGTTGAGAGGATTTTACCAGGAGATTTAAAGACATTGCAATCAGCTGGTGAGTTAGTTGTCTCTAAATGATATCATTTATTTCTTATTTCTTCAACAAAAGTTTAATAAATTTTTACTCAGAATAAACACATAGGTGCTAAGGATCCTACAGGGCTCAAGGCTGACCTCAAGACAATTTGCTCATCTAGAAGAGGCACTGGCAAATTATAACTTGTTGACCAAATTCAACTTATAGCCTATTCAGCTAACTAAATTTTAATTGGATTATAGTCATAAGCATGCCATTATACATTGATTATATCTGCTTTGGAACTATAACTATATATATATACATGTAAATAGGCTAAAATATATATGTGTGTATATATATATATATAAGAAACTATTTAGGTGAAGAATTGCAACAAAGAATGTATATTCACAAAGCCTAGAATATTTATGTTTGCTGATACCTAATCTAGGAGGTTCTAAACACTAAGGGTAATTCTTCAGTTGCAGATGTGCAGTTGTTCTGAGTTTTCTTCCAGTCCAAACCCTTATATTAACAGCAATAGAGGTAAAGGTAACTCAAGACCACTACTCAAGTTTCTATCAACCTTTAAGTCAGGCTGACTTCCTATCCTGAAAAGTTATCTGAGTGACATAACAGAGGGATAAAATGAAACTGTGAGAAAGACAGAACATACTGTTAGTTCTAAATAATAGAAAAAATTCCTACAATATTATCTGTCAGAAAGTATTTATATCACCGTACTCTACTTTAATAAAAGCTATTAATTCTTAAAATCTAATTATACTTGATATTAGTATGACTCACCCTGTTTTGAACGATACAACTATAAATAAACTACAATGTGTAACACGATTTCCTGTTGCAAAGTTTTATTTATTAAAACAGTTTGAAATTAAACCTAATAGCCTTATAGCCCAAGTGTATCATATGAAAGTCCATTGAATAATAATAATTGCTTTGACTGTTATTATCTGCAGAGAGTACATGACCTTCCCAATGGAGAGCATATTAACCATCACTTGATGTTGACGTCAGCAAACAGCTCTTCTCATCCTGCATCCTTCATCCTGCTTGGAATTCCAGGACTGGAGAATTCCCAATTTTGGATTGCCTTTCCATTCTGTATTATGTATGTTGTGGCCACAATTGGTAATATCATTATCCTTCATATAATCCGAACCGACCACACATTGCATGAGCCCATGTATCTTTTTCTGGCCATGTTGGCTATCACTGATTTAGTCCTCTCCTCTTCCACTCAACCGAAAATGTTGGCCATACTCTGGTTTCATGCACACGAGATTGAATATCATGCTTGCCTCATCCAGATGTTCTTCATCCATGCCTTCTCTTCAGTGGAGTCTGGGATCCTCATGGCTATGGCCTTGGACCGCTACGTGGCTATCTGCTTCCCGCTCCGGCACTCTAGCATCCTCACCACAGCTGTAGTGGTTAAACTGGGGGCAGTCGTGATGGTGAGAGGGCTGCTATGGGTGAGCCCCTTCTGCTTCATGGTCTCCAGGATGCCCTTCTGCCCCAACAAGGTCATTCCCCAATCATACTGTGAGCACATGGCTGTGCTGAAGCTGGTGTGTGCTGATACAAGAGTCAATCGTGTGTATGGGCTGTTTGGAGCCTTCTCTGTGGTTGGCTTTGATATAATTGTCATTGGTATATCCTATGTGATGATTTTGAGAGCTGTGCTGCGGTTACCTTCAGGTGAAGCCCGCCTTAAGGCTTTTGGCACATGTGCCTCTCATATCTGTGTAATCTTGGCTTTTTATATTCCAGCCCTCTTCACATTCCTCACCCACCGCTTTGGCCATCATGTGCCCCGAGTGGTACACATCATGTTTGCTAATGTCTATCTACTGGTACCTCCCATGCTCAATCCCATCATCTATGGAGTTAGAACCAAACAGATCAGGGACAGGGTTATCCGAGCATGTTGTGGGAAAGACCCCTGAATCAAGGGTAACAGTATCACCATGACTCCATCTGCTCCACTGATCCAAGGACATAGTGAAAAAGTTTCTCAGGCTGTTGCATCTCATCACAAAGTCATCTCTGAGAACAACTGACCCAGACACTGCAGCCCTCAGGAAACAAGCAAAATGACTTTCAGAGCACAATGAGCACTCTCTGAGAAATGTGACAGACGACAAAACTTTGTCAGCCTTTGTTCTTCATCACAAGAAAATAATTTTTCATCTAGTACCTATATAATAAATTATTATCAAGATATTATTAAGGTAAAAGAATAATTTTTCTACTTTCAGAAGTATACTCAGTACATTGATAAAAAGGAATTTAGAAATTTGTATCAGTTAGAAAGTATATATATATTTTCCAGTTTATCAATTTCTTTATAGAAATAGAATTTTGAGAACAGAAACATGTATAGAATCATGCGTAAAATCATTATTTATAAAAACAAAACCAAAAATCATTTGATTACTGTCCTAAAAGAAACTAGCTGAAGCAATGTACAACTGAAATCATGTGTCATTTACTTGTTGTATTTACAAAAAGTGTCTGAACATTTGAAAAGTGATCAAGATATAATATTATATTGAAACAGAAGGGAAAAAAACAATTGTCCATAGTGTTTAATACCAGTTCTGAAAAGGAGTAAATAAGTAGAGAACACGTTTTGGGAAATGCATGCCAATGCCATCATGGATTAGTGAAGTTGTGGGCTTTTCATTTTCTATTTTTACTTTTGTGTTTTTGAAAAATTAACCTCAATTGATGAAGTTTAATTAAAGTATGAGTAAGAGGTAATTAAAATAAGAATGAAAGCATACAGAAAAGGTTGAATAAGTGCCAAAGCTTAGGGAAATGGCAGGATGGCATGGACAATCTGAGAGTAAAATGGACCATGGAATAGACTAAGATGCACAAAAGCTAAAAATCTAGGTGTAAAATTGTTGGTGGGTCACAACTTCGTGATAATGTTAACAATGAGGATTGGGTGAACTGATGAGTTAAGTTTGTTTCCCTTTTCCAAAATTTTTTATTCCCTAAGGACAATGGGTTTCAGAATGAAGGAGAAATTTAGGGTAAAAGATTAAGAGGAAAATTCTCTTCTGAAGCTATTTATAGGAATGAGTGTTGCACAGTTAAATCATAACTCTTTTAAAACTCAGTTGTTTTTAAACAATTAGAACCTAACAGAGACATTAAGAGAATGTAACAGATTACCTTAACTCATTGCTTTAACAGAGGATCTGATTCTAATTCTATGTCAAAGAGAAATAGATTAATAGCTTTTGTATCCAAATTAAGACAACATTTCCTTTTTTTTTTTTTTTTTAACTTCACAGGTAGGGTAATAGACAGTGAGAGAGAGAGACAGAGAGAAAGGTCTTCCTTCCATTGGTTCACTCCCCAAATAGCCACTACAGCTGGCGCTGCACTGATCCAAAGCCAGGAGCCAGATGTTTCTTCCTGGTCTCCCATGCGGGTGCAGGGGCCCAAGCACTTGGGCCATCCTCCACTTCTCTCCCGGGGCCACAGCAGAGAGCTGGACTGGAAGAGGAGCAACCGGGACTAGAACCGGGGCGCATATGGGATGCCGGCACTGCAGGCAGAGGATCAACCAAGTGAGCCACGGCGCCTGCCCCTGGACAACATTTTCTAAATAAGGTAACACATCAGCCTTAGTTACTTTTAAGCAGTGTTGAACTATTTTTCATAAACAGTTTATGTAAATGTATTTATTAACAAACCCAAATAGGTTTTCTATAGAATTTAAGGTGCTAAGATTATGTAAGTTTACATTTAGACACATTTATCTCATTTGCCTTTACCAAATTTACATTTAGCAATTACACCTAAATGACATAAGATGCTGATATTATATTACACCTATATACAAATTAAGGTCAAAAATGCATTCATATGGAATTGTACTCCTTTTATAAACCTCTAGCTATAAATCAATGGCATTAAACCAGAGACTGCAAAATCTACTTTAGGGGCTTCAGTGAGTACTGATTACCCATTGCTATATTATCAAAAACTTGTTGAAACGAATTGCAAAATAGGATTGGCAAGTTACAAAGCCATATTTTTAAAGGCAGTGATATTCCTAGACTCATAGAGAAAAATTTCTTCAAACTCAATGTCTAGTTACAGTTGCTTTTTTCCCTAAGAATACCTTAGGCCAATGATGCTCTAGTCAACAGTCAGCCATTTGGGACTGCCTCTGAAACAAAAGTTCAAGCAGCTGCAAGGCAGGTCCTAAAAGTGGGCTAGGGCCGATGTGCCAGGGACAAGAAGTCCACTGGAGATTGTTCACCATTATTGTAAGGTTTCATAGTGGAGAGCATCAGAGTAGATGGTTACAGAGATATTTTTTCTTTTTCTTTTTTTTTTTTTTTAAAGGCAGAGTAGAGAGTGAGAGAGAGACAGAGAGAAAGGTCTTCCATTTCCGTTGGTTCATCCCTCAATGGCCGCTGCGGCAGGCACGCTGTGGCCAGCATACCGCGCCAATCCAAAGCCAGGAGCCAGGTGCTTCTCCTGGTCTCCCATGCAGGTACAGGGCCCAAGCACTTGGGCCATCCTCCACTGCACTCCCTGGCCACAGCAGAGAGTTGGACAGGAAGAGGAGGGGCCAGGACAGAATCCGGCGCCCCAACCTGGACTAGAACCTGGGGTGCCGATGCCGCAGGCAGAGGATTAGCCTACTGAGCCTTGGAGCCAGCCACAGAGAGAGATTTTAAGGAGGAGAATCTGATAGGTGAAAGAATAAGGGCAATTATGGAAAAGAAGATGTGTCTGAAAATAGTTACTAATCCGGTGAGCTGGCTTGTTTGAAGTGCCAATCTAGGAAATGCTCCCTAATGAAACCAAGAAATTAAGTTTGTAGAAACTGGGGAGACCTGGCAGCTCAGCTTGGTATTCAGTTAAAAGCAGGGACAAAAACAATCAAAGACCTCATTATCCTGTCTTACTTACTCATGTAAAATGAAAAAGCCATCAAAAGGGTAGAATACCTACTTAGTTTTGCCCTAAACAGGGAGCTCTGAAAGATGGAATCATCACTCCCTTGCTATTCTTACGGCAAAACTGAAACAGGAGGGGGAGAGGCAAAGACCAGTTGGAGGATGAGGGCTGTCGGGCAAAGGCATGGAGAGAACCAAGTTGTGCTTGCTTCTTCAGGAGGAGGGTGTTAGGGAAGATAATTGATAAGACAGGGGAGTAGGCTTTGGACAAGGCCTAATTCTGAGATTAGGTCAGAATTCCTGGGCGGGGCGGGGCGGGGCGGGGGGGGGGGTTAGGTACAGTGAGCCAAGACAGTGAAAACATGACACAAACGTAGAAGAAGGGGGTTTTGGCCCTTTGGGTGAGATCTTTGGAAGTGGAGAGTTTGAGCTGGAGAAAGTTTAGAGCTGAGATAGGAGAAAGCTTAGACATAGGAAAGCTTCAACTTTTCCTAACGTTCACAGAAGTGGTAGAGATCCCAATAATGTTAGGGTTAAACATGTCATTAAACAACCATTTGGACTGAGTTATCAAAGCAGGAGACAATGGAGAGGAGGCTTGGATAGAATATGGGAGGAAGCAGCTCCCATGGCAGCCTGTAGAGTTGGATCAGCAGATATCAGGCATCCTAGAGATCATGGCTGTCCAACAGCAAGATATGGAAACAGAGGGCAGGGTTTATCACCCATGCACCCACTGGAGCCCTGGCCCTAGTCTGCAGAAGGGAAACAGGAGCTTGAGTCATCATCCACATTCACTGATGCCCAGAGTCTGTAGAGGCATGAAGCCATAGGAGTCATGGTGCCCAGTACCAGGACTTCGAGATTAAGCAGAGAAGAACCACAACCCACAGTGGAGATTATTGTGAGAATCTCTCATTCCGCATCTTAACTCAGGATTTGAAATGCTGGTGTATGGATGGAGATCATGAAGTGGCGTGGAAGGAGTCCCAGGGGCATGTTTTGTGACTGACAGAAATCCAGAACCTCAAGGCAGGTCAAATCCTGAGTGGAGAGCAAAGTCAATGGCGGAACCTGGATCTGAGTCATGGCACCAATGTAAGGCCTCCACAAAACAAACACCGGAGTTGGAGAAAAGGTTTACTGTCGGGTGGGGGAGGCCCAATGGGTCAAGGGAGAGAGTAAGAAAGAGAGTATGAGAGAGAGAGAGAGAGAGAGAGCAAGCGAGCTAATCTGGGGCCGGTGCTATGGCACAGAGGGTTAAAACCCTGGCCTGAAGTACCAGCATCCCATATGGGCACTGGTTCTAGTCCTGGCTGCTCCTCTTCCGATGCAGCTCTCTGCTATGGCCTGGGAAAGCAGTAGAAGATGGTTCAAGTCCTTGGGCCCCTGCATCTGTGTGGGAGACCCAGAAGAAGCTCCTGGCTCCTGGCTTCAGATCAGCACAGCTCTGGTCATTGTGGTCAGCTGGGGAGTGAACCAGCGGATGGAAGACCTCTCTCTGCCTCTCCTTATCTTTCTGTGTAACTCTGACTTTCAAATAAATAAATAAATCTTTTTTAAAAAAGAACTAATCTGTAATTATTTTAAAGTTTACAGTATATGTATATGGGTGAAATGGTCATCTTTCCATTTGATTATTGTGTATTGCCCTTGCATATACTCTGGCTGAATTAGGGTCTTTTTACTTTTACTTGCTGAATTCTATTTGGTGGAGTATTAAGCCTTTGATTGCATTGTAAATTAAAAATGTGTTATCTTAAAATGAAACAGAGAGAGAGAAAGTGAGAGGGAGGGAGAAAGGAAGGAACACCATTATGTTCTTAGAATTGTACCTATGAACAATATGGAATTTGTTCTCTTTGGATTAATATCACATTAAAATGGAAAAAATAAAATATCAGATGGTAAATACACTCAACTTGTTTTTAATGAAATGTTCTATGAAATGTATGATTTGTACCTGAAGCCTCTGTTCTTCTAATTGCTTCTGAGTCCAGGCACTCAGAAACCCTGTCCAGGGGATATGTCCAGCAAACAACAGAAACTGCAAGAGTCACAAAGAGAGGGTGAGCACTAGAAATGTGTTGTGGGGGCGGACACTATGGCGTAGCGGGTAAAGCTGCCATCCTCAGTGCCGGCATCCCATATGGGTGCCAGTTCAAGTTCCAACTGCTCTACTTCTAATCTGGCTCTCTGGTGTGGCCTGGGAAAGCAGTGAAAGATGGCCCAAATCCTTGGGACCTTGCACCCATGTGGGAGGCCTGGAAGAAACTCCTGGCTCCTGGCTTTGGATCAGCACAGCTCCCGCCATTGTGGTCACCTGGGAGTGAACCAGTGGATGGAAGACCTCTCTCTCTCTCTGCCTCTGCCTCTCTGTAACTCTGCATTTCAACTAAATAAAAAAATAAAAATAAAAAAAATGTTTTGGGACAAAAGGACTCCAGTAAAGGAAAGAATAACATTTTTTAGAAACAGATGATGTGTGCAAAGGAGGTAGATGGGGAAACATAGAGAAAGGAGTAAGAAGACTGGCTGTACAATTCAGAAAAGGGATAAAATGCAAGAGAAAATTTAGATAGAATTCAAAGGTACTAACTACAAGTGTAAAATATCCATGAAACCAATTTGAATGGAGTCAACACAAATGAACTGGATTTGTAATGAATTGTCTTTGAAGTAAGCAATAGACCATTGAGGAGAAAGAAACAGTAGGAAAAATTAATAAGACTGACAAGGACAATATCACAGTATGTGCCCTAGAGTAATAGGAATAGGTAAATAACCCATCCCAGGCTGTGTGTTTGAGGAAAGGTGGTCACCAGAGGTTCAGGAAAGAGGAATAAATCCTGAGTTAGACCACCATAATGGAATGAAAATGGTGATGCAGAGAGGGAGAAAGAAGTTCCATGTGTAAAAAAATCAATGAATATCTACGAGATCACAGAAGTTCTTGAAGGCTTAGGTGCATGGAAAGAAATACAACAGGAATAGTTTGGAAGTAATGATTGTCGGGGACCAGATGGTGAGGAGATTTTATAACCACATTGTGTGTTCTTTATTTTGAAGCAATGGAAAAGTAAGTGGTGTAAGGACTGGTGCCACAGCCATATCATCAAACTGCAAATGAGGACTATTACTGTGGAATCTATGCAGAAGAAGGATTGGATGGCAGAAGAGGTGGCAACAGGAAACCAATGAGAATGATGCAAATTAAAAGCCTCAGGAGAAAAAAACCTGCAGTAGTGTTTATAGAATTAATTGATTGTTACTCATTGTATATGAGCACACAGCTTACAAAGAAAAAAATAAAGCATTAGAGTTGAGACCAAGGTTATCTTATAATCTATCTTTGATTCGGTATCATGTCCCTGTCCAAAGCCATTACTGTTCTGATCAAATCAATTTAACACATATCTTCTAGGAGTATCAGTAGGCACTGACATGCAAATACAACTATATAGAGATGGAGAGGACTTCGAGAGGTTTTTAAAACATACATGATGGGGGCAGGTGCTGTGGCACAGGGGTTAAGATGTCACTTGGGACATTAACATCTCCATATCAGACTGCCTGGTTTTGAGTCCCGCCTCCACTTCTGATCCAGAATTCCTGTTAATGTGTATGTTCAGAGGCAGCAGCGATGGCTCAAGTATTTGGGCTTCTGCCAGCCATGTAGGACACCTGCACGGAGCTCCTGGTTCCTGGATTAGGCCTGGCCCAACTCGGGCATCTTAGCATCTCTCTCTCTCTCTCTCTCTCTCTTTTCTCTTTCTCTCTCTCTCTTTCTCTCTCTCAAATAAATAAAAATAAATAACAGTAAAAAACCTACATGATACCATACTGCATAAATAATTCTATAACTTTCTTTAAAATTCAACATCTTCATTCTTAACTGTTAAGATACTTACGTATCATAATAATCTCTCTGATTAATATCTCTCTATGAAGAACTCCTGTTTTCCCTTTTGAAGACCACAATCTTTTAAGTATTTTTTTAACTTTTATTTAATGAATATAAATTTCCAAAGTACGGCTTATGGATTACAATGGCTTCCCCCCCATATCGTCTCTCCCACCCACTACCCTCCCCTTTCCCACTCCCTCTCCCCTTCCATTCACATCAAGATTCATTTTCGATTATCTTAATATACAGAAGATCAGCTTAGTATACATTAAGTAAGGATTTCAACAGTTTGCTCCCACACAGAAACATAAAGTGAAAAATAATAGATGATTTTTTAAATGATGATGAAATCAGATCAGACCTATTGTCATGTTTAATCCCAGTGAGAGTCAAGTTGGGAGTTGATAATTTCTTTTTTTTTTTTTTTTACAGAGGATCAGTTTAGTATACATTAAGTAAGGATTTCAACAGTTTGCACCCCCATAGAAACACAAAGTGAAATATATTGTTTGGGTACTCATTATAGCATTAAATCTCAATACACAGCACATTAAGGACAGAGATCCTACATGAGGAGTAAGTGCACAGTGACTCCTGTTGTTGACTTTACCAATTGACACTCCTGTCTATGGCATCAGCAATCTCCCTATGCTCCAGTCATGAGTTTCCAAGGCTATGGAAGCCCTCTGAGTTCTCCGATTCTTATCTTGTTTAGACAAAGTCATAGTCAAAGTGGAGGTTCTCTCCTCCCTTCAGAGAAAGGTACCTCCTTCTTTGAAGACCTGTTCTTTCCACTGGGATCTCACTCACAGAGATCTTTTGCCAGAGTGTCTTGGCTTTCCATGCCTGAAATACTCTCATGGGCTTTTCAGCCAGATCCGAATGCCTTTAGGGCTGATTCTGAGGCCAGAGTGCTATTTAGGACATCTGCCATTCTATGAGTCTGCTGAGTATCTCACTTCCCATAAACAAGTCTTTTAAGTATTTATGTGTCTATTCTTATTTATTTATTTCCATGACCAGCTCAATCACTCTTCTACTCTGTTTCCATGAGTTTTACTTTTTGAAATAATACTTGTATTTGCTTGTCTGGAATATTTCACTAAGTATAGTGTCCATCAAGTCCATCCATATTGTAGCGAATCACACGATTTTCTTGCTTTTTAAAGCTGAATGACATTTTATCACGTTTTCTTCAACCATTCATCTTTTGACAGACACTGAGGTTATTCTTATATCTTGTCTATTATGAATAATGCTGTAACAGACATGAGATTAAAGATATCTCTTTGACAAAAGAATTTTATTGCCTTTGAACCTATACCTAGTAATGGGATGATGCGATCAAAGGGTAATTTTCTTTTTTTATTTTTTTGAGGACGCTCCATATTGTTTTCCCCCAATGACTTCACCAATATATAATCTCATCAGCAATGAACAAGAGTTCTCCTTACTTTACATCTTGCCCAAATCTACTTTACAAAACGTTTTGATTACTCTTTTGTTTTGAAACTAGTTAGGCTGGGTTCTGAGGTCTTCTTTACCTTATTTGATCTGAACAAAACCAAAGACCTACTATGTCTAATTCTGACAAAAAATATTCATCCCTGGTTTCCAAACTCACTATCATAATATCTGCTTTTAAAAATCATACTGTGGGCTGGCACAGTGGCTCAATAGGCTAATCCTCTGCCTGCAGTACCAGCACACCGGGTTCTAGTCCCGGTTGGGGTGCCGGATTCTGTCCCGGTTGCCCCTCTTCCAGGCCAGCTCTCTGCTGTGGCCCGGGAGTGCAGTGGAGGATGGCCCAAGTGCTTGGGCCCTGCACCCACATGGGAGACCAGGAGAAGCACCTTGCTCCTGCCTTTGGATTAGCGCAGTGTGCTGGCCACAGCGCTCCTGCCGCAGCAGCCATTGGAAGGTGAACCAATGGAAAAGGAAGACCTTTCTCTTTGTCTCTCTCTCTCTCACTGTCCACTCTGCCTGTCAAAAAAAAAATACTGTGAAAATACAATGAATGGCAACAAAACTGGGCATACATAAATGTCAAAAAAAAAAAAAAAGAATATTGCAGACTAGCTAGATTCTCCAAGCTTGACAGGAGAATCCCAAAGGAACCATGACCTTGTAATGACTGAAATTTAACCCATATTTCAAAATTATACACATTGGGGAAACACTGCTTTTTGTTCTAAAATTACCTTTCCCCTTTTTATAATAGACAGAAAACATAAGGATCATTCCTAACTATACCAACTCATATGTTATCTTCCACCTTCAGAGTATCCACTGCTGTCACTATTAATTCAATCACTGTGCATTTCTTGAGAAGTTACCTTATACACTATAAAGAGCTTATTAACAAATCAGATCCAACTCTCAACTCTTTTAAAGAATGGTACACTTGGACACTGCAGACATTGTCCTGTAAATGAAAGAAAGTGAATATTATGATTAGTGTTGAATTAAACCTTTGAATATAGAATTCAAATTATGTTTTTGCAAAAACTGATGAAGCCAGAACAGGGAGGGAGGGGGAATAGAGAGAGCAAGGGAGTGTGGGGAACTGTAATTGTCTTCTTAGAACTGTATCTATGGAATACATTAAATATCTTCTCTTTATATGAATAAACATTTTTAAAAGAAAGAAAAAATGTTCAAATCAAGAAATTGAAAAAGAAAGAAAGGAAAACATGATTTCCTCTAGTTTTGAGAAATGAATTCCAGAAAATTAATGGAAATTTTTCAAAGTATAAAAATAATTAATATTAGGAGAAAATTAAAGTTCCAGAAGTACAGAGCTAACATATTTAATGGTGACCTATCGAACCCAATTTTATTAAAACCTGTGACAAGTCAACACATCTACTATCACACTACTATCCAACACTTTATGGAAGAGTATTGGTAAATTTACAAAGACAACTAAATAGAAAGAAATTGTGTTACTTTGGGAAAAATATTTTCATTTGGGTTTTAATTGTATTTTTATGGAAAAAAATCCTAAAGAGTAGACTGTAATCCTTTTTTAAAGATTTATTTATTTATTTGAAAGGCAGAGCATCAGAGAGAGAGAAATATCTTCCATCCACCGGCTCACTTCCTAAAATCACAATAGCCAAGGCTGGGCCAGGCTGCAGCTGGAAGCCAGGAACTACATCTAGGTCTTCTGCATGGGTGACAAGGACCCAAGCACATGGGCCATCATTTGCTGCCTTTCTGAGTGCATTAGGAGGGAGCAGGAAGTAAAGCAGTCAAATTCAAACCACCAGTATTCCATTATGGAATGCAGGAGTCACATGCAGTGTCTCAACCTGCTTGCATCCCAATGCTGGTCCCAGACTGTAATCTATTAAAATTGTTTACTGAGATAACGAGATATCACAAATGAATAGTTTCCTCTATTCACAAAATTAACCACTGAGAAATTTTATAAAAATAGAACTTTATTCAAGAAAGCCTAAAAAGTACAAAATATATTGCTAATACAAAAATTTGCATTTGGTGGCAAAGGGAGATCCATAAAAATGGATTAAACACAAAGCCCTTTATTCCTTAATTCCTGAATTGAAGAATCTTCAATGCTGAAGAGATGTGAGTTCTTCTATAAATATATATAAATTCAAAGCTTTGTCAATAATAAAAGTCTTAAAATATTTAGTTGATACTAACAGATGGATCTTAAAATATAAGTTCTATAAATATGCTAATGTATTCAGTGCAATACTGAGAACAACAAAGATGGGAAAGGACTTGACCTTTAATATATCAAAATGCAACATAAGCTACTGGAATTAACAGCACGCAAAATTGGCAAAGGTGTAAAAATACACTTAAAAATCATTAGAAAATAACGCTATTTCCTAGGAAAAAGTGAATGAGTGCAAAAATCATGAAAATATTATCTTACAGAAGATGAAGGAAGAACCGATTATGTGATTAATAAGGTTAGTCCATTGGCTAAAAATTTTAAAAACATAAAAAGGCCTTTATTTTACAAAGTTTGCATTTGAGTTAAAAATTTAAGATAAAAATAAAACTCTATATTAGAATAATGGAAATGCATTACTTAAGAACTAAATGAAAACCAGCTACTAAAATATTGTCATAGAACACTGTATCCAACTCAAATGTCACTGACTGCTGAAGATGTATGTAAATAAACTTAGAAATACAGCTTGTCGTATATGCATTCAAACACCAAGACCAAACAGTGTAGACATTTCTGGTTAAAAATGGCATCATAGGGGCTGGCACCATGGCTCATTGGTTAATCCTCTGTCTGCGGTACCAGCATCCCATATGGGCGCTGGATTCTAGTCCCAGTTGCTCCTCTTCCAGTCCAGCTCTCTGCTGTGGCCTGGGGAGGCAGTGGAGGATGGCCCAAGTACTTGGGCCCCTGCACCCACATGGGAGACCAGGAAGAAGCACCTGGCTCCTGGCTTTGGATTGGCATAACTCTGGCTGTAGCGGCCACTTGGGGAGTTAACCAACGGAAGGAAGACCTTTCTCTCTGTCTCTCTCCCTCACTGTTTAACTCTGTCAAATAAATAAATAAATAAAAAGGCATCATAATATAGATAATGAGATATAAACAGATAATTGGAACATATTTTTACAAAATATAGTGAATAAGAGAAGGCAAAATGGGTAACAAAACTGATGAAAGATTAAAATAATTAAAACAATCTGAAATATAATATTCAAGGAGACAGTAGAGGAAGTGAAAAGAGTTACTAAAGAAAGAATATAAACCTCCTTCTACTATGAAAATTTTTAAAATGTCCCCCACAAACTCATCAAACTCACCATTTTGGTGATGAACCAAAGATCAAAATGCATGGTTTTTGTTCTTAACTACTCCATTCAACATATATCTACTATCAGCTCAATGCACAGCATCCACCTTTGTTGGCCATTTGCTTGTTTGTTTTTTTTTTTTATTTTAATTTTGACCTTTTTTATTGTCATAAGGTGGTGTTTTTTTTTTTTGAGATTTTTTGACATCTTTATTTGCAAGTAGCAAAGACAGAATATGAATATAAATTTCCAAAGTACAGCTTATGGATTACAATGGCTTCCCCCCCAAAACGTCCCTCCAACCCACAACCCTCCCCTTATCCACTCCCTCTCCCCTTCCATTCACATCAAGATTCATTTTCGTTTCTCTTTATATACATAAGATCAGTTTAGCACACATTAAGTAAAGATTTCAACAGTTTGCTCCCACACAGAAACATAAAGTGAAAAATACTGTTTGAGTACTAGTTATAGCATTAAATCACACTGTACAGCACATTAAGGACAGAGATCCTACATGAGGAGTAAGTGCACAGTGACTCCTGTTGTTGACTTAGCAAATTGACACTCTTGTTTATGGCATCAGTAATCACCCTAGGCTCTTGTCATGAGCTGCCAAGGCTATGGAAGCCCCCTGAGTTCACCGACTCTGATCATATTTAGACAAGGCCATGGTCAAAGTGGAAGTTCTCTCCTCCCTTCAGAGAAAGGTACCTCCTTCTTTGATGACCCGTTCTTTCCACTGGGATCTCACTCATGGAGATCTTTCATTTAGGTTTTTTTTTTTTTCCCCCAGAGTGTCTTGGCTTTCCATGCCTGAAATACTCTCATGGGCTTTTCAGCCGGATCCGCATGCCTTAAGGGCTGATTATGAGGCCAGAGTGCTGTTAGGACATTTGCTTTAATATCATTAAAATCAGTCTACTAGATGAGTGCTTGTAACTTTGTGAGTACATTAGAATTATTTGGAAATCTTCTAAAATATATTTGAAGCCAAGATCTCAATCTAGATCAAATCAATCTGAACGTCTGGGAGTAACACCCATGAATCTTCATTAACTTGAAAAATGTGTCTGTTGTTTTCTAGTGATTTCTTCAGTTTTATTGAGGGTGATGGACTTAGAACTGGGAAGCCTCGTTATAAGTATTTAAATTTCCTTATCTAGGATTTTGGTCATAGAGAAAGTGGTGGACACCAAGATGTATGGTGATTTTGTCCAGGCAAAATAATAAACATTAAGATGGAATTCTTTGTTCCTCCAGTGACTAACAGTAGGACTTGGAAACCATTGCCTTCTATGGTCCCTTTTCTATAAACTGGACTTTATAAATATCCCTGATGTATTTATTCCAATTGTTTCTATGATGGTAAAAATATCAAGATATATTTGAAGTAGTTCTTTCTAAATATAAATGGTTATTATGAAGCAAGCTAGAAGGGAATTCAGAAAATTAGGATACCATAAAATGGTGGAGCTGAAGCCAAGTTAAAGGACCCAAAAAACTTATTTTCTAGAAAACAGAAATTAGCCTAATAAAAATATTGAGTGAAGCAAAATAAAATATCCATAAACAAATGAGCAGCAATAAAGTATACATACATAAATAATAAAATAAATGTCAAATTTAGGGTCACAAAAATCATAATAATTCTGTTTTCTTTCTGTAACATAATTAGCTTTGATATTTTCTCATAGGAATAATTATTTGTTTACAAACTTATTGCTGATATCACACTTAACTCCCAAACCTTCAGCTTGGATCTATTCTGAACACCACTTCCCTCTATTTCTAGTCTTTGTCTATGAATTGCAAAATTTCCTAGACTCTCAATACAGCCCAGAATCCTTTTCACATTATTTTGGACTCCAATAGGGTTTCCTGAGCCCTCATTGCTTCCTACAGAGATGCAAGTATTTGAAAGGCAGTGGTGATGAAAGACCTGTAGAAGGGTCAATCAGGAAATACTGGTGTTTCTATCACACATTCTTTGCAGCCAGCCAGCTCAAAAAGTTGAAAAGTGGTCTGGAGGACTTGAGAAGTAACTCTCATGAGAGCCTGGGTGTTATACTTGCTTGGTGTCACCATGATATTTGGAAGAGTTAACAGATGCAGAAACACAGGGCCTGCCCCTAGATGTCACTTTCTATTTAGGGAGAAAGTTTCTTTTAAAAAGAAAGAATAAAAAAAGAAAGTAAAGGACATGAACTTTGTTCTGCTTTCAGTATTATGTGAGCACTTCACATGCTAAAGTTAAGATAAACAAAGAAAAATAATTTGCAACCTGAGATAAAACCAAAATTTTAATGAACAATGGCAGCTTGGTCCTCAACGCAATAAAACTTCAACCATTCCTTGTAAACTTGGACTCTTTCACAAAAACAATTTTATCTGAGGCTTTACGATGCTTATATCTGAAAACAAATCATGCCCTTTGTGAACATGCTGAGGACTCTGCCATAAACACATTGACGCAGACCTGGTGACCTTGGTAATTTCCCTTTAAATGTGCATTCAGAATTTTTTATTTTATTTCAAGAAGCATATCTTCTGAAAACTGTTTTGCACTCTTAAAATAAATGTTTCCTTTCAGTTTTTAAATGTTTACTTCTCATATCATTCTTTCATACCTCATTGAAGTTGAAATTAAATAAATCAAGGAGTGCTGAGAAGATACAATCAGAGAATTTCAGCAAGAGTCTATTTAGGAAATGAGAGTGTGAGAGCCTTTTAGGCTTTAGCTGTCAAGGTTGAGTGAGGAGGACCTTCTGGCTTCATGGTTTCTGACATGGACTATCCCCAAGGGAATTCCCTTCTCCTCTCCAGATGATCCCTATCTCAGAAGTAGACAGCTGGCAGGGCTTTGGTAGCAGAACTACCTCTCTATGCAATGAAGCACCAATAATTTGCCAGCACCTCAAACCATACTGCTTATATTTACATGCTCATATGAGAAAACACTGATAGGTAATCTCACACCCTCAGGTATGTAGTTAGGCACATGCCATCACAACATGTGTGCCATCCAGGACACAACATTCACAGGATGATGATATCACACTAATTATGCATATGTAACATACATAATTATCCAAACTTTCAGAGATACACAAGCTTATACACACACATACACTCAAATGCAAATGCAGCCCCTTAAACAAATTACACATGTTTATTAACAAATTTCATATATACACACAACATATATGAATTATCAACACATTTTCAACTGGCACAAAATATCCCTTCAGTTGTAAATATATGCATACTCTGCCTCACAAATAGTACATGTATACAGATAAGCTCATTTTCAGATAATCATGCACATATATGCAGATTCCCTACCTTTGCAATTATGTATACAGAGGAGAGAGAGAAGTTATGGGTTAATGTATACAACTTCAGTTTCCAGTCTCAGAGGAAACCAGTGTGAGTGAGAGGGCAGTGGGGCTTAGGGAAAAGGAGAGAATTAATGTTTGGGGGAAAGGGAAGGGCAGATCTAGTCCTTTAAATAGGCACTGACCTGAGGTTACTGTCAAAGACTGGATCCCAGGAGCTTATTCGAACCACTTATGGCAATGCCCAGATTAGCCAAAGACAGAACAGAGCTCAGGGTGAGTGAATCCCCATGGCTCAGGCACTCCTATCCTTCCCAGAGAAAAGAAGGACTCTGAGAATCGCCAAGAAACTGGAGGGTAAGACAATGCCTATGCAGAGGGCTAACTCAATAGGAGCTTCAGGTCTAGATATCCATGACCATTGATCTTTAATCCCACATGGAAATACGACTCAAGAATTTCAGAGGCCAGCGCTTTGGCTCACTTGGTTAATCCTCCACCTGCAGCGCCGGCATCCCATATGGGCGCCAGGTTCTAGTCCCAGCTGCTCCTCTTCCAGTCCAGCTCTCTGCTGTGGTCCGGGAGGGCAGTGGAGGATGGCCCAAGTGCTTGGGCGCCTGCACCCACATGGGAGACCAGGAAGAAGCACCTGGCTCCTGGCTTCAGATCGACGCAGCACCAGCTGTGATGGACTTCTGGGGAGTTAACCAACGGAAGGAAGACCTTTCTCTCTCTCTCTCTCTCTCTCTCTCTCACTCTACCTGTCAAACAAATTTAAAAAAAAAAGAAAGAAAGAATAAAGGATTCCACTGTGTCCTTCAGACAAATCTCAGAATGGTAGAAAGACCCTTCCATGCATAAAACATTCATAAAGGAGATTTGATCTGAATCCCACCTGCTCGAGTGTCTTCGTTCACCATAGTTTCAATACACTGAAATGAGAAGAGTTTACATTTCTTTTTATTAAAAAAATTATATTTTTTCTGAGGTAGAACTAAAGGACAGTTCCCTGAAGCTATTTCTTAGCAAGATTCCGGGGACTTTTAGCAGCACAGTTGGCTGGTAGACTCAACAACATACACGTAATAGGTGGAGAAATTGAGGTCCAGCAGACCAGTGACACTGACAAGTATAAGCCCATATTCACAGATGAAAGGTGAGCTCCATTCTGAAATCAGAGATCTTGAAACCATATCTCCTAAACCTAAAGCTACAAAGAACTTTTGCAAGGTTGTTGCATTTTGGGAGCCTGAAAATAAAGTTCAAAGCATCATGAGCCTACCTATAATGTTTGAAAGGGATGTGCTCTAATTTCAGCTTTCACTAGGCACCCTGTTTGTGAGCATTGCAGTCTGGGAGTAAAGGGAAAGAAACAGGTTAATAGCAGGATATGAATGAAGGACTGCTGGGAAGGAAAATCACTATGCCATTCTCCTTTTCCCTAACCATGTAGTTGACACATATTTGCATGCCTCAGCCCAAAACAAATGGATAATCCGAGTTTCCCATATTGAAAATCACACATTGGACAAAAACGGCCAAGCATTGATCAGTTCCCTATGAACGCCACGTGACTTTTAGCTTTTAACTCTCTGCCTATGTTGAGTTCATGAGTCTGTAAAAACAGAAAAGGGAATTTCTGACAGCAAAGGCACAAGATTCCATGGCACAGCAGCAGAAAGTACAGACAGGAAAGAGATTCTCCTGTCAAGGGTTCCGGCTCCCTCTTCAGACTTGGGTCCCAGGTAAGCTCTGCTCTTCTAGTGTCCGCCCAAGAAAGAAAATCTGAGAGCAGAGAATCAGAGCTGACAGAATAGCAAAGTAGAATGAGAAAGGCTTAGAGGCATCTTTTCATTGGTGGGGATGGGTGGGTGGCTTTCTCTGTCCTGTGGAAAGAATAATGGGAAATGTATGATATTGATGGGGGTAGGAAGGGAGAAACTGGCTTTTGAAATGGTCTGCAGAATATAGGCAACTGAAATTTGGTTGTAGAAAAAAATCACCACCTCGAAAATAGAGTGTAGAATAGGTGAGTTTTCCATTAAGCCTCATGGGAACCAGCAAATAAAGATGTTATCTCAGAGAAGTCAGTGTATCACCAGAGATGCAAGGGAGCCAGCCTGGAGCCTCTTCTGGAATCTCTGGTTCCGTAAAGTAGCAGAGGTCCTGTGTCAAGTGTACGTGTATCTCTAATTCAGTGTACAATCAAGTAAGCTAATTTTGTATCTGTGTTTTTCATGACAGGATAACAGTCTCTACTTCGCTCACCCTGAGTCTGAGTCCCAAACTTTATCTAGCTAAGGCAGTTGTGTACCACCCAGAGTGCTGGCTGTGGACCATTACATAGGACATTATTTAGTCTGTGATTCTGGAAAATCACTTAACTTCTCTGAACTCTGTTTTTCTCTTTTGTGTGAGTTAGAAAAATAAATTTTAAAAGCCTATAGTTCTGTGCCTCAAAAAATATCATTCCCACCAAAGGCAAAAAGAGATCATATACTTTGGGAAATTTTACCTAAAGCTAGAACATTTTCCAGTACTTTTTTTCAAGAAGAAGCATGGTCTAAATATGATTCTATAGGTGTCTTTGACCTTGAACACTGTGTCCCCATATGGAAAGGTGACATAGAACGGGCAAAGGGTAAGCAAGGAGAAAGATACTCACTCAACAGAACAGAAGATACTCTTTGACAAGACTACACCAGGCAGAAGAGATATAAAAGTGCCTCTGGGTTCCAGAGGATATGTGGTTCTAATTTTGTCATACTCTAAATAGGAGTATTTGTTTTTGAGCATTCCTGTAGCTATTCTCTAGGTAAAATGGTAATATCTCTAGTTTACAGTAATTCTTATAAAGTGAAACCTCCATTTTTCTCATACAATTGTAAAGTAGAGCAAATAAGAAAGAGGCTTGAACTGAGATGTTGATGAAACACTTTTTAGAATAACTTGATCTAGTTGAAAAAAACATTTCTAAGCCCCAAGAAGTTATTTGTTAAAGGGATTTGAAAGGATAATCTTATTTTTTGGGTGTTTCTGTTATGAAGGAAGAACTAATATTTTCAAACCAAGCCACAGGGCAGATGAGGTTAAATAGTAAAAAGGTGTTGGTTAAGAACCAAGTGAGATATGTACCATTCATTCTGAAGTCGGTCACCAGAGAGACAAGAAGGTAGCATCAGTTCCTGAAAGGCTAAAACAGAGGGTAGCACTGAGAAAATGTTGAAAGGTAGAGCAATTTCTAGAATGAGAAATAGACATTATGTCTTGTGAGCATAGATGAAAGTCTGGTTAAGAGGTTTCCATGGGATATTTAAGGATATTGTTCATTAGATAATGAGATGGTTTCTACTGAGTGAGGGGAGTTGTTAATTCATTGAACAAAAGTTTATTATATTTCTATTCAGAAAAAAGACATAGGTGCGCAAGGCTCAATGCTGAACTCACAACAAACTGATCATCCAGCAGAGGCATCAACAAATTATAACTCAAATACATTGCAGCCCATTTTCATATATAAAGTTTAATTGAAACACAGCTCCACACATGCATTTATATATCAATTATGGCCCTTTTTTTTACCAAAAGGGTGAAATTGAATAAAACAGAGAATGTATAGTCCAGAAGCCTAAATTATTTATGATCTGACATTTTACAGCTAGATTTAACTGATCCCTAATATTAAATTCCATGTAATAAATATATTTTTTTCATTTACGGATTCACAATTAGTAAGTCAGTTTTCTTTAACCTTCAAAGAAAATTCAACATCACTACAAAAAACCATTTTTCAAGTCCTGGTAGTAGGGTTTCCTACTATCAAAAGTTGTCCAAGTGTCTTAACAAAGGGACAGAAAGGACTTATGGGTGGGGATGAGATGGGATAAGGCAGGTAGCCTTAGGGCCACAGAGCTGGAAGTCCCAAGTCACAAGTCCTCGCCCCCATGTAATTCTATCCCACTTGTCCAATAAACTGCCCCTTACTGGGGCATGTTTCCTTCTGGGTGGGACATGTGCCATGTGAATAGCCACCACACTTCTACCTCAAAAGCAGCCAGCACTGGAAGAAGTGTGTCCTGCTCTTGGGAGACGGATGCTGAGGTGCTCTCTCTCCACTTCTTCTCTTACATCCATTTTCTCCTGGCCCACTCCCCAACCATGCTCACGTTTCTTTGCTTTATCATCCCTTAAATAAATGTTATCGTTTTGTGTACTGTAAAAAAGAAAAAGAACTTATGGGGAAAACTGGGGTTGGTGTGAGACAGCTGTTTTGTTTAAAGAATACAAAGGAAAAAAATGATTATGACACATCTAGCTTTGGAGATCTTGCCTTCAAAAGAATATTATTTCTTTAAAATATAATAACACTTCAAGCTAGAATGTTCTAATTCCATTTTGAATGACATGAATATGAATAAAAATGAAAAGCAGCATAATTTTAAATTATAAACTTTTATTCATTAAAACTTAAAATTATTCCAGTTTACCATTAAACCTCATCGCCCCAATACCCAATTGCACCATGCAAAAGACTTATAAATAATGATAATAATTTATTTAATTCTTACCCTCTACAGAGAGCAGATGATCTTCTCAATGGAGAACACATTAACCATCACCTGATGTTGGCTTCAGGGAACACCTCTTCTCATCCTGCATCCTTCATCCTGCTTGGAATTCCAGGACTGGAGAATTCCCAATTTTGGATTGCCTTTCCATTCTGTGTCATGTATCTCGTGGCTGTAGTTGGCAATATCATTATCCTTCATATAATCCGAACCGACCACACATTGCATGAGCCCATGTATCTTTTTCTGGCCATGTTGGCTATCAGTGACCTAGTTCTTTCCTCTTCCACTCAACCAAAAATGTTGGCCATACTCTGGTTTCATGCACACGAGATTGAATATCATGCTTGCCTCATCCAGGTGTTCTTCATCCATGCCTTCTCTTCAGTGGAGTCTGGGATCCTCATGGCTATGGCCTTGGACCGCTACGTGGCTATCTGCTTCCCGCTCCGGCACTCTAGCATCCTCACCACAGCTGTAGTGGTTAAACTGGGGGCAGTCGTGATGGTGAGAGGGCTGCTATGGGTGAGCCCCTTCTGCTTCATGGTCTCCAGGATGCCCTTCTGCCCCAACAAGGTCATTCCCCAATCATACTGTGAGCACATGGCTGTGCTGAAGCTGGTGTGTGCTGATACAAGAGTCAATCGTGTGTATGGTCTCTTTGTAGCCTTCTCTGTGGGTGGCTTTGATATGATTGTCATTGGTATATCCTATGTGATGATTTTGAGAGCTGTGCTGCGGTTACCTTCAGGTGAAGCCCGCCTTAAGGCTTTTGGCACATGTGCCTCTCATATCTGTGTAATCTTGGCTTTATATATCCCAGCCCTCTTCACATTCCTCACCCACCGCTTTGGCCATCATGTGCCCCGAGTGGTACACATCATGTTTGCTAATGTCTATCTACTGGTACCTCCCATGCTCAATCCCATCATCTATGGAGTTAGAACCAAACAGATCAGGGACAGGGTTATCCGAGCATGTTGTGGGAAAGACCTCTGATCCAAGGTTCACAGTATCACCTTGACTCCAATTGCCCCACTGCTCTGGGGACACAATGAATAACAGTTGCCAGACCATTATCTATCATCACAAACTCAATTCTGTAAACAACTTCCAGAAATAAGAATTTTCATGAAATTTATGGAATATGTGATGGATAACAAAATTGGTTGACTTGTGTTGATCATCACCAGTAAACAATATATATTTTTCATGTGGTAAATCAGTGAATATTATAAAAATGCAACCTATTAAGAGAAAAATATTTTTACACTATTGGTAGAAATATGTCAGCACCTTGTTTATTAAAAGGACATTAGAAAAATTACATGAAAAAGTACATATATTTCCCCCATAGGAATCTCTTTATAGAAATAAAATTTTAGGGGCCGGCGCTGTGGCTCACTAGGTTAATCCCCCGCCTTCAGTGCTGGCATCCCATTTGGTCGCCGGTTCTACTCCCTGTTGTTCCTCTTCCAGTATAACTCTCTGCTGTAGCCTGGAAAAGCAGTAGAGGATGGCCCAAGTGCTTGGGCGCCTACACCCTCATGGGAGACCAGGAGCAAGCACCTCGCTCCTGGCTTCGGATCAGTGCAGCTCTGGCCGTTGCAGCCACTTGGGGAGTGAATCAATGGAAGGAAGACCTTTCTCTCTGTCTCTCTCTCACTGTCTGTAACTCTGTCAAATAAATAAAACAAAATCTTTTAAAAAAAGGAATAAAATTTTAGAAACCTAAAAAAATACCAAGACACATATGAAATCATTATTATAACAAGCCAGAAAAACATTTTAATATTATATGATAAATAACCAGATAGACACATGCAATTGATTTCCAGGTGCTATTTAACTACTGCATTTGCAATGAGTATCTGCATGAGTGAAAAATGATTAAGATATAATACTAAATAAAACTGAAAAGAAAAATAATTGTTCATAAGTTTTAATTCCAATTCTGTCAAGGAATACTTAAGAAAATGAACTTTTTACTTGTTGAACATTATGGCTAGGGGCACATTAAGACTATATTATAAAGTAAATTGAAATTATTTTATTGCAAATATTAAAGAAAAAATTTGGTAAGAGGGAGAAGAAATTAAGAGAGGGAGGGAGCAAAGAAGTATGGTTATATTCTTAGAAATGTATATAGGAGGGGCCAGCACCGTGGCTCACTTGGTTAATCCTCCACCTGCGGCACCAGCATCCCATATGGCCACTGGGTTCTAGTCCCAGCTGCTCCTCTTCCAGTCCAGGTCTCTGCTGTGGCCCGGGAGGGTAGTGGAAGATGGCCCTGCACCCGCATGGGAGACCAGGAAGAAGCACCTGGCACCTGGCCTCGGATCGGTGCAGCACTGGCCGTGGCGGCCATTTGGGGAGTGAACCAATGGAAGGAAGACCTTTTTCTCTGTCTCTCTCTCTCTCTACCTGTCAAATTAAAAAAACTCTACCTGTCACATTAAAAAAAAAAAAAAAAGAAATGTATATAGGAAATACATGAAATTTGTTCTCTTTATATTAAAAATCTAATCTAAAAATTTAACAAACCATCACTACAAAATAAAAATAAAAGTCCTTGACTACCTTTCAGGGGGAAAAAAGAAATTCATACATATAACAATAATAGCTTCTGATAGTGATGTTTTTAGCATTTTCATTTCTTTTTTCACTTAATTTTGTTTCAAAAAGTATTCAGTTGAAGAAGTTTAATGCTAACATGAGAAAGAGGCAGTTAAAATAATAACAAAGGCTACACATGAAATTAATTCCCAAAGACTAGGCAAGTGAAGTGGACAATCTAAGTGGAGTAAGAATGATAAAACAGATTAAGATTCACAAAATTCTGAAAATCTAGATTAAAATATTGCTGCCAGATCACAAGTTCTTGAGACTGTTACTAATGAGGATTGGGGTGATGACACTTCATTTCTCAAAAATATGCTGATTCTGTCATGATTTTAGAATGAAGGAGACATTTTTGGAAAGGAAGAGGAAGATTTTCTTTTAAAGTAATATATGACTTGAGATGTTGTCATTAGAAATTTTAGTATTAATTTTCTTTGGAAACCACAAAATTTTATTCAGTTTTTAAAGTATGTTTCCTTTTGAATCATGTACTTGGATTAACCCTTCCACCACTCTAACAAAAGCCAATAGCAAAACAGTTTCTAGCATCTGGGGCTTTATGCTACTAAAAGCAACATCAAATGAAGGTATTTTGAGAAGTATCAAAACCAGGTTTGCTTCTTCAATAGAAACAGAACATGACCCAGAAAGAGTGAGAGCTCTGAAGGAGCATTTTCATGGCTAGTAAATTTTGGAATTAAAGGGACCTTCTCAGAGAAATAGTTAATCAATGTGAGACTTTATCTTCTCTTTTAAAATTAGTTTTATAGGTTACAACAATAAATGTAAATAATCTATCTCACAGTTTGATGAGTTACAATCCCCATGTGGCCACCATCTCCTCATGAAGATACAGAATGTTTCCATTTCATCAAGATTTCTCCTGCCCCTTTCTGTACAATCAGTCCTCCCCAAATAAATTGGAAAAACCCTAATCTGATGCTTTTCTATTGCATTACTATTTCTCTATATGCCTTGTTGTACACTAATACTTCTCCCCTTTGCCTTTTCTTCCCACACTTCTCTGCTTTAGAAAATGTGCACATAATCTCTGAGGGTTAGAGAACTGCTGCTATTGCTGCTGCACCTCTGACCTACAGTATCTGCCCAAACTTCCGGCTTCACTCAGGAATCCCAATAAAATGGAGAGATGTGGCCAGGAGGTGCCTGTCCACAACCCTCCCCATGGCCTTGATCCTGTGCTTAAAGAATGAGGTTTCACGTGCAGTTAGCACATTCAGAAAGTGATACAAGTAAAAGGTATGTTTTAATCTCTCTCTCAAGCACTATTTTGTACAACTCAAGGACAATATTATTATGGATGAATTACAATGTGAATTTCTCCTCCAAACTACATGACACACAGATCTTTGTTTTAAGTCTAAGATTTCCATCGGACTTCTTAAAGTCAGTTCCACCTAGGAGCTCTATTTTTTGTCTGTTTTTCCCACTTTCTGGCTCTATTCTATTATCTGGCTCAGAAATAAACTCAAGATCATTATTTATATTCCTTAGTCTCTGTTTGCTCTTTTACAAACTGGCATTGGATGATCGCAATTGCACTCACTTACAGTAATGCAACAGTAATGCAAAGACCTGGAGGAAAATCTAGGGCTGACATCTGGAGGACTTACAGATACCAGACAATTCCACATCTCTTGCATGATGATCTGTGCTTAAGATAGACACCCCGAGAAGGGAATACCAAAGCCTGAGATATCAGCTTCTCCGGGGTTGGATAAAGTGAAGGGCCATGGTCCACATAGTCACACATCACAACTTCACAACTTTTTTTTCTTCTTTACCTGGCCTCAGGGGATGCAGTAGAATTAGCCAGTGACTTCACAGGTTGCACACTGAGACTACATCTTAAAATTTGCTGAAGATTCTACTCTTAGCTGCCCCAGAAATTTGTGACCATTTCCTCACATTTCAGAATAAAACAACATTCCCTGATCTGACATTCCTACTTCTCAAAAAACAGAATGAGCATACATCTAAATATGTACATTTATCTCCATTATCAGGGAGACTTGAGGACAGGGATGTATTGGTAAGTGGTGTGAAACACCCAAAATGCTTTACTCAAAAAAAAAAAAAAAAAAAAAAGAGTATTTAGCAGTGAAGATGCACTGAGCACCAGGTAGTGCATCAAGAAGACACAGAGATTAGCGTTGAATTTAGTCCTTTTCATATATTCAGGAGAGGTGGACTTAGGGAAAATAATAGAAATACAATATATGCAGTCCAAGAAATACAAGACCTCCATAAAAAAGATACAAATCAAAAAAGGCAATTCTATCTGGGGGTCAAAAAAAGATACCCAAGGTGGCGATGATTAGTCTGTATCTTAAATGATGTAATTTTAGGTCATCAGATGGATAAAACATGAAGGAATTTTAAAGCAGAGGAATCAGTATTTGCCAAGACAATGAACTACGAAAAATCTGGAAGAAATAGCGGAGTGGCTGCAGAGACGAAAGATACCGCAGAGTAGAAGCATCCTAAATCTTTCCTAAGACCTCAAGTTTTAATTTACAGGATGTAAAACACCTCCACTGCCTGTTTTATTTTTTTAAGACATACGATGATTTGATTTTCTTGAGATACCAATTTTCTGATTTGAGTCAGAACTCTTAAACACAATGGTATGATGCAAAATACTTCCTAAATTCTTATATCAGTTTTCTTAAAACACAAACTTTCTCACATCAGGAATTTATATTAGTTCTCAATATTGGCTAGGTTCTATCCTAGATCTACTCTATCAGAAGCTGACAATGCACAGGGCTGTCTCTCTTTAAGAGTTCCATTGCCGGCACCTTGGCTCACTAGGCTAATCCTCCACCTAGCGGCGCCGGCACAATGGGTTCTAGTCCCGGTCGGGGCGCCAGATTCTGTCCTGGTTGCCCCTCTTCCTGTCCAGCTCTCTGCTGTGGCCCAGGAGTGCAGTGGAGGATGGCCCAAGTGCTTAGGCCCTGCACCCCATGGGAGACCAGGAGAAGCACCTGGCTCCTGGCTTCAGATCAGCGCGGTACGCTGGCTGCAGCGGCCATTGAAGGGTGAACCAATGGCAAAAGGAAGACCTTTCACTCTGTCTCTCTCTCTCTCTCTCACTGTCCACTCTGCCTGTCAAAAAAGTTTAAAAATTTTAAAAAAGAGTCCCATTAATGATTATAATTGAAGCAAAGGGGAAGAACCATGACCTTACAGGAAAATGTAAATAATTCACTAGTTGACCACTACCTTATTTGTTGAAATGGGACATTTAACAGTGTTACTCCAATAGTTTTACAATTGTTCAGAATAATTTTTAAGAAAACCTTAGTACCAAGAATGTCCTTTGATAAGACATAAGATAATTGATCATCTGCTAACAAACTGAAGACTTAACCAAGTTTTTAATCCAGTAGTGTATTCCATTAAATAATATGTCTATATAAAGGCCAACTAGGATATAACAATTTGTCTTATAAACTTTCTAAGTATGACAATTTGGATGGAGTAAACACAATTTCTCCTCTTTGAACGGTTCTTCACCTCCACTGTTAGTACTGAATATCACCAACAAATTGTGTGGGGCCAGCACTCTGGTATAGTGGGTGAAGCCACTGCCTGCAGTGCCAGCATCCCCTATGACCTCCTGTTCAAGTCCCAGCTGCTCCATTTCCAATCCAGCTCCCTGCTATGGCCTGGAAAAGCAGTAGAAGATGGCCCAGGTGCCTGGGCCCCTGTAACCATGTGGGAGACTCAGAAGAACCTCCTGGCCCCTGGCTTCAGATCAGCCCAGCTCCAGCCATTGCAGCCATATGGGGAGTGAATCAACAAATGGAAGACCTCTCTCTCTCTCTCTCTCTCTCTCTCTCTCTCTCATTCTTTCCCCCTCTCTCTCTGCCTCTCTATAACTCTGTCTTTCAAATAAATAAATAAATCTTAAAAAAAAAAAAAACAGGGCCGGCACTGTGGCATAGCTAATAAAGCCATCACCTGCAGTCCCAGCATCCCATTTGGGTGCTGTTTCGAGTCCCTGCTGCTCCACTTCCAATCCAGCTTTCTGCTCTGGCCTGGGAAAGCAGTAGAAGATGGCCCAAGTCCTTGGGACCCTGCAACCACGTGGGAGATCCAGAGGAAGCTCCTGGCTCCTGGATTCAGATTGGCTATCTGGTAAGTGAGCCAGCAGATGGAAGACCTCTCTCTCTCTCTCTCTCTCTCTCTCTCTTTGCCTCTCCTTCTTTCTCTGTGTAACTCTGACTTTCAAGTAAATAAATAAATCTTTAAAAAAAGGATATTTGGCACTTTTATTCTCATATACATATATATTATATATAAATATACACACGCTTTTAAGAGAAATCAGTTTTATTTGTGATAGAAAAAAATGCAAGTAAAAATTCAAGTATTTGTATGCATAGTTGTTAAGCAATTTAAATTTTATTGACCTCCCAGTTTTAAAAAATAGTTAAATTTAAGGTCACACCCCTGAGTCTGATGTATTATATAGAGATCGTGCAGAATATGGGTATGAAGAGATACATATTAACAAAGGAAAAAGTGGGCAAGTTCAGAGTGAGGACTTATCCTGTAGGAACTCTTGGAAAAAAACTTAATTTTCTTCTCTCCCCTTCCATCTCCCACTCTATCTCTCAGCATTTTCTTGATGTTTCCAATTGCTTTTAGTTTGATGCGTAGAAACAAGAACAATATCCACATATGCCTACAGGCGTATTGGGCATATTGCAAAAGTAATATCTTTAGATGCAGTTTGCTCTTATTTGGAAAAAAGGACAAGAGTTAATGTAACATTTACTGTGACTCATTTTCATTTGCCGGTTTAATATTTGAAATGTTTATTTTTCATTCCATAAATCTATGATTTATAAACAATGTCATTAGGTGAAACTGGGTACAGCTCAGTTTTAGTGTTTAATTTAGGCAAAATATAAAAATGCATTTGTTGATTATGACATATGGTTTCCTGTATGGACAATTTTTTAATCAGGTGATTTTATAACTCCCAGGCTTTTCAAAGTGTTTCTCACTGGGCTAAGTCTCTTCAGAGGGTAGTTTCTTTCACCAAACGTTAGTGCAGTGGTCAACCTCTGACAATACCATGGAGACTAACCATCCCTGCTGTTCCCCCACTTCATACACACACACACACACACACACACACACTCCTGCTTCCTGTACCTTTCAAGGTTGGAGGACTCCGAATTGTATGTCAATTTCTTATTCTCTTCAACTATGTTGTAGCTATTGTGAGAAACACTATACTTCTTTGATGTGGCCTGCATATTTCTTCAATGAACTTATATTGTTTATTCCTGGTCTTTCTAGCTTTCATAGAGATGTTTTTCCACCTAACCTAGGATGCTTCACATTTCATTGGAACTAAGCCCATAAAATTAACCACCACAGCTGCTTCAGTCATGCCAGGTCTGATGCTCCCATACTTTCTCCTCTGTTGGTCAGACATGGCCATTAGGTATAACCATATGGCAGCAGATGTGGTCTTCTGCTTTCCACTCACTATTCCATTTTGCTCCAATCACTGGCAGCCAAACTATGAACATATCTGGTGACACAAATCTCATGGCACAGAGGCGCTAAGTAATGATATTTCTAATCCTTACCTTTGTTTTCTGCCTGAGAAAACTGAAAGCCAGTTTATTCAAATTTTACAAGAAGCTACAAGTAGTTATTAGAAAATTCAACATGAGAAGTTCCTAGAATTATACACTAGTACTTTTAAATTTTTAGTGAATCTTTTTATTAAATGTATTCATTTGAGAAGCGGAAAGACAGAGACAGACAAATAGAGAGCTCCCAACTGCTGGTTTACACCTCAAATGCCTGCAGCAAAATTGTACCAGACTGACAATGGGAGCCAGAAACTCAATCCAGGCCTCCAGTGTGAGGAGCAGGAACCAAATTACTTGAGCTATCGTGGCTGCCTCCCAGGATCTGCATTAGAGGGAAACTGGAATCAAGAGGGAAAAGCAGGTATCAAATTCAGACACTCAAATATGAGATGCAGGCATCTTAACTAGTAGGCCAAAAGCCCATTCAAAGGATGATTGGTTTTTTGTTTGTTTGTTTGTTTGTAGAGTTAGACAGTGAGAAAGAGAGAGACAGTGAGAAAGGCCTTCCTTCCATTGGTTCACCCCCAAAATGGCCGCTATGGCTGGCGCTGCACCGATCCAAAGCCAGGAGCCAGGTACTTCTCCTGGTCTCCCACGCGGGTGCAGGCGCCCAAGCACTTGGGCAATCTCCACTGCCTTCCTGGGCCACAGCAGAGAGCTGGACTGGAAGAGGAGTGCTGCTCCTCCGCACGCGGAGGAGCCGCACCGGACCGGGCGCTTGTTGTTCCCTTTTTTTACAAGTCCTTTCTATAGTAAAGTAAGAATAAGTAAACAGCAAACTCCCAAAGCAAGAATGAGTAGAGAGGAATGAGAAAGAACGAAGTAACGAACTTCCCCACGAACTTCCCCACGAACTTCCCCACGAACTCTCCAACCAACCCACACCACCATGCCGTCTCTCTCCTCCTATATAGTCCTCCTCCGCCAATCCCAACTCGGCTGCCCACACGCCGAGCACGCCGCTCTCCTCCAATCAGGAGCAGCTCCTGCAGCTTGTCAAGTTGGCGAGAGGCAGCTGGGCAGAAGCTGTTTACTCCTCTCCCAGCGCCATATTGTGGGAGAGCAGATGCATAGAATAAGTCTTAATTCCAGTAACAGTCTAGTCCGAGTTGCTCCCCACAGAGGAGCAACCGGGACTAGAATCCAGCACCCATATGGGATACCTCAAAATCAAATGAAGCTTAAGTCATAGCCTAAGGATAATACAATTGGCCTAGAGTGAAAATAGTAAATTTTTAAAATTTTATTCAAGGAATACAAACTTCATGCATTTAACATATACAAATTTGGGGACATTGTGATTCTTCCACCCCTACCTCCCTCCCACCCATACTCCTACCCTTCTTCCTGCTCCCTCTCCCTTTCCCATTCTTATTTCTTAAGAAGGTCAGTTTTCAGCTAATTTTATACTCAAAAGATTAACCCTACAGTAAGTAGAGAGTTCACTGAATACTATGATGAAAAAAGAAAATATAGCATATTTTTAAAGCTTCCCCATTGGTAGTAATGTCTAGTTAGGATGGATCGTGGTAGTACTATTAGAAGCATATTCTTTATTTCCAGTGGCAATGCAGTTGTAAAATTTAGGCAAGTGAACCTTTCTTCATCTGCAACCCAATAATAGGACCTTTATTTATTTATTTATTTTTTTTGACAGGCAGAGTGAACAGTGAGAGAGAGAGGCAGAGAGAGGATCTTTATTTCTAATATTCTAGCATGCATCTTTATTTATAATTAAAATTTATACATTAAAATTAATTTCACAATCAACATGAGTTTGATCATTGTACTGTTTCTTTTCCTAAAAATTATTAAACAAATATTTTTATAATTGATTTCATCTTAAAATCAAGTATCTATGGCATTAAAATAAATAGACATTTAGTTAGGAAAAAATGATTTGAAGAGTGCCTATTTTTTAAAAGGAAACATATTCCTAAGACTCTTGAAATCTAAATCTCCCTTCTAACCTACCTCTTATAACTTAGGAAAGTTTCCCCCAGTATCAGAAGACTGTTCTCGAATGTCAGCTTTCAAATTGGGGAGAACTTGGAACCTAAGCAAAGACTATGACCTATGATGAATAGTGGAGGACAAAGGGCAGAAAACATACTGGGCATATATCTACTGATTGTCCACAAGGTATCCAACTTTCATGTGGTTGGGCTGAAGCTGAGTTCTTGCCTTTTAGGAGTCTGTTACTCCAGAGCCTAATTGAGAATGCATCCAGTACATGTGATCCAGAGTAAAGGAAAAAGGCCCTCTTATTACATGTAAATGGAAGAGAATCTGGTTTATTGTGATGGAGGGCACCGAAAAAAAATCATGAAACCCAGTAGAAAGAGCTTGCGCTTCACTTGAGCTTCAGCTGAAACTAATTCGACCCTTTCTTTCCCATGTGATGCATCACCTCAGATTAGTTCTTTAAACAGTTCTAGCCTCTGTTCTCATATCTATGAAATGATAAAAGGGTGACCCACACTCCTGTTTCATGCTTAATCCTCCATTCTCCAGTATACCCAAATAGCAACAATAATCATTTAACGTGCAATGTGTCCATGACCCTTCGCTATTTAAACTCTTCTGCTACTTTCTGTCATTTCAGTGAACAGATGAAGGCCTCACAATACACAAATCTACCAGCCAAGCCTCCTCTCTATCAATGTTCTTCCTTGTTCTCTCTGCTACAGTCACATAGACTTCCTTTCAGTGTCTTTTTAAAGGGAGGGAGGGATGGAGGAAGAGAGGGAAAGAGAAAGAGAGAGAGAGAGAGAGAGAGAGTCAGAGAGAACAAACTCCTGACCCTAGTCACTTCCCAAATGTCCACAATGGCCAGGCCTGGTCAGCGCTAGAAGCCAGGAGCAAGGAATGTAGTGCAGGACTTCCACATGGTTATCAGAAACCCAACTCAATTACTTGAGTTACCTGCTGCCTCCCAGGAGCAGTAGTAGGAAGTTAGAGTAAGAAACTGTAGCTGAGCGTGGAACCCAAGTATTCCTATGTGGGATGCAGGTGTCTAAAACAGGATCTTTTTTTTTTCTTTTCAACTTTTATTTAATAAATATAAATCTCCAAAGTACAACTTTTGAATTATAGTGGCTTTTCCCCCCATAACCTCCCTCCCACCCGCAACCATCCCATCTCCCACTCCCTCTCCCATCCCATTCTTCATCATGATTCATTTTCAAATATCATTATATACAGAAGATCAACTTAGTATATACTAAGTAAAAATTTCAACAGACTGCACTCACACAGACACACAAAGTATAGAGTACTGTTTGGGTAGTAGTTTTACCATTAATTTGCATAGTACAACACATTAAAGGCAGAGGTCCTACATGGGGAGCAGGTACACAGTGACTCCCGTTGTTGATTTAACAATTGACACTCTTATTTATGACGTCAGTAATCACCCGAGCCTCTTGTCATTAGCTGCCAAGGCTATGGAAGCCTCTTGAGTTCACCAACTCCGCTCTTATTTAGAAAAGGCCATATTCAAAGTGGAAGTTCTCTCCTCCCTTCAGAGAAAGGTACGGCCTTCTTTGATGGCCCATTCCTTCCGCTGGGATCTCACAGAGATCTTTCATTAGGTCATTTTTTTTTTGCCACAATGTCTTGACTTTCCATGCCTGTGAAACTCTCATGGGCTTTTTAGCCAGATCTGAATGCCTTAAGGACTGATTCTGACGCCAGAGTGCTGTTTAGGGCTTTTGCCATTCTATGAGTCTGTTGTGTATCCTGCTTCCCATGTAGGATCATTCTCTGTGCTACTCTATTTTACCAGTAAATTCTAGTAGTGAGGAAAGCAAACCCATTCACTTTACAGAAACTTACTTATGTGTTTGGATATGAAGCATAAATAGGACATAAATAACAGAGTGGGAAAGAGTAAACATTTAGCATAATCATTAAAATAAATATATCAGTTAAGGCAGATACAAATAGACAAATCAATAAAATCATAAGATATAGCACATAGGAGATGCTTGAAAATGATAGTTATTATTTTAGAAAGTACAAAATTATTTATTGAAGACTTGCTTACCAACATTATTTGGTCAGTTTTTGATTCCCTTTCTCCTTCCTTAATTCATTGAAAAAATGCTCAATGCTTGCCTTAAGGAGCCCTTTTTTATGTGAAATGAAAAGAATAAATACTATACTGATTTAGATCCTGACTCTGCTGTAGGAAATGCCATATTATTAGGAGATAGGTTCCTAACTCAAGCCACCCCTGATATTAGAAGCAAGCTTCAGAAATGGCTGCTTTACACGGTGATCTGCTGTCAAGGAGACCCAGCAAGGCCAATGCACCCTAAACAGCACCTGTTGCTGATATAAGGAGCCAAGGCATTGGGCAAGCAGCTGTTGTGACAGAAACTGCCTTCTGTCAGCTCTGCCAAGAGCAAGACCACTGGACATGGAACTGCCCTGGGTGTCCAAGGACTCCTGGTTCAGAACCACAGACTTTGTGGCCCCAAGCTAAAAAGCCTTTGGCTCTGCCCAGCCTCTAGCTCCAGCCACTGCTATTGAGGGGATGGCCCAGGGCCAGTGAAATGCAAGTTGCCTATTTCTATCAGCCTCCTATTCAGCTCTCCTCCTAGTCCAGCCATGTAATGCAAGTAAACAGGGTGCCTCCCTTAAAGGAGATTTGCATCTCTTGCAATTCTCTTCCAGCACCCCATGGATAGGTCTGGGCCTCACACACCCAGCCAGGCCTTAAAAGTCTATCCAATAGTATTAAGCTTAGAAAGCCCTCCCTGCCAGATCCTAAAAACAGGGCTTTTAGTAACAGCTAACTCAGATAGTCCTGCACCTATTTGGACAAGTCCTCACTGAGGACTTAAAGGGCCTATCTCTTGAGGGGGGTGCACAATAATCCATAATGTAAATGATTAAATGTAAATAATTTGTTAGTCTGTCTCCTTTCCCAGCCTGAGACTCTAGTCTTGTACATTGGCTTAACTTCCTAGCAAAACTAGCTACTAGATATCCAGAGGAAAAAAAGCATAGACAGTGTTAGGGTCGAAACGCCGCCCGAGGAATGACTCCAAGAGACACTCTCATGCAAACAGCAGGGGAATTATTGAACCAGCATGCTGGGGCTCCCTGAACATGCAAGAACAGAGAAGCCCTGAGAAGTCAAGAGCCAGGGTTTTTATAGGGTTTTTAGAGACATTTTACATCACAGCAAATCATCTCATTTGGCGGGAAATTCAAAGGACATCTCCTAGATTTGATTGGCACATCCAGTGGCAGGAACGGACCCACTAAGGTGGTTGGATGGCTCTTGGGGTTGATGCCCTTTGAATTGATTGGCCGAAGCATAGGGTCCGGGCCGTTGGGGTGTACGTGCCAAACTGCAGGGTCTCACACAGGTCACACAAGATCATGGGAAGGTTTGTGGCTTATCTAGGAACTCAGGGACAGGGAACTGGTCAGGTGAGACAAGATACAGGAAAGGGGTAGGGAGGGGCTCTGCGCAGCTGGGCGGGTAAGGCAAAGGCCACATAGTTTTGGTCCCTTATCTTTACAGCTGCACCTGGAGCACCTAATTTCAGCTTTGGGGGAAAAAAGTTTAGGGCTGTAATTTTAAACTTAATTTTTCAGACAGTCCATTAGAGTGTTAATTATTTAACCCTTATCCTCATCCCTGGGGAGAGAAAACCTGCCCCAGAGAGGATATGGGCCATGCAGCAAATTCCTACTTCTGCAAACTTCAGACAGTCCCAGTTTTCTCTATCAGGTTCCTAGATACAGGAAAACAACACAGTTCCTAAACCAGGCTCTCGACAGGCAGCCAAAGCAGAGCCCCCTCCTTTGGGGGAAAGAGCAAACCACAGCCTTTGCTCAGCTAAAGGATGCTATGACTAAAGCCCCTGTGCTAGGACTGCCAAACCCAGAGAGACCCTCCCATCACTGGAAGGCAGGGAGTCACCTTAGGAGGGTTAACTCAGGATCTGGGACCTGTTAAGCAACCTGTGGGCTACTTTTCTAAAACCTTAGACATGGTTGCACAAGGATGGCCTCACTGCCTAAAAACAATGGCAGCAGCTGCTTTGCTGACAGAGGAGGTATCTAGAATTACACTGGGGCAAGATATCGCCCTTTATACCTCACATCAAATAAATTCTCTATTAGAGCAAAAGGGCTCTCACTGGCTCACAGATAGTAGGATACTAAAATATCAGGTCCTCCTTCTAGAAAACTCTCAGGTAAAAATAAAGCATTGCTCTACCCTAAACCCAGCTACTTTAATGCCAGTTGCAGGGGAAAGCGGCCCCCTCCACTCCTGTACTGAGACTATAGACTTGATCTATGCCAGCAGAAGGGACCTAAAAGACAGCCCCCTGACTAATGCAGATGAAGCAGCTTTGTCAGACGGGACCTGCTTCTCAGGGTATGCAACAGTTACAGCATGGCATGTTATTGAAGCGTGCTCTGCCTCAAGGAACTTTTGCTCAGTTAGCAGAACTGATTGCCTTAACCAGAGCTCTAGATCACACAAGGGATTTGTAAGGCATCTTCACTCTGCATGGAGACCTCAGTCTTCCAGTAAGGTAGAAAGAGCCAACCAGGCTCTATGGAAAACATCACAAGGATAAAAATGTGTGCTTGGTAAGAAAGGTTTAGAAGGAAAGAGTGTTGTTGGTAAGAAGGGTTAAAAAGGAAAGAGCTTTTTAAATAAGGAAAGGACATGGTTTGTAAGAATCCTGATGGCTAGTTTACTCTAGACTGGAATGAAAATGATGGAATGTTTCAAGTAAGTTAAAGAAGGTGTGCGGAAGTCACAAAAGGTTATGAAAGAAAGAAATAATTGGACATGCTAACTGCTGCTCCAGGAGGTATCTGTGCCATGTTCTAGGAAGAATGTTGTCTCTGGGTCAATCAGACTAGACAGGTACAAATCCAAATTTGTACTTTTCCTGGACAAAGCCAGGATCAGGCCAAGCAGGGCTGGGATTTCTGACCTGACATCTGGTCATGGAAATCCTGGCTATTCCTCTCCTTGGCCCAATAACTTCTGTAATCTTGATGCTTCTCTTTGCACCGAGTGTTTTTAATGCCCTTGTTTGTTTTGTCTCTAACAGACTAAAAGCTGTTGAACTCCAAATGGTAGTTAGACAAGGCTTCCAGCCCATTCCATTGGACGACCTGAGCAGCCCTCTGGACCAAGCAGGACGGTCTTTCCAAGGCCACTGTCGCACACCATAAGACAGATAGCAAGAGTAAATACCCAAATCCCCCTTGACGCCCAGATGCCAGCTTTGAAGAAGTTACAGAAGATGGAACTCCATCCATAATCCCAAAGAAGAATTTTGGGTATTACCTCTTGAGGGGGGAATGTTAGGTATTAAGTCAGTTATGAGCTTATGTGTGTGTGACATAAAGGCCTAAAGAGAAGACATCTATGTCCAGCATATGCTGCATCTCAAAGTCATCCTGATGTTGTTTCAGGGGCAGCCAGGTATTCACATCCTGCCCTGCCCTGACCCCTTCTACCTGATACCTCCCAGGTGTAGCCCAGTATCTGCATCTCAAACACCCTGCTCTCTTCCTCCTGTCTGATAACATTTGCATCCATAAAGTCCTTTGGAAAACTCAGGGAGAAGCTTCTTAACATTTGCATCCCAAAAGCCCTTTGTTCCAAGAGGAACAGGTGGGGGAGCAAGACCCATCTCCTTAACCCTCCCTCCCCCCGCCCCCCCCCCCCACTCAACTGGACTGCGTGCTCAGCCCTCTGCCTCTCTGCTGAGTCGCCCGCCTGGTCTGGCCAGGTGTAATCTCTGCACTCAACCACGTAACCTGGCTCCTTCCTCCCCACCCCCACCCCCCGCCCCAGTCTCTCAGGCTCCCTCTGGAGAGGTGCCCATCCATCCTTATGGATATCCTTTCCCTAATAAACCTTGCTATTTTACCTCCCCCCCAAAAAAGAAGAATAAATACTAAAATAAAAATATTAGATAATGTACATAATAAATCCCTTCTTATTCTGGAGTGTGTCAGATACTCAGTTATGTTACTTTCTTGCCTTTCTCCCCAATGGGCTTGCTCTATCAGGATGAAAAATTTAGTTAAAATCTGACCAAGAATGTTCCTTAAGGAAGTTGTACATAAGTGTACCAGGTGCCTGAGGAAAATCCATGCATATTGCTCTGTGGTGAGTTTGGAACCCCACTGGGGCCAGAGATTCTGCCCTTGGTGAGTGAGTCACCTGGGGAAAGACATTTAAATGATGCCTTGCTCCTGCCAGGAAGGGCTGCACTTGCAGCTTCTGCCCCAGCAAGCATGTCTCAAAGTAACTCCAGCTGCTACGCTGCCTTTATGAAGTACCTATACTTGAGTGTTTCTACTTCTGTTGTCTGCAATAGGATTCTGTGAGAACTAATACTTTCCTCCTCCAGTGGCTAGCAGGTAAGGAGATACAGAAAGGGAGCAGGTGAAGGAGAGAACTAGGGTTATAGAGAAGTGGGGACAGTTGGAGTAGAAATTTGGAAGAGGAAGAAATCTTCCTTCCGTGCTTATTTAGCCTTTGTTGGGTAGTAGGGAAGAAGATGGTACTGAGAATATTTGGGGGAAAAATTCTGCAGCAACTCTCCAGAAAGTTCAAGATAAAATGAGACTAAAAATGCTCCCCCTAATTCAGAGTAATGAAAATTCTTGTTTACCTCATTCATGCTAAGAGCCTGGATGGTCGCCAGGGAAGTGAGGCTCACCTCATGAGCAAAATTTGGGGGATATCAAAAAATTCAGCCACCATGATAAATACCACTTAATGCAATAATTTAAAAATCCTGATTATCTATTCTATAATTAATATATTACCAAACATTTATATAAAGACCAGTGTCATGCTAAGCTACATTGGATGAAGATATGTACCCCTGGCTTTAATGGAAGCAAACCCATCAGCTGTATTTTCTAAATCTATGTCTTGCTTATCGCATTTTCAATTGAGAAAATGATCATTTTTGAACTTTTTCTTGACTGAAGATTATAAATAATGAAATTTAGCTGGAGTGAAATTATAACATTTTATTTTGGTGAAAAATATTTTAAATGTTACTGTTAATAAGTTAGTATTATTAAATTTAAAATATTTCAATTTAAAATGATGTGAGTTCAACACAATTACTCTTCAATAGTTCAACACTTTTTCAAGGACTTTAGTGTTTCAGAAAAATATTTTAATATACATGAAAACATATACAGAGAGCCCAATGTATTTTTTTTCATTTTCCTCAGACTCTAATATGGCTTGGCATAGTTCTGGTCTTTATCATGAATTCCAGCATTTTGTTGTCATAGATATTTTACATTAATTTTCATTTTTAAGTTGTGAATAAAAAGTTATGTACCTAATTGCTGAGTTTCCTGGCACACAGTTTTTATTCCCTGCCCCAGGCAAACATCTTTCTTGCCTTGCCTCAGTTGGCCCTGCTATCTTAAGCATGTGCTAGGCATGAAATAGTAGGATAAGCAAAAGCTTCGAGGCAGGAATCCTGCCTTTTACTTGTGTTCAATGAATTTACAAGGCTGGATGTCTACTTGTTTATTGTACAATGAAGATAGATGAAAATTGCTTTTAAATCAGCTATAATAACCACATGATGTACATTAATTAGAACAACTGAAAAATGCCTGACATAGAAGGACTTTGACTCAATGAAATGTATCTTTTCAGGACTCACTGAAGGGGAGTGCAATGTCATTCAGATTACCATGCTACCCACCGGTAACTCCACTTCCCCAGCTTTCTTCTTGACTGGCATCCCAGGTCTAGAGGCTTTTCACATTTGGTTTTCTATCCCTTTCTGCTACCTCTGCGTAATGGCACTCATGGGGAACAGCATCATTCTCTACGTCGTGATGACAGACTCCAGCCTCCACGAGCCCATGTATTATTTCCTCTCCATGCTGTCTGCCACAGACATGGGCATCACTATTTCCTCCCTTCCCACCACACTGGGTGTCTTTTGGTTCAATGCCAGGATCATTAGCCTAGACTGTTGCATTGTGCAGATGTTCTTTCTGCATGGCTTCACCCTCATGGAATCCTCTGTGCTTTTGGCCATGGCTTTTGATCGTTTTGTTGCCATCTGCAACCCCCTGAGATATGCTATGATTTTAACTAACTCTAGAATCATCAAAGCTGGGGTGGTGATTTTTGTACGAATGCTGATCAACTTGATGCCCTTGCTCCTGCTCCTCAAGCGGTTGTCTTTCTGTGGTCCGAATGTGCTTTCCCACTCCTATTGCTATCACCCTGATGTGATTAAATGCTCCTGCTCAAGTACAAAGATTAACAGCATCTGTGGCTTAGTTGCTCTCATTCTAACATCAGGTATTGACATCCCCTGTATTTTCCTCTCATATGTGCTCATCATCAAGTCTATCCTTAGCATTGCCTCCACTGAAGAGAGGCAAAAAGCCTTTGGCACCTGTGTCTCCCACATTGGTGCTGTTGCCATCTTCTACATTCCCTGGATCATTTTGGCTTTAGTACATCGATTTGGCCGTAATGCTCCTCCATATGTCCATACACTGATGTCAAATCTCCATTTTCTCTTCCCTCCGGTGCTGAACCCCATCATATATAGTGTGAAGACCAAGCAAATCCGTAAGGCCTTCCTCAAGCTGTTTCCAAACAGAGTAGGTAGGCTGACCATGCGGCAACATAGATAGTCTCGCTGTTTTGCTCTCTTCCCTCCTTCCTGCCACATTTTATTGAATAACATAAGGCATCTGCTTATAGATGGTAACACAAGGGCATATAACAAGACTCCTGCTCTCTCAAATAGTTTATATAATCTAGTAGCAGTGGCACAAAATGAAATACTAACTGTGCCGGCCTGCGGCACAATGAACTGGGTTTTCCTGAAACAGAGAGTGGGAATGTGGGGACAAGGACGCAAAGAATGGAGCCAAGACAAGTCCTGATCAAGGCTCATTTATTGAATAAATCCAGTAGTATTTAAACATGACCAGTTGTTTACAAGAAGGAGCACAAAAGATTTACATATCAAAAAGGCTCTTAAGGTTACAATAAAACACTTAGGTGATAAATGCAGGTTACAGGTGTGACTGATTATCTGTATCATCTCTTGTGAAAGGTTTAGGTTCTTTCTGCCTCTTCCCAGAATCTCCCTAGCCCATTTGTCTGTGCCTGGAAGTCTCCATTCATATGTTTAAGTGTAAACAAAGGGAGCAACTACCTGTGGCTGCCCACAACTAACAATAACAAATAAGAAATATTATTACAGAACAATGTCCAAGAGGCTACAGGGACACTGAAGAATGTATATAAACTAATTTGTGATGTAATCAATTTTAGTGAAGGTGATAAATTGGACTGAGAAAAATACAAAACAAAGATGTATAGAAAGGCATTTGGCACAGTGTCTTAAATTGCCTCTTGGCATGTGTATATTCCATAGTAGTGTCTGGTTCAAGTCCCAGCTATTCTACTTCCCATGCAGCTTCTTGCTAATGTGCGTCCTGGGAGGCAGTTGTAATGGCTCTAGTACTTGATTCCGGCCTCTCATGTAAGAATGGCTTCCACCTGGACCAGCCATGACTGTTGTGGGCATTTAGGGAATGAACCACCAGATGGAGGAGAGGCAAAGGCCATTTGGCACCTGTGTATCTCACAATGGTGCTGTTGTCATCTTCTCTATTCCCTGGATCATCTTGGCTTTAGTACATACATAGTCTCTCTCTCTCTCTCTCTCTCTCTCTCTCTCACCCTTTCTCTCTATCCCCCTGTCTCCCTCTCCCCTTCTCCTCTTCTCCCCCTCTTACTCTCTCTCCACTTCCATGCCATTCAAATAAAATGAACACATATTTTAAAGATATCATTTGCAAAATAAAGATGTAAAGGGTCTTACCCTCAGGATACAGAACTATAAGTTCAATGAAGAATGATGGGGCCTGATTCCTCAAGGAAGTGCCATGGTTAGTGACATAAGAAAAAGAGTAGTATGTGATAGGAGAAACAAGATGGTAGGTTATATGTGAGATTGTAAAAGAATCTTTGTAGCCGGTGCCATGGCTCAATAGGCTAATCCTCGGCCTTGCGGCACCGGAACACCGGGTTCTAGTCCCAGTCGGGGCGCCAGATTCTGTCCCGGTTGCCCCTCTTCCAGGGCAGCTCTCTGCTGTGGCCAGGGAGTGCAGCAGAGGATAGCCCAAGTGCTTGGGGCCTGCACCCAATGGGAGACCAGGAGAAGCACCTGGCTCCTGCCATCGGATCAGCGCAGTGCACCAGCCGCAGCGTGCCGGCCGCAGCGGCCATTGGAGGGTGAACCAATGGCAAAAGAAAGACCTTTCTCTCTCTCTCTCTCTCACTGTCCACTATGCCTCTCAAAAAAAAAAAAAAAAAATCTTTGTTCCAGGAAAACCTATAGTTACAGAAACTTAAAAAGAAGCAAAGGATCAACAAATTTATCAGCTTTCTTAGATTCCCTCTTAAGTGATATTTGTTTTATTCTGGAGAAAAATATTCTCCCTTTATTATTCTGATTTAAGGCAATATAAGAAATATTAGGTCTTCTATTATTCCTCTGTTGTTAGTTTGGGCTACCTTCTAGTAACCTTCATTCCCTTATTATCTTACGATAAATTCCTCATTCCATAGTTCTGGTGTGATCTATTGTCCCTGGACTTCAAGTAGGATGCTGAGATTTCTAGTACAAGCTTGGATACTTAGATTCTCAAGGAAAGATAATGAAGATCAAAATATTCTAAGAGTTAAAAAAAGAAGAAGGAGATGGTAGTAAAATTTAGTGACTTCTTGTCACTCCTACAATATCCAATTTCCATATACCCTTCACCACTCCCCTCATAAAAAAACTTCCAACATAAGAAACATTAAGATATGTAAAGGACAAAATTGGAGCATGAGTATTAAATATTCCCCTGAAAGAAGGATATGTATGTGCCTCATTTTACAGATTATATGAAATTTCACACTTTACAGCTCAATGAATTTAAGAGCAGCATAGCATTTCTGAGTTTTCTGTGAGTATTAACTTCACATTTGTTAAATTTACCCAACAATAGCAGCAAATTTGAAGAAATCAAGGTAAGTAGAGAAACAATAAGTTAGTAGAACTATAATATTAATTACTCATACAAGCGTGAGTATAGGATCTAGTAGGATCTTTCATGTCTTTCCCACTTTTGTCTTCTACAGATGAGTTCTTACAATTTTCTGTTTCTATTCTGTGATAAAGTCCTTACATATGTGCTCTCCTCGCCATTTATTCTCCAGCATATTAAACATTTGGAAATTCAACTAAAGCTAAGCTGCTAGAGAAGTTTCTAGACATATATATATTGGTAAATAGAGGAAACACTGAAAACAACTCTTTTGAAGTAGCCATCTCCAAAACTTGAAAGAAAAAATTAAATTGCAGAAAAAATAATAAATATAAGTGCAAATTTTAATTTTAAAAATATTCCTTCAATAAATAGGGCAAAAACTCATCAGAGGGACTAGTAGCCCACAGGATGCATTAACAGTAAGCTGGATCAGAAGCAGTGTCTAGAACTCTAACAAGCACTCTGATATGGATTGTGGATGTTGCAAGCAGCAGTTTAACCAACTATACCACAAAACCCACCCCTATAAAACTCTGTTAGAAAGCTCTGGTAGTAATTCAAAATTCATACACCAATTTCATTCCAATACACCAATTTTCACATAACAAGTAGAAATGCATATCTTTGCACTCCAAAAGACATGTATAATAGCTTTTATAACAACATATTTGTTTGTAACCAAAACCTGAACACAACTGAATTTCCCAGGAAAAGAGGAATTTACAGTTTGGGTATATTTATATAATTAAAAGAATTAAAATGAGCAATATACAATGTAGATAAATCTCACATGCATAATGTGAAAAGGGCCAGACACAAAAGCATAGTTATTGTATTATTCAGTTTATATGCTTTTACTTCACTATAGTAGAGATTCGAATTGTAGGTAAAACAAATCTAGGTTGTTATAAATCAGTTATGCTTAGTGTAGAAGTAGGGGATGTCACTGGGGTGGGATAGAAGAGGATATCTAGCAATGTTTTATATCAAGATTGACAAATATGGTCCAATAGACAGCCAAAATTGGCCTGCCACTGTTTCATAAATGAAGCATAATTAGAACCCAGACATGTGATCCAGTATTGTCTAGAGCTATTAGCATGCTAGAATATATATGCTAAATGGTTAAGACTGAGAACTGGATGACGGAAAAAAGTCTAAAATATTTGTTGGGGTCAGTGGTGTGGTGTAGTGGATAAAGCCACTGCCTGTAGTACCAGCATCCCACATGGGCACCAGTTCAAGTCCTGACTGATCTACTTCTGATCCACTCCCTGCTGATGGCCTGGGAAAGCAGTAGAAGATGGCCCAAGTCCTTGGGCCCCTGTACCAACGTGGAAGACCTGGAAGAAGCTCCTGGCTCCTGGCTTCAGATCGGCTCAGCATCAGCCATTGCAGCCATTTGGGGAGTGAACCAGCAAATGAAAGACCGATCTACCTATCTATCTATCTATCTATCTATCTACCTACCTACCTACCTACCTATTTATCTATCTCTATCTCTATCTCTATCTCTATCTCTATCTCTATCTCTATCTCTATCTCTCTGTAACTCTACCTTTCAATAAATAAAAAAAGTTACTATCAGCTGCTTACAGGAAATAAAACAATGGGGAAAAACTTGCCAATCCCTAATCTATATCATTGTCTGAGCTGCAGTTTATGTGATAAATCATTGAGAAGTACACTAATGATGTACATAATTTGCTGAATGTGTATTACTACTTTTCTATTAAACTTTTATATATAATTAAATCATTATTTGGTTTCTGCAATTTATCCACATGTGTTTTAGGCATTTTAGATTACACACAAAGATGTTCTCAAGGAATCAAAATCTCAAGAGTCATGACATATCACAAGGGGCAGAAGTAAATGTTACTCTGCCTGGCAATGTTTCTGTGCCCATTAGGTATTAGAAACAATAACACAGTGAAGAACGGCCAAAGCAGTTCTTAACACGTATGTAGCTTTCTCTGTCAATGCATAAGTTACCATAAATATAGTGGCTTAAAACAACATAAGATTGTCATTTTGAAATTTCTGTAGGTCAGGAGTCTAGATACAGCTTAGCTCAGTCCTCTGCAAGTCTGTAATGAAGGTGTTGTGAGGGCAAGAATCTCATTTGAATCTTGACTGGGCAGGGACACGTTCAAGTTCACATGGTTGTTGGCAAGTTCAGTTAGCTCCTTGTGGGCTGTTGGACTGAAGAACTCAGTTTCTTGCTTACATTGGCTAGGAGAGGCCACACTGAGTTCCTGGCTAATTGCTGGCTGGAGATCACCTTCAGTTCTTTGCCACGTAGGCCTGTCTAATAAGGAAGCTTGCTTCAACAAAGCCAGATCTTATACAACGTAGGCACAGAAATGATACCTTGTCACCTTTGCCATATTCTATTGGTTACAAGCAAGTCACAGGTCCTACAAACACTCAAAGCAGATTATATGAGGACTTGAGGAAAGGGATTAGGGATAACCAGGGACTATTTTTCTATCACAATCTCTCTATCACAAAAAGAGTTGGGAGGAAGTCCGAGTTAGATTATAATCTGTTTGAAGATGACAGTAGTGAAATGCTTAATTAATTCATAAGTGAAATGTTTGATTCATAAAACTTCCACACTGATTAGCTAATCATTCATTTCTATTATTAAAATACCAACCCAGACACTTAACAAGAGTTTTTGGCAGAGTCACAGTTCTTGAATGGAACCCCTCACACTTTCTGTCATTATTTCTCAACAAATATAAAGCCTAAAAGAAATGAAAAAAAAAAAAAAAACTAGGGAAATGAGAAAAAAGTTTCAAGTTCATTGGTATCTAGCAAATACAAGAACCTAGAGTCACTAGATTGTAAAGTGGTCTGCATCCAAGTTCTCTCAATGACAAGGGTCATTGAACCCCTAAGAGTCTAAACCCTTGAACTTATTACTGGAAAAACACAACAATTAAGAGATCACAAACACAGACCCATAATATGAAAACTCACCATCCACCCACAGTGACTCTAGCCACTAGCAATATTAACACACCAGAAGCCAACCTACTCCCTGAAAAAGAGCTAATGAGTATCTGAAGAGAGAAAAATGGAACTGAGCATGAATATATAAGGGTCACTGAGTCAATGATGTAGTGTAGACACAGGGAACTGGAGCTGGGATACAAACTTCCCTCTCTCTTCCTTGTCACCGTAATTATTCTAATGAACAGTGGCTTGCTTTCCTATCTTCCTACAATATGAATACTTATAATCCAGAAACAATGGCAGGAATCTCTAGTTCCTAATGCCTAGAACAATATCCCAACTTTCCCTTGTATGTATGATTTGGCTTCTTTTGCTTTTCTTTTAATGTCCTCACAGACCATTGGTCTCCTGAGTCAGTAGCTAGATGCTGTTTAGATTGCATGCCCTTGCTCTGTATTCATAGATAAAGAGAAAGGGACTTAATTGTTCTCTGCCCATGGTCCCAGGAGATGGACATACTACTTATGTTCCCACAGCTCAATCCCACCTTCTTATAAAAGTCATGCCTCCGGAACTGTAGTCTGTTCTCTCTGTTGGCAAAGACAGAACAGATTCCTCTTTCCACCAGAAACTGGTAAGAAGGTCAATAAAGGTGTTCACTGTGTTGATTTGTGCTTTGTTATGTTTTCACATCACAGGAAAGTCAAATAACATCAGTCTACTCTGTTTTCAGGGTTCAGATAACACATAGATATAGGAGCTCTAATATTTAGAGTTAAATATTTTAGTAGTTTGACTCTGATGAAATTGAAACCAAAGGAATCATAGATTAAAAATAAGCTACAGAAACCTAGTCTAAAGAGAATGTCAACATGCATAACTCTTAGAGACTATTTACTCTCAGGAAGCTAACAACACTCTGCCACCCAATATTTTCTAAAATTTGGTTGAAAAATATTAGCATTGCAATAACTAATATTTATAATATTTTGTTTTGTCTTCCCCAAATTGATTTAGCAATGTGAATTGTTACTTTGAAATTATTTTTAGAATTTAAATTGAATGAGGCTTTCTAACATTTCTGTTTATTGAGTCATTTGCTTTAGCCATGGAAAATGTCTACCTTTTCTCCTAGCAGCTATCCTTACTTCATGCTTCATAATCAGCAGATATGCCCTATAAGTGTTAAAAGAGTCAAATGTGGACACTGGGTGATAATTCACTCATGTAACTTCAAAATCTATCAACTTGCCACTTAATCTATAGTCTCAGTGGAAATGGAGACTGTTATCATGCTCTGTACTCAGCCCTCTATCACTTTCTTAAAGACTTTTCTATGCAAATTAACCCCTCTCATTCTATAATTTACATTTCTTAATGTACTTCATCTTTAGCCTCAGTTTATAATTTACCCATTTCTCTAAGTTTTTCCCATCTTCTTGCAAAAAAATCTTCTAAATACCTTACAGTCTTCTTTAGTCATAGCCTATTTATGCCCTGGACTTCATTGTCAAGTTTCTAGAAATAAAAATAAATCTGGGCCAGCGCCGCAGCTCACTAGGCTAATCCTCCACCTGCGGCGCCGGCACACCGGGTTCTAGTCCTGGTCGGGGCGCCGGATTCTGTCCCGGTTGCCCCTCTTCCAGGCCAGCTGTCTGCTGTGACCAGGGAGTGCAGTGGAGGATGGCCCAAGTGCTTGGGCCCTGCACCCCATGGGAGACCAGAAGTACTTGGCTCCTGCCATCGGATCAGCACGGTGCGCCGGCCGCAGCGCACCAGCCGCGGCGGCCACTGGAGGGTGAGCCAACGGCAAAGGAAGACCTTTCTCTCTGTCTCTCTCTCTCATTGTCTACTCTGCCCGTCAAAAAAATAAAATAAAATAAAATAAAATAAAATAAATAAATAAATAAATCCCCAACTACTTATATCTCTATTCATTCCCCAAGCCACTAGACCAGGTTTTCAGCTTTTCTCACACTTCTCACACTTCTCACATTTTTCTCACTTCAATCGCTTTTCCAGGGTCACTATTGTGTTCTTTGCTTCATTAGAATTTTTCAATCCTCAACAGACCTGACTGCTTGAGCAATTTTATACGTTTTTATATGATAGTCATGGCACCAAGGTCCCATGGTTTTTGTTTTTATGGTTCCCATAAAGTTGTCAGTTTCATTTTGTTTTTGTATGGATAGCCCTTTCCAATACCTCTACAGAGTTCTGTCTTCGTTGGTTTTCTCTTCTAAATCTTCTCTCAGATTGTTCACCCATACTGCATTAAATGATATGCACAAGGATAGGTTAAAATTATAAGCATACAATAATAACTTTCTAATCTCATTACTAGATCTGAAGATCCATGCTTTAAGATTCAAATCCACATGGCCACTATAGATCCACAGATATCCTTAAATAGATTTCTCTTACTCATTTCATAGCCAACATATCCAGAATTGAATACCTTCATTTTTCATAATTCTTTATTCATAAAATCTTATGACCAAAAGGATCTTAAGATTAAATACCATCAAAATGTATAAATAGATATATTTTCCATAAGAGCAAAAAATCTTGTATATTTGCTAAATATACAATTATAGATAGTAAATAAACATAATAATTTAATTTAGAGTTTCTTCGATGATAGAGAACTTACTCTTCTAACTAAAAGAAACTTTATCTTAATATTTTTGTATACCAATGTAATTTATTACTTCCATAGGATTGTGAGCATTATACAAACAAATGCTGCAAACCCAGGACAACGTACAGATCCTAAGCAACTGGACATCTAAATTTCCAACCTTTTTATTGACCGTCATTCCTGGCCTAGAGTCTCTCCATTCCTGGATCTCCATTCCCTTCTGCTGCCTTTATGCAACTGCCCTCTCTGGGAACAGCATGATCCTTTTTGTCATCATCACCCAGCAGAGTCTGCATGAGCCCATGTACTATTTCCTCTCCATGCTGTCAGCCACTGACCTGGGCTTGACTATTTCTACAATGTCAACAACATTAGGTGTCCTCTGGTTTGGTGCAAATCAAATCAGTCTAGACAGCTGCATTATCCAGATGTTCTTTCTTCATGGATTCACTTTCATAGAATCTGGGGTGCTGGTGGCTATGGCTTTTGACCGCTATGTGGCAATATGTGACCCTCTGAGATATACTACCATTCTAACTAATTCCAGAATCTGCCAAATGGGTCTCTTAATGATTGTACGCACTATAGTACTAATAGTACCACTACTCCTACTCCTGAAGCCTCTGTCTTTCTGTAAAATGAATGCCCTTTCCCACTCTTACTGCTACCATCCAGACGTGATTAAATTGTCATGTTCAAATACTCAGGCTAACAGCATCTGTGGGTTAATTGAGCTCATCCTGACTACAGGGACAGACACACCATGCATTGTTCTGTCTTATGCCTTAATCATTTACTCTGTCCTCAAGATTGCCTCCCCTGAAGAACGACAGAGGGTCTTTAGCACCTGTGTCTCCCATATTGGAGCAGTTGCTATTTTCTACATCCCCATGATGAGCCTGTCCTTGCTGCATCGCTATGGTCAATCAGCCCCCAAAGCAGTCCATTCGATGATGGCCAATGTGTACCTTCTTTTGCCCCCTGTGGTCAATCCCATCATCTACAGTATAAAAACAAAGCAGATCCGCAAAGCTATATTCAGTCTGCTCCTTATAAAATAATCAAAGATTATTAATTTGAAAAAACCTGATATAAATGACTTTCACTAGAACAAAGAGATCCTGGTAAGTCACTTTCTATCATACACTTCAAATTTTTCCTTTGTTAAATAAATATGTTGTGTTTTCATTCTTAAAACATAAATGATACTTTACTCAAAGAACTTTACAGTCCAATAAGGTAAATAAGAAAATAATAATAAATAATAAAAAGAACACTCAGCAACTAAGGTTTCTTGATTGCTTTATACTAGTCAGAAAATGTCCTTGACTGTTACAAGCAGTTGTTCTATTAAGTACTTTAAGACATATTCCACATATTCTTCAAAATGACCCAAATAAAATGTAAAATATTGTTTATTATATATTACTGATGAAGAAATTGAGATCTGGAGACACTGAAGCCACCCAGGTCCACACAGCTAACATTAAGAGGGCTGAGATTTTACTCCAGATTTCTCATATCTCAGATGCTATACTCTTTACCACTGTACTGTATACTCCGCCAAAAGCACCTAGGAGAAATGTTATAGGATCCAAAGTAAGACCTAGATATTCAAGGAACTACAGCATGTCATTAAAAAATATAGTAGCCTTCTTAAAGTACATTTTATCTTCTTTTCTTCATAGGTAATTCATAATACAAAATGTAAAAATAAATAGTCCATGACCTGTAAGCATAAGTGATCATTCAGTGCTAGAAAGTCAAAAGAAAAACTTTAGGGATTAGGGACATGTGCTTATTAAACAGAGAAGATCCTGAAGTAAATTGTAAATAAATTTGGTTCTTAACCTTTGTTCTGCACAATGATCCCTTAGGAATTTAATAAAATATATGTTCCCTTTCATATAGTTACACAGAAAAAATTGATGCTAAACACTCATATTATTTTTCATAAAGTTTCACAGGTTCCAAAAATGTCATGAAGGATCTGTAATCCTCCCTTAACCAGACAAAGAACCTAAGCAAAAAGAGGTAGTTCTCAGGACATAAGCAGTTTTACAGAGATATACTCAAAATGTTTTCTTCTTGGAAGGAGACTTCTTGTAAACATACTGACTTAAGAGGCAGGCAGAAACTTTAAAAAATACAGTTGCATAAAGGGTAGAGCAAATTTAGAAGAAAAATTTAAATGAAAACCTGAAGAGCTATATACCAGTGTTTTCGCAGCTGGAAAAGTGGTGATAGGTAGGATGTTCCATGTGTACCACAAACACTGGGAGGAGCAATGCACACCACTTGCAAGGACCAATTGTGTGCATTTCTTTCCAACTCTGTGTACAACGATGTCATGTAAGTAGCTTGAAATCACTATATGAGAATATTTACATCATGGGAATTAGCAAATTGTACAAAGAAGATCTTTTATGCCATTTATTACCCATAGATTCAGTATACTATCACACCAGTGGCTAAGGGTGTGCTGTATGTTTGTCCTTGTAGGAAATAAAGGAAATTAAACTATCAATAGACATAGTTACCTACACTCAATGAATTTCAAATCTGCTTGTGAAATATCAATATGGGCAAAGTAATAATAAAATAATGTACCTAGGCATGTGATCATTGGTAATACAGGAATCACACAAGAAGTTTCTCATTGTTCTTGGTATCTAAGGTGAAAGTATTTGGAAACATTCATGAATAAGAGTATTTTGGGGCCAGCACCGTGGTTCAATAGGCTAATCCTCCGCCTAGCGGCGCCGGCACACCAGGTTCTAGTCCCGGTCGGGGCGCCAGATTCTGTCCTGGTTGCCCCTCTTCCAGGCCAGCTCTCTGCAATGGCCCGGGAGTGCAGTGGAGGATGGCCCAGGTGCTTGGGGCCTGCACCCCATGGGAGACCAGGAAAAGCACCTGGCTCCTGCCATCGGATCAGCGCGGTGTGCCCGCTGCAGCGCGCTGGCCGCAGCAGCCATTGGAGGGTGAACCAACGGCAAAAGGAAGACCTTTCTCTTTGTCTCTCTCTCACTCTCCACTCTGCCTGTCAAAAAAAAGAAAGTATTTTGGAAGCAAATTCTGTGGAATCTTCACATCACAATCTCTCTGTTGGTGGGGGAATGCTCTCCTAACTATACAATCATAGGTCCAATTTGGACACAGGCATTGACATAATGAAAACACAATAATTTTCCTTCAGTTTTCTCTACCCAGCAATTTTCCTCCATGTGAACTTAGATTATTATAAGATTTACATCAGGTGCTTAAAGAACATCTTTTACTTGGACAATGGTTTTATGCAAAAGAAATAATTTGTACATTTTTTTTTTTGACAGGCAGAGTGGACAGTGAGAGAGAGAAACAGAGAGAAAGGTCTTCCTTTGCCGTTGGTTCACCCTCCAATGGCCGCCGCGGCTGGCGCGCTGCGGCCGGCACACCGCGCTGATCCGAAGGCAGGAGCAGGTATTTATCCTGCTCTCCCATGGGGTGCAGGGCCCAAGCACTTGGGCCATCCTCCTCTGCACTCCCTGGCCACAGCAGAGCTGGCCTGGCAGAGGGGCAACCGGGACAGGATCCGGTGCCCCGACCGGGACTAGAACCCGGTGTGCTGGCGCTGCAAGGTGGAGGATTAGCCTAGTGAGCTGCGGCGCCGGCCTGTACATTTGGTTTTAAAATTTATCTATAATCTTCTAAATTTTATATGTGTGAGATGCTTGTTTTGGTGATTCTATGACTGCTCAGAACTTCAGAAACATAAAACCCATAAAATGCTAATGCTTAAAGACTTTTACTTTGATATACATTATGTATGCAATTTTTTGAACTTGTTAACAATGAACCCTCTTTCCTGGAACTGAGCAAGATGAGAGGAAAGGGGTGATGATCTACATGTTTTTGGGACTCTTACAAGGTAAAAGCTCCAATAATTTATTTACTTAACTTGCTATGCGGTCTGTGAAACATGTAGAACCCCACATATGCAGGTTACTAAGTGTAATTTATTTAAGGGAATAGATGAGGACTTGGCTTAGTAGGTAGCATGGGCTTGAGGTAAATTTATAAAATTTATATACAGGTAAAGTTTAGAAGCTCAAAGGTTGTCATTAAAAATAATTATAAAATTAACATAGATATAAATAAATACAAAATTTGTAGTTAGAGACTGGAGGAGCTTGGTGGTTGGTTACTATATAACTCATGAAAGAGAACAACAAAAAGAAAACAAAGCGCAGTCCTTGACATGTGAAGATGGAGACTGCGATACACCGTTGTCTCCATCTAACTGTACAACTATCTGATAGCCAGTGGCCCAGAGCGTGTCTGTTTAACAGCTCATGGAACAAACTGATGAAGTGTGGTTACGAATGTTCCTTCCCTGACGCCTACACCTCAGTATATGCTAAAAAATAAAATGCTGTCCTCAAAACCAAAAATTTGGCTCATTGTTGGAATAATCTGATTGACAAACATAAAATAAAAATACAACAGGACAAGGGCCATCTATCTTTTGCAGTCTATATTATTTTTTGAGTGGACTTAAGGATCTAAGATCTACAATTTCCTGCAAAAAAAAGCTCAAGAAAAAGCCAGAGTGAAAACCAAGGGAAATTTAAAGGATAACAGAAAATCACATATTCCAATATGACATACACAATACAATGATTATGTATATAATCATTAAATATAATAACCATAATGATAGCTAACACACACTGACATCGTGCCATTGATAGGAAGTGGAAAAGGCTGACACAAATATGTGTTTGCACCTTAATCACTATGTTCTTCTGAGTCTTGATTCTATGATTTATGTATCCATTTCTCCAGAGACTATAATACCATCCCCTAATTGTGCTCCCTGATTTTTCTCTCTTCAGTTGCTCTATCAAGTATGTTGTCGTCCAGCCCATTTTGGGGGAAAATAACGAAACAAAAATTTTCTATTAAGAGAATTAGTTCTATTGAGGTCTGCCAGCCTTGAAATAAAATTATTGCTTACCTGCACTTTCGTTACCCAGGTTTCAAACCAGGCTTATTTTCTCACCATTCTTCATATATATCAATTTAACTTCAAGTTGATTTAAACTACTTCTAATTCTAAAACACCACATCCCTTCCTCTTTTGGTTTTACCTTATTATAATCATAATTCCACATATTTTAGAAAACATTATTTGATCAGTTCCAACTAATATACGGTTCTGATCAACCTTGCATCTACAATCTTAAAGCCTATAACACCCACAGTTTATTTTCTACCAGCTAATAAATACATTGTCTTTAACTGGGTATTCTTTTGGTGTGCATTTGATGCTCTGTACAGGTGCCTTTCATGAAGACAAAATTGGAAGACGTAGCAGATATCTGGTTACAGTCAACAGTAGCTTAGAGAATGCAGAAGAAATGAAAAAAATAGGGGTAGAGGGACAAAGTTGAGATTCCACTGAGAATGGATCAAAGTACAACACTGAAACTATTAGAACCATACAAAAGGGATACTTTATTGGGCTGGAGCTTAACTGTGTGTTAAACTAAAGAAAGTAGAGAAGAAGGGTAATGGCACTATTCAAGATAGTCATCCATTTACTACTCATACCTACTCTGCTCTGCTTTCTTTGTTGCCAACAAAAAAGATATTATCAAGTGTCTTCTCAGATTTCCCAGGATGACATAGATCTTGGAACCACAATAAAAGGAGTTTAAATTAATTATTTCCATCATTGATACATTAATTTTAGGAGAAAGCTGATACAGGTTAAATTTGTGTCTGCTTGACTAGACTGCAATACTCAGACATTTGGTAAGGCACCAGTCTAGATGTCCATTTGAAGATATATTTCTATTTTTTTAGAAAAAAATCTTGTTCATTGGGGCTGGCACCGTGGCGCAGTAAGTTAATCCTCTGCCTGTGGTGCTGGCATTCCATATGGGCACCAGTTCTAGTCCTGGCTGCTCTACTTCCAATCCAGCTCTCTGCTATGGCCTGGGAAAGCAGTGGAAGATGACCCAAGCGCCTGGGCTCCTGCGTGGGAAACTGGGAAGAAGCCCCTGGCTCCTGGCTTTGGATGAGCACAGCTCCAGCTGTTGCGGCCATTTGGGGAGTGAACCAATGGGAGGAAGACCTTTCTCTCTGTCTCTCCCTCTCACTATCTGTAACTCTCTTTCTCAAATAAAATAAATAAAATCTTTTTTTGTAATTTTTTTAAACGTTTATTTAATGAATATAAATTTCCAAAGTACAGCTTATGGACTACAATGGCTTCCCCCCCATAACGTCCCTCCCACCCGCAACCCTCCCCTTTCCCACTCCCTCTCCCCTTCCATTCACATCAAGATTCATTTTCAATTCTCTTTATATATAGAAGATCAGTTTAGGATACATTAAGTAAAGATTGCAACAGTTTGCTCCCACACAGAAACATAAAGTGAAAAATACTGTTTGAGTACTAGTTATAGCATTAAATCTCAATGTACAGCACACTAAGGACAAAGATCCTACATGAGGAGTAAGTGCACAGTGACTCCTGTTGTTGACTTAACAATTTGACACTCTTGTTTATGGCATCAGTAAATCAACCTAGGCTCTTGTCATGACTTTTCTCTCTGTCTCTCCCTCTCACTATCTGTAACTCTCTTTCTCAAATAAAATAAATAAAATCTTAAAAAAAATTGTTCCTTTATTGCTATTTTGTTGAAAGACAGACAGACAGAGAGAGACAGAGAGACAGAGAGACAGAGACAGAGAGAGATCAATCTTCCATCTACTTGTTCACTCCCTAAATGCTTGCAAAAACCAGGGCTGGGAAGCCAGGAACCTGGAGTGCAGTCTGGTTCTCTCATGTGAGTTGCAGGGACGTGAATAGTTTAGACATCATCTGCTGCCTCCCAGGGTGCATATTAACAGGAAGGTAGATCTGAAATGGAATAGCCAGGACTTCAACCTAGATACTCTAATATAGAATTAGGCATCACAAGTGGCAACATCCACTGTATCACCTAACCAACCCAAAGTAGGCTTTTACAGTTTTTCAAAAAAATTATTGATGGCGCCAGCACTGTGGCATAATGGGTAAAGCTGCCCTCTGCAGTGCCGGCATCCCATAGGGGCATCAGCTCTGGGAACTGCAGCCATTTGGGGAATGAACCAGCAGATGCAAGACTGACCGATTCTCTCTCTCTCTCTCTCTCTCTCTCTCTCTCTCTCTCTCTTTCTTTCCCCCATCCATAACTCTGCCTTTCAAAAAATTATTATTTATATATTTCATAGGAAGATTGACAGAGATAGAAAGAGATAGACAAAAAGATCTTCCATCCATGATTCATTCCCCAAATGACCACAATAGCCAGGGATGGTCCAGGCCAAAGCTAGGAACCTAAACTTCATCCTTACCTCCCATGTGGGTGGCACAGCCCAGGTATTTAGGCCATCATCTTTTGCTTTCCCAGGCACATTAGTAGGAAGCTGGACCTAAAGCAGAGCAGATGGTTCTTGAACCAGCATTCTGATATCGGATACCAGTATAGCAAGTGGCAGCCTAAATCACTGTGCCACAACACTGGCCCCCAATAAGTATATTGGATGAGATTAACATATAAACAATAGACTTTGAGTGAAGCAGATTAAATGTCCATATGTTGGTGGAGCAACATTATGAGAAGTCTGTATGAGAAAAAGACAGAAGTCTCTTGAGGAAGAAGGAATTCTGGAGATGTAACATAAATATCTTTGGATCTCCAGCCTGCCAGCCTTCCCTGTACAATTCTGATTTATCAAAACCCAATCACAGGCCAGCACTGTGGCATAGAAGGTTAAGCATCTGCCTGTGGTGCCTGCATTCCATATAGGTGCCAGTTCGAATCCCAGCTGTTCCACTTCCAATCCAGCTCCCTGCTGATAGCCTGGAAAAGCAGTAAAAGATGACCCAAGTGCTTGGGCCCCTGCACCCGTGTGGGAGATCTAGAAGAAGCTCTTGGCTCCTGCCTTCAGATCAGCCCAGCTCTGGCCATTGCAACCATTTGAGGAGTGAACCAGTGGATGAAAGACCTCTCTCTCTGTCTCTCCCTTTCTCTGTCTGTAACTCTGCCTCTCAAGTAAAGAAATAAATCGTAAAAAACATCACATGAGCTAATTCTTTAATGTTTCAACCAATGGAAGATATTTCTCTGTCTCTCCCTCTCTCTTTCACTCTGCTTTTCAAGACTTTTTTTAAAAAGATACTTGTAAAAAAAGAAAGCACTTATAATTATAAAATATAATATAAATATCAGTTATTTTGAGTCATAAAAATTGAGCCAATTTAATGGAAATAGTTTTCCTTCTATTATTTTTGCTGCCAAAACTTTCCTCCTGCATCTAAAATCCATTCCCATACCCTCCTAACACAGGATTTGTTCTTAGACATCGCTTGGTTTTGTTTACAATAAAATGTCCCAATGGTTTTGAACTCCACTCTGAGCAATAGAGGGATGCAAGGGATGTAAGGAAGCATTTCTTGGAAGTGAAGGTCAAGACACTAATTCACCCCTCTCTCTGGAATTCCTCCTTTAGTATCAACATTATTGTCATCACTAGTTCTTCACATCTTGAAAGAAAAAGATCCTTTTCATTCCTACCTTCTAGCTCCCAAGTCCTCTGAGTTCTCAACTATTCTCACTTTCAATTTATTCACACTATCAATCAACTTTCATCCCTATACAGAATCCTTAAATTAATTTATTTTCAAGACACCTTTGTATGAGTCTGTGGATTTTATGCCAGCCATACATAATAGAAACTTTTTCTCAGTGATGGAAAGTTGACTGTGGAATATTAATTCCCTTAAACTACTAGACAGTATCAGGATGCAGGTGATAAACTCCTCAAAATCCAGAAATAAAAGTCTTTAGGAAAAGAAGCAAAGACACTGAAGATTAAAAGTTGCAGACATTATGGATTCTATAGTCTACTGTTGTAAGTGAAATGAGAAGGGTGCTAGGAAAATGGAAGAGAATCTATGTCATCTGCCACAGTATACCCCTATCACTACTTAAAATTATCTGTATCCAGTATTGCTTCCATATTATACTAATCCTCCAGAAATTTGCTTGCCCACCATTGAGAAGAAAAATTCAATACCAAAGGTTGTGGAAAAAGCAATGGTTCTCTCAGCTGCAGTTGGTCCTGAGGTCATGACTGATATTGAATATCAGTCCTTCATCTTTTTTCTAGACTGCCTTCACTCTCAGCCACTTCCAATAATTTAAGTTTCTGCCCATTGAGTGAACTACTCCTTCAGTCCTGAATATATAAATTCTGAGTTACGTTTCCTTGACAGATCATAGCTTCTTCATTTGCCATTCTATTCTTTTTGTTTTAGAATCTTTATAAAGGTAAAATTGATTAAAAAAAAAACTGCACACCTTTGATGTCTACAATTTGATGAATTTGGACAAATACATACACCAATAAAGCAATAAAACAATAAAGGTAACACATGTTCACATCCAAAAGTTTCTCATATGTTTTTGGTGTTTTGTTTGGTTGGTTTAGTTTGGGTTTTGTGGTAAAGAACACATAATGGAGAGGTACTATCTTAATATAACTCTTCATTACACAGTAGAGTCTTATTAACTGCAGGCATTACATTGCACGGCAGATCTCTAGAACATATTCATGGTGCATAACTGAAACTTTATAACCATTGATCAACAGCTCCCCATATTCCCCAGATTCCCTCTTTACTTTTATCACCAGTCATTAACACATTAAGATTTGTCCTGTAAACCCTCTGCATTCCAGACATAATCCCTCCAACTAAAATTATGTAACAACAACCTTAGTTCCTCTTGGTGTGAGTATAAGTATGCAAAGATATGGCTCATGCATGTAATGAGGTTTTGACCAAACAAAAGTCAGGTAGCAGTGGTTACTCACTGAAAGCAAGGGAGTCCAATTATCTTAAGAACCAATAAGTTTCAAAGAGTAGATAAGAAGGATTAACAAGGAACTAGTTGCAGATATGATTAATAGACTGAGAAAAAAGAAACTTTGATATATATAAAATGATAGAATATTACTTAGTCATAAAAAATAAAACCTGACACTTGTAGCAAAATGAATTGAGCTGGAGATCATTATGCTAAGTGAAATAAGTCAGCCACAGAATAACAAATATCACATTATTATCTCACATATTTGGAAGTTAACATATATAAAAAGTATAAAAATTATGTAGAAATCATTATTTTGTAATAGATAGGTATAAATATTGTATATGCTGAATTATACCATCTACAAGAAATATACCCTTCTTTCCTCTTTATTATCATTGTCATGTATCCCACATTATATGATATTAATATTCCTGCTTTCAAGAAAAAATGATATGCATGTAATATTTACATCTGAAACAAATATGTAAAAATGTTAAAAATTGTTAAATCTTAAATTATACTTGTTGAATTCTTTATTTAGTGGAGAGTTAAGCTTGTGATTATGAAGTAAATTGAAGCATGCCATTGTAAAAATTAAAAGAAAAATAGAAAAAGAGGGAAAAGCAAGGGTGTGAGTGAGGAATCAAGGGAGGGTTAGGGTGAGAAATATCATTATGCCCTTAAAACGGTATATGTGAAATACATCAGATTTGTTCCCTTTGTGTAAGTGAAAAAACTACTTCTAGGAGTATAAAGAAAAAAGAAATCACACTGCACTCCATTAATATGTATAATGATTGCTAATAAAATATTTTAATATAAAGAAACACCATTGACCATGACTTCCCTGGGGAAAAAATGACAAGAGCCAACTTAGAGCCAGGCAGTGATAGGACAAAGAGAGGCAAGAGTGGAGGAGCAGGTTGAGAGCCGGCAGACTTTGACATGGGTTTAACTTCGAGTTAAAAAGAGAAGGAAGGAAGAGAGCTTGGGTAGAAAGAAGCATCTTAGACTGTTGTTAGAATCAGAGTTAGTCAAGGCCATCAGGTTCCTTGACTCAAAGCAAGCTGTTACAGGGGACTTGTGGCTTCCAGGAGTGCAGCTGCCTTAATTCTCTGACACACTCAGTCACTACCTGGAAGCAGCCCATGGTAAACGTGGCCCAGATGGAATGTGATGGTGCACTAGGACTGCTGTATCCCACAATCTGAGGTATGGAGTGAACATGTTAATAACTCCCAGGTGCATCACATTCAGAGGAAAGGGGCCGAACAGCTCAAGGAAGAGCCAAGCATCCCAACCTGGAGACATAGAAGCCAGAGTAGCGATGGGCTGCTGGGAGTAGTTCCACAGCTAATCCTCTGGCATCATGTGTCTCCCTTGAAATTTCAATTTCTCAGGATCAGCCCACTGGGGAAACGGATATGAAAATATTACTGTTCTCTTTATGATATATCAATAATTCAAAAATCATTTTAAATATAATCTTAAAAATTTCTCTTAAGACAACATTTGATTGCCCCCGCTTTGATGAGATATCAAAGCTTCTGGTATTGATTAAACACGTTTATGCAAACAGAGCCAGTATACTAGGCCCCACCTGTATGTTTGGGGCTGTTATCAGGAAAGGAGAAATATATTTTGCCAAAGAAATACACACACCCAATTCTTATACCTGCTCCTTACAAACATGAAGACCATGACATAAATTTTAAGGCAATTGTGAAGGTCCTTTCCTGGGGATTAAATTGACCAAGCAGAAGAATATTATCAACTTTCATGCTTCCCTTTCAGCAAAACCACTTCAGGCAAAAGGACCAAGAATTACAAAACCACAATTAGTTGAATAACAGGATAATTACATCAAATTACAAAGTAAACACAATGTATTAACATGTCATGTCTTTCCTGCAGGCCAGCAGAGAAAGACCAGACATTTTGAAGCAAAGATTAAAAAATAATCAATATTAAAAATGTATTATTTTAGGAATAGGAGCAATAACATTTTCCTTATGCATAATTTAGATTCTTCATAAAAATTTTTATTATATTAAAGAATTACACATTCTGATGACTATTGGTTTAGGAATGCTACTTAATATTAAATACTTGGCTACTAATAACAAACAGTGGTCTGTACCATTAAACTTTAATAAAACTAATAATTCTTATTCTGAGGTAATTTAGTAGAATTAAATAAAATATGCAAATATAATTACAAAAAGGTCAACAGTAACTCATGTCCATGTTTCTGTACTGATTGCCTCATATTTTGTTTTACAGAAAAGAAATCCATTATTCAAAACTAATTTTCACAATATTATGAATTTATTCATTATTTGGTGAATTTTTATCAATAACTACTATAAGCACACTACTACAAGTGTGCAAATAAAGCACACTCTTGAGAGACATATACTCTCATGAAACATTTTTAACCATGTCTTCCTACCAAAATAATCTACATGCCTGTCAGCAGCTCACATTTAGCAAGTCCAAGATCAAGTTAGTTGTTTAGTTTTTTTAATAAAAAGGGAACAAAATTCATGTATTTCATATATACAATTTTAAGTGCATAATGATACTGTCTACCCTTCCCTACCCTCCACACTCACTCCTGTCCTCCCTCCTTTTCTTATTTTTCTTTTAATTTTTACAATGACATATGTACCTGTTATAAACAGAAGCAGTTCTGTTAACTAGTGAAGTTATTTCTGGTAATGAAAGATGAGGAACAAGTAGCATATTTTTCTTTCTTTGAAGAAACTGACTCCTCAGACCCATGGCAACATGTCTTTCTGTTTTAATTTGCTTGATCAAAACTGAAAATTTCTGATTTCCCTTTATGATTGCTTCCCATTTTTCAGCCAACCAAAACTGAACTACCAATGTCACGTCTGACTTTTGCTCATTCACCACCATTCAATGCAACATCGTCTGGAACAAATGCAGCTTCCCTGGTGCCATGCTTTGTATTCTTCCTCACTTCCTGCTTCGGTGCCCAGAAACTGTCTCTACTATGGGCACATTCAGTTGGGCAGACCCATTTCAGTCTCTCCTTACTCTAACTCATGTTCAACCTAAATGTCAGATTAATCTTATTTTGGAAACACAGAAATGCTTAAAATAACATTCAGTAGCTTCTCTTGATCTCCAAATTGTAAACATTTCACTACCAAGACATTCAATCTTAATGCTGTTTAATTTTCCAAGATGAGGTGTTTCATCACTGAAATTTGCTGATATTGAAGCAGATACTTTTTCTTTGAGCCACAGTTATTAGCAGTGTTTTCTGGTTGTATAAGCCAGAGTTCTTGAAACTCTACCAGGCTGCATTTCTCAACACTGGAAACTCAGACTGGTTGTCTGCCATTCTTAATGAGTCTATTTTCCTCCTGCTTTCCACTTTTCTAAAAATGTACAACAAAATTATAACTACAAAGATTTGTAAACAAGTCCTACTAAACAAACTAGCTAGATTGGCCTGAAATTATCTGGAAAGCATTAATCACTATACAGGAGGTAGATGAGGCTATCCTTGAATAAAAGTCAGACCCTTTCATTTTTCTAGTAGTTGCTTCTACTTCAGTTCCAACATGTCAAATCTTTCATCTGTTGAAAGAGCAACTCCCTTGGAGTCCTGTGACTTTGTCATTCTTTTTTCACTGCTTGCTTCTGAATTATAAGATTCCATTTGCTCATTTTAAGAGGCTTGTTATGCATATGTGCTAATAACTGGTACTATGCTATTGCCTGGAGATACTTTCAAAGCATCTGTTACTCCAATCAGTCCTACACAAAAATTCTGTAAATCTATTACTTATAGGAAACACATAGCAAAATTTTAAAAAGAGAAAATACAATATCCTCATCTTAAATGCTCTATCCATCTTTGAAGCAATGGTTCTATTTCACCTTTAATTAAATCATGTGAACACAGATTCCCTGTGTCAATATTTGTTTATTTTTCTTTGTTTTATTTTTTCTGCTTGTCTAAGCATCCACATTTCCAATGCCAGCTCAATACCCTGGGACAGAGAAGTGCAGCATTACATAATGGCACAAAAATCCCACAGGGCTACATGCATCCCAATTGGATAAATGACTCTACCAACAAATTTCCTTTAAAATCTCTACATACAGAGGTAAATCGGTCACCTTCATAATCCCTAATTTAAAGAAGAATAAGGGAAGTCCTTCCTCCCGGTCTGAAGGCGAAGGCAAACAACTGCTCTCAGATCAAACACAGTAGTTCTCCGTGTCTGTAATAAATGTAACTGATGACTTCAAGTTGTATCATGAGTAACCTAGCATAGATAAACACAAGGAAGAAGTTCTTGGAAGTGAAGTCAAGGGCAATAATTTAACCAGTCTTCAGCTCTTGCTCCTCCAACATCTACATCTGTGTCCCTTCTAATTCTCTACATCTTGAAAGGTAAGATTCTACCCTGCTTAACTCTGGCCCTTGGTCTCCAAGCCCCTTAAGCTTCTAACTATATTTACTCCCCAATGGTTGTTCAATTTAAGGGGCTAATACCAATTCAGAAACCCCAGAGTCAAAATAGATGGGTCTTATCATCCATTTAATCATACCCAATACTGTACTTCTCATACAAGTACATTTCCTGACATGATTACTAAATCTCCAAATCTGGTTCCTGGCATATCCTCAATATTGCTTCCCTTGTATTTCTTATTAGTTTATATTTACTATAGCACATTAATTCCATTCATTCTCTTAGGTCTACAGCAACCTGGCTTATTTATTTTTAGCTTGGTTTTAAATACCAGAGAGGCAGCGTGGCAGAGTAAAATGATCGCACATTTAGGGTCAAATACCTGGATTTTACACACTGAATTCATTTTACCTATCAATGTAAACCTCCAACATGTTCTTCCTCTGAACCTACGTCACATCATCTGAGAACTAGAGATGTTAGTCACAGCCTGTTAATGGTTAACTTAGAGTTATGCATATGAGGGCTATGTAGTAAAGACTCTGGCTTACTGCTGATTTTTCTTCTCTCTGACAATATTCTATACATCCTCTATCTTCCAGTCTCTCATCCAGTGAAACTGAATTGGTCGCCATTGTTTTCACAAATCATCATGTGATGGCAGCTGATTTTTTTCTGTAGCAAGATCTAGCTTCAGACTTTCTTGTATAAAAGATAACTATAAGTCTAGAAAGTCATACTTCATATTCCTCTTGATAACATAGGAAGAGTGTTCTACCCTTTGTCTTGATTAGTCATACTTCTTAGAGATTCTATATGAATAATCCCTATCTTTTCCTAAAATGTTCATGCATAGATTTCAACTATGTCTAGTTACACACCCATTCATGTTACCAAGAGATTTTGAGATTTGACCAAGGTGACTGCCTGGAGAGTGGAGAACACCAAAAGGATATCAACCTCAGATATGGAACTTCTGATACTAAGCCTATTAGCCTTCTCCTTTCTTGCACTCTAGAGAGCCATGGTGCTGAGAAACAGACTATAGGTAATTGGTAATGTTTTTGTCAGAGCAGACTCTTCTTATCATTTAGGAATACTTGACAGCAACCTCTGACTAGATGAAGAAACACTAAGTCACAAAATAACAAAGGAACTAACAAATTGAAAACAGATATTTTTCTCCCATTAAGTATAAGAAATAGCAAGTAGATGTTTGCTCTTGTAGTGTAAATAAGGGGAAAAATTTTCTAAATTTAAGAAATTAGCACAATGTTTCATACTTAATATGCTAATATCTTTATAAACAGTATATAGTATCTTGAAAATAAAAGGTCATTATACAAAGTAGGCTTCCATGCTTATTATACAAAGGAGTAATTAGCAAATGATAAAAGCATGATTGATTTCTACAGCACATGATAAGCAGTAGCTATTATTAGTAGTATTACTAATTTCTGAGAAATTATATTGTTGATTCAAAGGAAATGAACTCTAAAGTGCATAAACAAATAATGACAAATTTTACTTAAACACTCCTTACCACAAAAGTGTGCCCGATTTCCTGCAGCCTAAAAAAATCTACTAAACTTTGTCAAGATTAGTAATTGTTTTGATTGCCATTCCTTTGGCTGACTGTGAGGTTGTTTTCTTCTTGTATTAAGTGGAAGTTCTTTGGAGAATTCCATTTTAATGCCTTCGCTCATTTTTTTATCATAATTTTTCACTGTCCTATTGTAAATAAGCACTTTATCCAGCTAAATATCACATGTGATTCAAAGATTCCCCCAGGTTGTAATTAATGTTTTAAACCTGTGGAAGTGGCTTCCGTAAAACTGTTACTTGTATTTTACCAAATCAAATGCATCAATCTTTACCTCCACAGTTTATATCTTTTTCTTTATAACACTATTTTGCACTCCAGGATTATGTAAATATTTACTTATATTTTATTGTAAAACACATGTGTTTGTTGATATTTACACATCTAACCATCAGGAAATAATTTCAACATACTTTGTGGTGATATACTTTATTTATGTTTTTCCAAATGTGTAGTCAGTTTATTGAACCCCTTTTACTCAACAATTCATTTTCTAACTACAGGTTTTAAAGACTACATTTATTGCTAACTAAATGTACACCCAGATCTCCTCCTATACTTTTAATTCAATCTCAGGGTTTATTTGTTTCCAAGTAGATATTAATTTTTTTAATTATGTAAGCATCAAATACTACAATGTAGAAATAATTTTTTAGTATCAGTTTTTATTTATTTATTTATTTTTGACAGGCAGAGTTAGACAGTGAGAGAGAGAGACAGAGAGAAAGTTCTTCCTTCTGTTGGTTCACCCCCCAAATGGCCGCCACGACCAGCACTCTGCACCGATCCAAAGCCAGGAGCCAGGTGCTTCCTCCTGGTCTCCCATGCGGGTGCAGGGCCCAAGCACTTGGGCCATCCTCCACTGCCTTCCCAGGCCACAGCAGGGAGCTAGACTGGAAAAGGAGCAACAGGGACAGAATCCAGCGCCCCAACCAGGACTAGAACCCAGGGTGCCAGCGCTGCAGGTGGAGGATTAGCCTAGTGAGCTGCGGCGCCGGCCAGTATCAGGTTTTTTAGAAAACACAGCAAATACTCCATTGCTGGCAAATGTCTCTGTCCATCCTTTAAGATGGTGAATTTCTTTTCTTGGGTTTCTCTTTTTCTCATTTCAGCTCAAGCTCACTTAGAAAACACTGCAACATTTCACATTTTACTTGTAAAGATTATATGGTATGGTAGGTATATTGTCTTAACTTTTAGGTATTTGTTACTTTTCTCAGTGAAACCAGTTAAAACTAATATGTTTGCCAAGAATTATTTTACAGTTTAGCTATTGCTTTTTGACACTCAGTATTTTATAAAAGAAACTTAAATCCAGCCTTATTTTAACAGCTTTATTGAAATATAACTTGTATGTCATAGAAAGTATAAAATTATAAGAATTTTAGTAAATTTATAGTGTGCATAAGCCAATGTCAGCACAATCCAATTGTAGAACATTTCTCCATCACCCAGAAAAATTCCCTTGTGCTACTTTGCTAACAATCTCACTCCCACCCTCAGAGATACAACCTTCCTTTCTGTCTAAAAAAAATTCTTTTCTAGCTATTTCATAAAAGTAGATTATAAAATACAAAATCTTTTGCTTTAGGTATCTTTCACTCAGCATAAAGTGTTTGGGGTGCATCCATGTTGCCACATATATCAGTACTTCTGTCCTTTTATGCTTGATAGTATTTCATCTTATGGATATTTCACAGTTTTATCACCAATTAGCTTGTAGACGTTTACACTGTTTTCAGCTTGAGGCTATAGTGAATAATGTTGTTGTAAACACTTCTGTGCTTCTGGGTCTTCTGCATATACATGCATTCATTTCCCTTCAGTAGATTCCTTGGAGTAGAATTTCTAAGTCATATGGTAAGCTTATGTTTAAATTTTGAGGAAGCTAGCTACCTGTTCTTTAATGTGATTGCATATTTCTCATTTCTACTAGCAAGTATGACATTGATGGGGTGGGGCATGAGCAGGACTTTGGGGTTGCAAATGTCAAATCTCATTGAACTCTGCCCTATAGTTTTATGCACTTTACTGAATACATTTTAAAGTTCAACCAATATAATTCTAATTCTATAATTTAGGAAATCAATATCTTATGTGAGAATTCTGGTGCTGCAGACTATAATGTCCATCTTCCATAACTCGACTTCCCCTACTTTTATCCTGACGGGAGTTCCTGGACTTGAATGGGCCCATGTCTGGATCTCCATCCCCTTCTGCTGCCTCTATTTTACTGCTCTTTCTGGAAATACCTTGATCCTGTTCATGGTTCTCACCGAACCAACCCTCCATGAGCCCATGTACTATTTCCTCTCCATGCTGTCCACCACTGACATTGGCTTATGCATCTCTACACTGGTGACAGTGCTGGGAATATTCTGGCTCAATGCCCGGGAGATCAGCTTCAATGCCTGTTTATCACAGATGTTCTTCATTCACCTTTTTACTTCCATGGAATCCTCAGTGCTGTTGGCTATGGCCTTTGATCGGTTTGTGGCCATTTCTAACCCCTTGAGATACGCTGCCATTCTAACTCATGCAAGAATTGCACAGATTGGTTTAGCAGTTGTTACCAGGGGAACACTCATTTTGATACCACTAGTCCTGCTTCTGAAGCGTCTAGTGTTCTGCCATAGCCATGTGCTCCACCATTCCTATTGTTTCCACCCTGACGTAATGAAGCTCTCTTGTTCAGACACCAAAATCAATAGTGCATTTGGACTCACTGCAATTATCTCTACTGCTGGAGTGGACTCCATTTTCATCCTGCTTTCCTACGTCCTGATCATTCGTTCAGTTCTCAGCATTGCATCCCCAGAAGAGAGGAAGAAGGCCTTTAGTACCTGCATCTCTCATATCACTGCTGTGGCCATATTCTACATCCCTTTGATCAGTCTATCTTTTGTTCACAGATTTGGAAAACGTGCCCCACCCTATGTCCCCACCCTCATTGCTAATGTATACTTGCTCATACCCCCTGTGATGAACCCTATCATCTATAGTGTGAAAACAAAGCAGATTCAGAAAGCTGTGCTTAAGCTTCTATGTTCTAAGGGACATCTCTTTTAATAATCACTAACACCATAAAGATTTCAATTTTCCACAGTCAAGACAGTTTATTACAAATTGATATCATAAATACATGCCATATTATAGACAAATTGATCTAGGAATCATCTAATTCAAACAGCTCTGTGGTGTAGTTACCCTTCCTAAGGCAATCTTGACTCTTGTATCACCAAAATACTAATTCAAATTCTATTTATTAGCTACCCTATTCCAATAGGTGACTAACTGACCAACTTACTATTTCTATGCTGTTTTTGCTGAAAATCGCATGTCATTCATTTTGAATTAATTTTTAGAAATCTCTAGTTCTAATAAAATTTTAAAACAAAAAAATTCTTCCATGTTAGATAACAACTTCTGTCTACGATAAAATCCTCCACAATTAGGGTTCTATGAAGGGCACCATGAAGCTTCTCCACATCCCTGATCCTGCTCTTTTTGATGAGGGAGTGGACTCTTAACAGCTTTCTCTATAGTATTTCTTTTTAGAAATCCTATGATAACCCCATTTGGCAGCATCTCCTTGTGTCACAAGATTCCCTGTTTATACATCCTCTATGTTTAAGTACCCCTGATCTAAAAAAAAAAAAAAAAAAAAAAAAAAAAAAAAAAAAAGGAGGAAGAGAAAACTAGTTCTTAGAAAGGAAAGCTCTGACAACAAGGGCTGACAATTCTTGCAAAGACCACTTGCATCATACGTAATGTATTGAACAAGCTCTGTAAAGGGTGTGCAAAAGTAAGGTTGCCAAGAAGACTGTTCTATGCGTATATCCCTGTTTCCTCTTTGAGCACTCCGAATCCTAGGAAAATGAAGATCTTAAATTTTACCTTGCAGTCTGTTTTCCTTATGTCTATAACAACTTCTGCAATATTTTTGAACTGGGTATTCTCATTCTCATCTGATCTGTCTCCCATCTTGATAATCTGAAAATTCACTTTGGAACTTAATATTTATTGTTCTCTTGAATCAGTCATTACTAGGGAAGAAAATCTAATTTTAACATTATACCATAGCAATCAATTAAGTCTGTGCCACTGGATTAATTTATACAGAAAGTGTCCCCAACCACCTGAAGAACTTGCCAGATTTTTTGTGTAGGAGCTATGACAATTATATTTTTAGCTCACTCCTCCTAAAAATCATTTGTGTATGACTTGATTCCAAACCTAGTGGAGTCCTGACTTCCAGTTCCAGCTCCTGCTAAGGCACCATGAGAGGCAGCAGTAATAGGTCGAGTTAAGAGGTCATTGCCACCCATGTGGAAGACCTGGGTTGAGCTCCTGGTTCCTGGTTTCCTATTTTCAATTTGGCCCAGCCTCAGCTGTTGCAGGCATGTGAGGAGTAAACCGGCATATGGAAAAATCCATCTCTTTCAAAATAAATTAAATAAGCAAAAATAATTTAAAATTAAAAATACATATCACCTAAGAATAGATACAGCAAATGCTAAGTCTTTGGAAATAATCCATTAGTAAACAGAAATTAGGGCAATTGAGAAATATGAAAGATATCCTGAAAACAGAAGACATATAGTTGAGTTGAGCCAAAGTCTCTATGCAGCTAGAATGCTTCAAAACAGAAGCTGACTTAGACACAACCTGAAACTCTACTGTTGGCTGTTAAATGGGAAGCCTCAGTATTCTAAGAAAAGTAAAGCTTTGGTAAAATGCAGAGAAAACACCTCTAAGACAGACCTGAAAAGTGTCAACTGGCAGCCTTACAGAAGAATGTATGTGGTAACACTCAGTGAACTGTGGAAGAACTTGCCTAGCTATTGTTATTAGCCACTGCTAATTAGTTTGAGTTGGTACACCTAATAAAACCCTTGCCATGGCCAGGTTGAACTTAGTCGTATTACAAGTACATCATCCCATTGCATTGGCTATGCATTTATTGTATCTCTGCTCTAAATCAAGCATTCTATAGAATCTACTTTTTATAATGATGCTGTAACTCATGAATCACAATCATTGCCAACTGGTTCCCTGCTGAGTCCTGTTAATTGGGGGATGTTACAAAACTGGAAACTGCCAGAGAAACAAGTAATTCTACCATGTTTGATGGCTCTTACAATGCCATCACAGCAATAGTTCTTTGCCCAGCTTCATTGGTGCTATTTCCAAGTTTTATGCTCTATCCTCTTCCAGAACAACTTTTGTCATCCTCTACCCTGCCCCTGAAGAAACAGAACCAACCACTGGAGTGCCCTTTTAAGAAATCTGAGTCTCAACTCCAAAAGAGGTCCTGTGCTTTGGAGGCCTGAGCTCCTGTGAGGAAATGGCCCTCCCACTGAGATTGAGTCATAGCTCCACGTGGTCCGACCTCTGAGCTTCCGAAGTACCAGAACCATCAGAGAACACCTTCTCATTATAGTTCTGGGTGTCACCTCTGGGGACTCAGGGGTCACCAAGATTCTTTGCTTTAACAATCCCAAATTCTCTGTTTTCAAAGTATACTGATGGTAGTATACTTCTGGATCCTAACCCCAAAATACTCACTTCAACTGCTGGTTATTTTCTGTCAATCAGAATCAGATCTTGTATCTTGAATCTTAAAAATTAGCTAATATTTATTGATCCCATATTTCCTATTAGCAGTTATGGATAAATATTTAGTCTGGATAAGCATATAGTCTATTTGCATTGTCAAAATTTGAACCGTATCTAATCTTCAGACCCCATAACAAGGAAGTGCAACTGCGACAACTATAAACAGACCCATCTGAGTATAGAAGGTATCCAAAGCAAGTGTTATGGACTTCTCAATGTTATGAATTTCTGTTTGTCACCTTCAAAAGAGTAGAGAATTTGCACATTACCAAAATCTATGTAAACATACTGCTTTCTTCCCCAACTTAAACATAATTTTTACAAAATAAGGACCAGCATTTTGGCATAGAATCTTTAGTCACCTCCGGCAACACCAGCATCCCATATGGGTCCAGGTTCTTGTCCTGGCTTCTCCACTTCCGAACCAGTTCCCTGCAAACCTTGGAAAACAGTGGCAGATGACCCTGTAGCCAGTGGGAGACCCAAGAGAAGCTCCTGGCTACTGACTTTATCCTGGCCCAGCTTTGCCTGTTGCAGTCAGGGAGAAAACCAGAATATGGAAGATCTCTGTGTGTGTGTCCCTCTCTCTGTAACTCTACTTTGTAAAGAAATACATAAATTTATAAAATAATTAAAAATAAAGAGTACATGGTTCCTAAACTTACCTCCCTGATACAGGTGTCTCCATTCTTTCACCTGCAACTTATAAAATACAGTGTCTATCCTAAGTTACTTCTCCAATAGTTGATAACTATAGTTTAAACCTGGCTTGCTTTTGACTGAAAAATACTATGCTGCATTTGTTGTCTATGTATTAAAAATTACCATTACACATTCTTTAAGTCAAATCAAAATAAAATACTTCTGAAATTATATCCTTTAATTTTTATACATCTAGAATTATGGTTATCCCATGTGTGATAATGAGTTATTTGAAAATATTATGATATAACTAAATTAAGCTACTAAGAGGTACGTTCTTGTTTATTCATCATTATATGATCAATATTTGCATAACAAGCATGAGCAAGAGAGACAACTATAAACAGAATCATTTGAATATAGAGGTTCTATAATATAAAATTTATGGCTATTTTTTCGGTGCCAAAAATCTTTATCATAAGACATGGAAAATGTGTAAAATATACAGACATTGTGTTACACTGGGTTAAGCTGTCACCTGGGATACCCACATCTTGTATCAGAGTACTTAGTTCAATTCCTAGCTATTCCATTTCCAATCCAGCTTTCTTAAAATGGGTTTGGGGGCAACAGTTGTTGGCTCAATTACTTGGGCCTCTGCCATCCATGTGGGAGACCCAGATGGAGTTCCAGGTTCCTGGCTTTGGTCTGTCCCAAATCTGGCTGTTGTGGCCATTTGGGGAGTGAATTAGCAGATAGATGGTATCTCTATCTCCCTGTCCCTCTCCCTCTCCTCCTCCCTCTCCTTCTCTCCCTCTCCTCTCTCTTTCTCCCTTACTCTTTCAAATAAATAAGTAAGCAATAAAAAAGCTATGCAGGGATATCAGAAATGCATTTGTACCAAAATAAACTCTCTTTTCCTTCCATTTTCCTATTAACCTTTTAAAGGACACTTATACTGGTTTTTATAAATTCAGTCCAAGAGTTTTTCATTTTTATTCTTTTTAATTTTAATTCATTTTTAACAGATTCAATGTGCTTTGTAGATACAATTCCAATAACATAACGATATTCCCTTTCTCCGTCCCTTCCTCCAACTGACCAAGGATATAAGACCTCACACATTCCAGTTTCGTGTGTTTAAATCTCTGTTGCCTGAAATTATACATCTGATTATTGGAAGAGTCTCATTGAGCTCTCCTTCATTCACACAAATTGAAGGAAGTGTGTGTTTGAGATATTTGTCTTTTTCTTATAAAAATTTCTGTTCTAGTACAGGAGGGTAAATTTTAGGTGTCTTTCTGTTGATTGACAGAGGCTCTCTCCTTATATAAGGTAATTCTTGGCTTCCCTTATAAAAGCATGCTACAAGTGCTATGCTGCACTACCATGAGTTGTCTCTTTTCTCTGATTACAGAGTGAGCACCATGATTATAGGCTCAGGTTCAGATGCTGTCTCTCTTACCAACTAGCTGGAGTTTTAAAAAACAAACACTTTACATCAGATTATACTTCTGTGAAATCAGTAGCACACCAGTGTCATTAATTTCTTACGATGGAATGAGAGAGCATTGGCAAAGCACCTAATATGTCAATTATTATATGGGACACAGGAGTGTGTGATCATGATAAATGAGGATGAGCATTATGGTAGCACTGGTTAGTGGTGGTAGCAACTGATGACCTTAGGGGTTCATTTTGGAATGAGGCACAGCTAACCAGAAAACTCAAAATTGTATCTCTTCCTCTAAGCAGCAAGAAAATATGGCCCATAGACCAGCTGAATGCCCTAAGGTAGAATAAAATGTCCTAGAAAATACAGATTTCGGAAAAGAACATCCCACAAGTTTCCCTAAGTATCCGTGAGTTGCTTTAGAGTTGATGAAAAAAAAAAAATGTTCCTCTTCCTCAGACTTAAAGGAAACCAGTGTGTATAGAGCCTATTTCCCCTAAATGCAAAAGTTTTACTCACAAAACATTTAAAGGATGTTCTTTCCTGCACTGTTTTCCAAAAACAGGACTGAGGAGCTGACGATATGTTCTGCTCAAGGATAAGGAGAATTTATAAGGAGCCATTTGTCAGGCTGCTTGAAATCTCAAATCAGAAAACCCCTAGTGGAGACTTTTGTGGCCCTAGGGTATGGCCACAGAGTTTGTTCTTTTTGGCTACCTCCCCTTCTACTTCATTACACTTCTCTGATAGCTTCCATGAAGGGACTTGTCATAATTCTGCGATCTCAAATCCTGATAAAATTTTGTGAACTGTAAATGAATAAATAAAACCACCTGCTATAGCCATGAATGCACCTCCCAACTCCACAATACCCCACATCCAGCTGATCTTCTACCAGCATCATTTTATACATTCTATACATTTCTAAGAAATCATTTTGCTTCTGGTCTCCTATCCAACATCAACAAAAAGCTTTATTTATTCTTTCATAAAACTTTAAGCATCTATCAATCACATTGCAGGTTTCTGCCCTCTTACAGAAAATAGGACAGAATCTCTTCCCTCCAGGGATTAGAGGTCAGCAAGGAAACAGATATACAGCAGTAATTACAACAGGGCATATTTATGATGAAAGTATAGCAGAGATGTGTTCATCCTGCAAGAGTGTCAATGCCAAGTCTGCCAGGAGACAAGGGAACCCATGGCACAGAAAGAGCAGGAGGATGACTAATAACATATTGAACTCACCTGGCACCCTGAGTGCTTGCTGGGGAGTGACAGGGATAAAGCTGAATAGGGAGGGAGGCAGAATGTTGTGGGAGATATTTTAGGAATTTGAAGACATTTGAGTCCAATAATAGAAATTTATCAACATGAAATGTAAACCTTTTTTCCTAGAAAAACACATTTGTACAGCTCCATATGAAGCAAATGAGAAGTCAGGCAGTTTATTTGAGGATCCCTAATATACTGCAGTTCACTGTTTGATATCAATGTCAACCTGAGTGCTACAAATACAACATTTCCTTCTAAGTCACTGTATATTAGTTATGCAGAAATACCAAGACAGAAAAGGCTTCTAAACATAGTGAGCTCATACAGCCTTGCAGAACACCACATCATTTATTTTTCCAAATGCTGCTTCAGATTAGTCAGAGTATGATTTTAAGTATTGGTTCAGACCATCTTGAACATGCATTGTTTCAGAAGGCCTCTAAATAAAAACAAAATATATAAACCTCTGCATTGGATGATGCTTAACTCACATTTTAACAAAGCTGGTAGAGAAAGTAAAAAGTAGAGGGGCCGGCGCTGTGGCACAGTGGGTTAACGCCCTGGCCTGAAGCGCCAGGATACCATATGCGCCCCAGTTCAAGACCCGGCTGATCCACTTCCCATCCAGCTCTCTGCTATGGCCTGGGAAAGCAGTAGTTGCACCCATGTGGAAGACCCGGAAGAGGCTCCTGGTTCCTGGCTTTGGATCGGCACAGCTCCAGCCGTTGCAACCAATTGAGTAGTGAACCATCAGATGAAAGACCTCTCTCTCTCTCTCTCTCTCTCTACCTCTCCTCTCTGTGCAACTCTGTCTTTCAAATAAATAAATAAATATTTTAAAAAAGGTAAAAAGTAGAGCGTGTAAGAGTACAAGAAAGTAGTTTACTTAAGTAATGTTATGTAAAGAGTAACATTTTATAAAGATTGAAAAGACATAATTTAAAATGAATTTTATTAATGTCCAGATAACTATCCTATGCAAAATTATCTATAATTGGGGCGGAGCCAAGATGGCGGAATAGTAAGGGCGCGCACTGATAGTCCGGGAAAATTTAGTTTAATAAAAGGGGAGTTACGGTAGCCTCAGAAAAAAGAACCAGGAAAATATTGCAGAGGAAACTCTTCTGGATTGAGTAGCCGTGAATCGGAGGACCTACTGGGAGAACAAGGTCGCCCACCGCGCGGAAGCCGAGCCGCGGGACCGAGCTGCCCAAGCCGCAGGGTCTGCGCGCCAGTGCTCGAAGGGGAGTGCGTGCCACACAGACAACAGCGGGGAGACTTGGGACGTCCAGGGCTCCGAGTCCACACATCGGCGCTGGAAGGGGAGCGGACCTGCGTGGAGAGCATGGGAGCCCACAGTTCGGGACACCAGCGGCAGACTCAACACACCAGCGCTGGAACGCAAGGGCGAGCAAGACAAAGAGCAGGCGCCATCTTGGACATCTGCAAGAAGCAGATCTCAAAAAATTGATAAGAACATTAAGAAGTTCTCAAAAACAAATTCTTGAACTACAGAAATCCTTAATGGACAAGATAGAAAATCTCTCTCGTGAAAATGAAATATTAAGGAGGAATCAAAATGAAACGAAACAACTAGTACAACAGGAAACTGGGACAGTGACTGAAGTGAAGAATTCAATAGATCAAATGAAAAACACAATAGAGAGCCTTACAAACAGAATGGGTGAAGCAGAATAGAGAATATCGGACTTAGAAGACAGAGAACAGGAAAGGATACAATCAGACCAAAGAAAAGAAGAGGAAATTAGGAATCTAAAACATATTGTCAGGAATCTTCAGGATACTATTAAAAAACCCAACATTCGGGTTCTAGGAGTTCCTGAAGGCATGGAGAGGGAGAAAGGATTAGAAGGCCTTTTTAGTGAGATATTAGCAGAAAATTTCCCAGGTTTGGAGAAGGACAGAGAAATCCTAGTACAGGAAGCCCACAGAAACCCTAATAAACACGACCAAAAGAGATCCTCACCACGACACGTTGTAATTAAACTCTCCACAGTGAAACATAAAGAAAAGATCCTAAAATGTGCAAGAGAGAAACATCAGATTACTCTCAGAGGATCTCCAATCAGACTCACAGCTGACTTCTCATCAGAAACTCTACAAGCTAGGAGGGAATGGCGAGATATAGCCCAGGTAATAAGAGAGAAAAACTGCCAGCCCAGAATATTATATCCTGCAAAGCTATCATTTGTGAATGAAGGTGAAATAAAGACTTTTCATAGCAAACAGAAATTGAAAGAATTTGTCGCCACTCGTCCAGCCCTGCAACAGATGCTTAAAGATGTATTACACACAGAAACACAGAAACATGGTCATCAATATGAAAGAAGATAAAGGAAGGAAACCTCACAGCAAAAGATCACAGGGAATTCAAAGCACATATTAGAACTTATCTTTGGCAAATGGCAGGGCAAAGTTACCACTTATCATTAGTCACATTGAACGTGAATGGCCTGAACTGTCCAGTTAAGACACCGATTGGCTGATTGGGTTAAGGAACAAAACCCATCTATTTGCTGCTTACAAGAAACACATCTTCCAACAAAGATCCATACAGACTGAAAGTGAAAGGCTGGAAAAAGATATACTATGCCAACAGAAATGAAAAAGAGCGGGCGTAGCCATCTTAATATCGGACAACATAAACTTTACCACAAAAACCGTTAAGAGAGACAAAGAGGGACACTACATAATGATTAAGGGATCAATTCAACAGGAAGATATAACAATTATCAATGTATATGCACCTAACTACAGGGCACCGGTCTATCTAAAAGATTTGTTAACGGACTTAAAGGGAGACTTAGACCCCAATACAATAGTACTGGGGGACTTCAATACTCCACTCTCAGAAATAGACAGATCAATAGGACAGAAGATCAACAAGGAGACAGTAGATTTAAACGACACTATAGCGCAAATGGATCTAACAGATATATACAGAACTTTCAATCCTACAGCTAAAGATTTTACATTCTTCTCAGCAGTACATGGAACCTTCTCTAGGATTGACCACATACTAGGCCATAAAGCAAGCCTCAGCAAATTCAAAAGAATTAGAATCATACCATGCAGCTTCTCAGACCATAAAGGAATGAAGTTGGAAATTAGCAACTCAGGAATCCCTAGAGCATACGCAAACACATGGAGATTGAACAACATGCTCCTGAATGAACAATGGGTCATAGAAGAAATCAAAAGAGAAATCAAAAACTTTCTGGAAGTAAATGAGGATAACAGCACAACATACCAAAACTTATGGGACGCAGCAAAAGCAGTGTTAAGAGGAAAGTTTATATCAATAGGTGCCTACATCAAGAAATTGGAAAGGCACCAAATAGATGAGCTTTCAATTCACCTCAAGGATCTAGAAAACCTACAGCAAACCAGACCCAAATCTAGTAGGAGAAGAGAAATAATTAAAATCAGAGAAGAAATCAACAGGATTGAATCAAGAAAAACATTACAAAAAATCAGCCAAACGAGGAGCTGGTTTTTTGAAAAAATAAACAAAATTGACACCCCATTGGCCCAACTAACTAAAAAAAGAAGAGAAAAGACCCAAATCAATAAAATCAGAGATGAAAAAGGAAACGTAACAACAGACACCACAGAAATAAGAAGAATCATCAGAAATTACTACAAGGACTTGTATGCCAGCAAACAGGGAAACCTATCAGAAATGGATAGATTCCTGGACACATGCAACCTACCTAAATTGAACCAGGAAGACATAGAAAACCTAAACAGACCCATAACTGAGACAGAAATTGAAACAGTAATAAAGGCCCTCCCAACAAAGAAAAGCCCAGGACCAGATGGATTCACTGCTGAATTCTACCAGACATTTAAAGAAGAACTAACTCCAATTCATCTCAAACTATTCAGAACAATCGAAGAAGAGGGAATCCTCCCAAATTCTTTCTATGAAGCCAGCATCACCTTAATCCCTAAGCCGGAAAAAGATGCAGCACTGAAAGAGAATTACAGACCAATATCCCTGATGAACATAGATGCAAAAATCCTCAATAAAATTCTCGCCAATAGAATGCAACAACACATCTGTCGCTCCCCCTCTTCGTGGAGGAACGACACAGAGTCCTGCCTAGGCTTCATATCCGAGTCACGGCACCATTATGTCGCTCCCCCTCTTCGTGGAGGAACGACACAGGACCCTGCGCTGTTCTTCTGTCTGCTCGGCCCTCCCCGGGTTTGCTGCTGGTTCTTCCCGGGTTGGCTACTATCCCTTCCACCTCCGTGGAAGGGCAGTTCCCCCTGGCCACATTCCCCACTTCCGCAGGGGAGCGGCACACCGCCGGCCGGCTCTCTTCGGGGGCTGCACAGGTGTTCCTTCAGCTAGATGTTCCCCTTAGATGTTCCTGGTGCATGCCGTCTCTCTCCTCCTTTATAGTCCTCCTCCGCCAATCCTAACTCGGCTGCCCACACGCCGAGTACGCTGCTCTCCTATCAGGAGCAAGTCCTACAGTTTATTGGTTGAACTGGAGGCAGCTGTGCGGAAGCTGTTTTCTTCTCTCCCAGCGCCATATTGTGGGAGAGCAGATGCATAGAATAAGTCTTAATTCCAGTAACTCAGTCTAGTCCGGTTTGCTCCCCACAACATCAGAAAGATCATCCACCCAGACCAAGTGGGATTTATCCCTGGTATGCAGGGATGGTTTAATGTGTGCAAGACAATCAATGTGATACACCACATTAACAGACTGCAGAAGAAAAACCATATGATTATCTCAGTAGATGCTGAGAAAGCATTTGATAAAATACAACACCCGTTCATGATGAAAACTCTAAGCAAACTGGGTTTGGAAGGAACATTCCTCAATACAATCAAAGCAATCTATGAAAAACCCACAGCCAACATCCTATTGAATGGGGAAAAGTTGGAAGCATTTCCACCGAGATCTGGTACCAGACAGGGATGTCCACTCTCACCACTGCTATTCAATATAGCTCTGGAGGTTCCAGCCAGAGCTATTAGGCAAGAAAAAGAAATTAAAGGGATACAAAATGGGAAGGAAGAAGTCAAACTATCCCTCTTTGCAGATGACATGATTCTTTATTTAGGGGACCCAAAGAACTCTACTAAGAGACTATTGGAACTCATAGAAGATTTTGGCAGAAATCAACCCAAACATCTACAGCCAACTTATATTTGATCAAGGATCTAAAACCAATTCCTGGAGCAAGGACAGTCTATTCAATAAATGGTGCTGGGAAAACTGGATTTCCACGTGCAGAAGCATGAAGCAAGACCCCTACCTTACACCTTACACAAAAATCCACTCAACATGGATTAAAGACCTAAATCTACGACCTGACACCATCAAGTTACTAGAGAACATTGGAGAAACCCTTCAAGATATTGGCACAGGCAAAGAGTTTCTGGAAAAGACCCGGGAGGCACAGGCAGTCAAAGCCAAAATTAACTATTGGGATTGCATCAAATTGAGAAGTTTCTGTACTGCCAAAGAAACAGTCAGGAGAGTGAAGAGACAACCGACAGAATGGGAAAAAATATTTGCAAACTATGCAACAGATAAAGGGTTAAAAACCAGAATCTACAAAGAGATCAAGAAACTCCACAAAAACAAAACGAACAACCCACTTAAGAGATGGGCCAAGGACCTCAATGGACATTTTTCAAAAGAGGAAATCCAAATGGCCAACAGGCACATGAAAAAATGTTCAAGGTCATTAGCAATCAGGGAAATGCAAATCAAAACCACAATGAGGTTTCACCTCACCCCGGTTAGAATGGCTCACATTCAGAAATCTACCAACAACAGATGCTGGCGAGGATGTGGGGAAAAAGGGACACTAACCCACTGTTGGTGGGAATGCAAACTGGTCAAGCCACTATGGAAGTCAGTCTGGAGATTCCTCAGAAACCTGAAGATAACCCTACCGTTCGACCCAGCCATCCCACTCCTTGGAATTTACCCAAAGGAATTTAAATTGGCAAACAAAAAAGCGGTCTGCAGCCTAATGTTTATTGCAGCTCAATTCACAATAGCTAAGACCTGGAACCAACCTAAATGCCCATCAATGGTAGACTGGATAAAGAAATTATGGGACATGTACTCTTTAGAATACTATACCGCAGTAAGAAACAACGAAATCCAGTCATTTGCAACAAAATGGAGGAATCTGGAACACATCATGCTGAGTGAAATAAGCCAATCCCAAAGGGACAATTACCATATGTTCTCCCTGATCGGTGACAACTGACTGAACACCAAAAAGGAAACCTGTTGAAGTGAAATGGACACTATGGGAAATGGTGACTTGATCAGCATAGCCCTGACTGTTAATGAACAACTTAATACATTATCCCTCTTAGTAGTTTTTTTGTCTGTTCTAATTAATATGACTGGTTTAATTCTGTAATTAATACACAGTTATTCTTAAGTGTTGAAATTTAACTGAAATGTGATCCCTGTTAAACATAAGAGTAGGAATAAGAGAGGGAAGAGATGTACAATTTGGGACATGCTCAAGCTGACTTGCCCCAAATGGTAGAGTTAGAAACATATCAGGGGACTCCAATTTAATCCCATCAAGGTGGCATGTACCAATGCCATCTCACTAGTCCCAGTGATCAATTTCAGTTCACAATTGATCATAATGAAAGGACTAAGAGTCAAAGGGAGCACATAAACAAGTCTAGTACCTGCTAACACTAACCGATGGAATAAATAAAGGGGAGAGTGATCCAACATGGGAAGTGAGATACTCAGCAGACTCATAGAATGGCAGATGTCCTAAATAGCACTCTGGCCTCAGAATCAGCCCTAAAGGCATTCCGATCTGGCTGAAAAGCCCATGAGAGTATTTCAGGCATGGAAAGCCAAGACACTCTGGCAAAAGATCTCTGTGAGTGAGATCCCAGTGGAAAGAACAGGTCTTCAAAGAAGGAGGTACCTTTCTCTGAAGGGAGGAGAGAACCTCCACTTTGACTATGACCTTGTCTAAACAAGATAAGAGTCGGAGAACTCAAGGGGCTTCCATAGCCTTGGAAACTCATGACTGGAGCATAGGGAGATTGCTGATGCCATAGACAGGAGTGTCAATTGGTAAAGTCAACAACAGGAGTCACTGTGCACTTACTCCTCATGTAGGATCTCTGTCCTTAATGTGCTGTGTATTGAGATTTAATGCTATAATGAGTACCCAAACAATATATTTCACTTTGTGTTTCTATGGGGGTGCAAACTGTTGAAATCCTTACTTAATGTATACTAAACTGATCCTCTGTAAAAAAAAAAAAAAAAAGAAAAGAAAAGAAATTATCAACTCCCAACTTGACTCTCACTGGGATTAAACATGACAATAGGTCTGATTTGATTACATCATCATTTAAAAAAAATCATCTATTATTTTTCACTTTATGTTTCTGTGTGGGAGCAAACTGTTGCAATCTTTACTTAATGTATACTAAGCTGATCTTCTGTATATTAAGATAATCGAAAATGAATCTTGATGTGAATGGAAGGGGAGAGGGAGTGGGAAAGGGGAGGGTAGTGGGTGGGAGGGACAGTATGTGGGGGAAGCCATTGTAATCCATAAGCTGTACTTTGGAAATTTATATTCATTAAATAAAAGTTAAAGAAAAAAGAAAGTTAAAAAAATAACATCTGACAACATGCTTTAAAATGGAAAATATGTCCTTCTTGTCATTTGAAAGAAGAATAATGGGCATGCATGCCCTTCACAGCAGCACTCTCACTTTTAAAAATATTGTACCAAAAACCAGAATAAGTGCTATAGCATGATCATAACTGCCTTCTGTTTTTCAGGATATGGTAGCAACTTGAATAAAAAAAATTATCTATAATTGATACTTCATGAATTACCTTTCTTATTGCACCATAAGCCAAAATTATTGCTTTCAAAAGGACATTCTTTAGTATATTTATTTTTTAAAAAATTAAATATATGATTGCCCTATTTCCAAAACTCTTTTTTTTCAAAACTTTTCTTGACCATCCATGAAGTTCAAGTCACTTACCTTTATGCTTTATTGTGAAGTGAGGGCATTCTGTACCTGCTTTATTAAACAGTGAATTCCCGGGAGCTGTATTTTGTTCATTAGACTTCCTGTGTTCATCAGACTTCCTGTGTTGGTTATTTTCCATTCAGTCTCTTCCTGGTGAAGTGAGAGTTCAGCACCATGATCTTCAGTGTCTGGTACACAGCAGATAATTCTTAAGAAACAACTGGTTAAAAAGTTGTTTGACTTTAGACATGTTTAGTGGGGTTGTATACATCTTAAGAATGGAGATCCTTTTCATTGTTCATAGTTTTATCCATAGTTCCAAAAGTTTTTTCCAGAATAAAAATGCTTAAAATATATAATATATATGTTATTATGAAAAAATACGTTTAAATTAATATGTATATATTTGTTTTTTAACTTTTATTTAATAAATATAAATTTCCAAAGTACAGCTAATATGTATATATTTGTAACTATTATTAACAAAGCATTGTATTTGGTTCTGTGCAAATCATCCCAGCTTCCAAAGTACAATGCCTGATTTCAAAGAAAATCTCAAGTTAGCAGAGGAAAAGATACTTGACTACCTGCAATACAAAGATTTATTAATGGCACCTGGAAGAATAAAAGACGAACAAGCTGAAGAACAAGGGGAGTGGAGATTTTACTTAAAGAGAGAAAAATGATCAAAACCTAGAAGCAAGATGTTCATGGTGTTTTTCAGAAGTCGATGTTACCCCAAACCCCAGAAAAGGATCACTCTAACATGCGTGATAGTCTGTACATGGTTTATTAAACTGTAAATTCATAAACCTCATCTCAAGAGTTTCTTAATAAGTAGTTCTGGGGTAGAATTAAGAAAACCTCCCTTTAACCAAGAATATCAGGTGGATCTGGTATTCTGGTGATGGATCACACTGAGAACAGTAATGAGTACAAATGGAAAGTGGATGCCATGTTATAAAGAAGTCCAGGGGCTATGTGAAGTAAGAGGGTGAGGATTCCTAGAATGAGAATCCCATGAAGGGTGAAGAACAAAAACATTGTTGTATTCTTTAGAAGGCTTTAAATTGAAATTTATTAATTCATTATCTAAAAAGTAAAAAGAAAAGAAAACCTCATTATTACTTATAAATCGCAGGAAATTTTACAGAAAATGTAAACAAAACAATATCCACCCATCAAATGAGAAGCACTTTTAAAAACTTGGGATGTGCCTATCCATACCTTTTAAATATATGTATGTGTGTGTATGTGTTATGTGTATGTATATCCACATGAAAAATATACATGATAAGTACTCTGTACTAATGTAACTTTTCTGATAAAATACACAATATATATTTATGCCAATTTAGCTTTTTACACTGTACTTCATACTTTATTTAATCAATACCATAATGTAAGTGTATAAGCAGTTTCCAAGTTGTACAAAGATTGAAATGTATAGTGATGTGTTAAATATCAAACTACAGCTTTCCATTCTTTCTCATTTTCTCTTCATATACATATTTAGAAGATGAATCATTAGGTCTGCTATAATTAAAATATTAATACAGAGACCACAGTGACTTCTAGGTAGCTTTTTTTATTTTTTATTTTTTTGACAAGCAGAGTGGACAGTGAGAGAGAGAGACAAAGAGAAAGGTCTTCCTTTGCCGTTGGTTCACCCTCCAATGGCCACTGCGGCCGGCACGCTGCGGCCGGCACACCACACTGATCCGAAGGCAGGAGCCAGGTACTTATCCTGGTCTCCCATGGGATGCAGGGCCCAAGCACTTGGGCCATCCTCCACTGCACTTCCTGGCCACAGCAGAGAGCTGGCCTGGAAGAGGGGCAACCGGGACAGAATCCAAAGCCCCAACTGGGACTAGAACCCGGTGTGCCGGCGCCACAAGGCAGAGGATTAGCCTAGTGAGCTGCGGCGCCGGCCTCTAGGTAGCTTTTAAGAATTAGGAAATTACTTTCATCCATATTTCTTCTTCATTGTGCCTATTTGAATTCCTCAATCACAAATAATCTGTTTTGGGAAATAATAATAATTATCAACAAACTTTAAGGATTACTGAAACCTTAACCTTTCCTAATGATCTATATAATATATGAGACACACCTTGTATAGTTATACACTCTAGAAATGGTGAAACTGGCCCCCAAAGTATGACATAATTTATACAAGATTACAGATATAATTTAGCCATGACCCTACAGTGTGCCATGTGTAGCATTTATGATAGGTCAGAAATACACAAGGTATAGTCCTTACCCTCAAAGAATCCACAATCTGGATCAGTATAAATAATAATTAGTGGGTCATTAGAACAAAGAGAAAGCATGCAGAATCGGCTTTTTCAAAGTACAGTGTCAACTCACACTACTGAATGATCAAACATCGGTCAGAGAAGACTTTGAAAAAAAAGTTTACTCTAAAAATTTCCCAATTTAGTTTAAGAAGAATACTTTGAGCACAGCCTTGCGAATTTGCTTGGTCTTTACACTGTAGATGATGGGATTCATTACAGGAGGGATGAGCAGATAAACATTGGCAATAAGAGTGTGTACAAGGGGAGGGGCATGCTTCCCAAACCTATGTACCAGTGACAAACTGATCATGGGGATGTAGAAGATGGCAACAGCACTTATGTGTGAGACACAAGTACCGAACGCCTTTTTCCGTTCCTCAGGGGAGGCAATGCTGAGCACAGAGTGGATGATCAGAACATAGGAGAGGAGGATCAAAACAGAGTCCAAGCCAGCCGTAGAGATGACAATGGTGAGGCCAAATGCGCTGTTGATCCTGGTGTCTGAACATGAGAGCTTCATCACATCAGGATGGAAGCAATAGGAATGATGGAGCACATGACTTTGGCAGAAAGACAGTTGCTTAAGGAGCAGGAGTAAAGGCACTAGAGCTGTTGTCCCCCTAATAATGATTGCAAAGCCCACTTTGATGATCCGTGAGTTGGTTAAGATTGTGGCGTATCTCAGTGGGTTACAGATGGCAATGAAGCGGTCAAAGGCCATTGCCAGGAGTACAGAGGATTCCATGAATGTAAAGCCATGGATGAAGAACATTTGGCCAATGCAGGCATCAAAGCTGATTTCTCGAGCATTAAACCAGAAAACACCTAGCATGGTAACCAATGTAGAAAGACACAGACCCAGGTCAGTGAAGGACAACATGGAGAGGAAGTAATACATAGGCTCATGGAGGCTTGAGTCAGTGATGATGACAAAAAGGATCATGCTGTTCCCAGAGATGGCCATGGCATAGAGACAACAGAATGGGATGGAGATCCAGACGTGAGAGTTTTCAAGGCCAGGGATGCCAGTAAGGAAGAAGGCAGTAGGGTGGAAAATGCTCTGGTTAAAAGATGGCATGACGTGTGAAGGAGGCAGATTTCCTTGGGGGAAAGGACCATATCCTGTATTAATAAGGAAGAAAAATGTTTTTTATCTCTTCTACATAACAATTTATGATAATCAATGAGCCTTGTCCTATTCTTCAATGGAAATGCATCAGCATTACTATTAGCTTAGATGTGGAATTGATTTTTGAGAGGAAGATAGAGTGCTAAACTGTGAAGAAAATGGCTTCAGCAAGAGTCACATATGTGATAACAAGGTGTTAGTATATTTACATCACACATAAAAAATATTACATAATGGAAATATTGTCCAATTCTATGAATATGGGCAGACAGGACATTTCTGGGCAACTGTAAGCCAATATAAAAAGCAATTCACCCTGCTTTTCTTCATTTCTCTATTTCCTAGCCAGAGTCCTGAATGCTATAAAGATGTTTAAGTCCTTGTGTACACAATGAAGCTATGAGAATTAGATAACATTAGCTATTTTCTAGAAAGTGCTTGACTAAATAAATATACAATAGGTATTGACAAAAGAAAGCTAATACCAAGAAAGAAGCAATTAAGTATATAGAAATATACCACAGTGGTTGCTATATTAGGAATTGGGTTTGTACATAAAGGTAATAGTTGAGATCCTGATTATGTTTAAGGGAAATTCTATCAGAAGAAAAATGACTTAAAACTAACTTTCTTCGCCCTCCTGTTAAATATAGAAACAGAGATTAATTTATGTCCCACTACTGAATACCTCTAAAACGTGTACAAAAATATCTACTATGAAAATGATTTGTAATCTATAGATTTAATATTGGGGAGATGTCTTGAGATGTGAAATCCTATCCTTTGCATTGTATTTTGTTTTCTCAAAATAATTCTGATCTTAAAGTTAAAAGAAATAACTTCACAAGAGCAATTTGTGAAAGAAACAATTTCATTGAAATCTCATTGACAGTAAATAGAGTAGGACTATCTGAGCAAGTTTATTAAATTTTCCATCCTTATGAAAGGTCATTAAGAATAGATTGGGGGCCGGTGCTGTGGCATAGCAGATGAAGCCGTCTGCAGTGCTGGCATCCCATCTGTGCAACAGTTCGAGACCCAGCTGCTCCACTTCCAATCCAGCTCTTGCTATGGCCTGGGAAAGCATTGCAGCCAAATGAGGAGTGAACCAGCAGATAGAAGACACCTCTCTCTCTCTCTATCTCTATCTCTCTCTCTGTCTCTCTCTGTCTCTGTCTCTCTCTCCTCTGCCTCTCCTTCTCTCTCTGTGCAACTCTGACTTTCAAATAAATAAATAAATCTTTTTTTTAAAAAAAGAATAAATTGATCAAAAAGAAATCAGCATATGAAAGAGTTATCTGTACCCTCATGTCCATTGCAGTACAATTCACAATAGCTAAGATATGGAACCAACCCAGATGTCCATCAACTATTGACTTGATAAAGAAAGTATGATATATATACACTATGGAGTACTACTCAGCTGAAAAAAGAAAAAAAAAAGAATGAAATCCTGTCTTTTGCGATAAGATGGACACAACTAGAAACCATTGTACTTAGTGAAGTAAGCCAGTCCCAAAGAGACAGATATCATATGTTTTCCTTGATCCAAGGTAACTAGTAGAGTACCTAAAACATAATGTATTGGAGTGAAATAGACATTTTGAGATTCAATGATTGTTTATAGCCCTTGTCTCTTCCACTGAAGAACACTGTTTTCTTTTCTTCATACTATTTGTTGAATTCTTTTACTTTAGCATGGAGTTAACTATATGATCATTAAGTAAACTGAAAATATATTTTTGTAAATATTAAGAGTAGGAATATGAGAGGGAGGAGGAGGAAGGATTATAGCATGGGCAGGAAGGAGGGTGGAGGGGGAAGTATCATTATATTCCTAAATCTGTATATATGAAATACATGAAACTTGTATAAATTAAATACAAATTTAAGAAAAGAATAGATTGGCCAGTGCAGGGGGTGGTCTTCCTCCTCCATTTGGAGATATAATTGTGCACTCACCCCGACCAACAAATCTGTAGGTTTGAAGAAATTCCTCTTTATTGGTTCTGTTGCTGCATTTTTATTTACAGAAAGAATGCATGGTTTATAATGTCCCACTTTCAGTAGTTATTGCATGTATTCACTTAAAAAACATTTGAATACCTATAAAGTGCCATTGTATACAGGGACCAGAGTTAGAATTGGATACAAGAAGGCCTATATATGACTCTAAAGAAAAACGCTTGAGTTTATTGTAACTTGGTGATCTTCATTCTGATTGAATATATAGGAGCTAGATTTGGGTGAGAATAATTGGTTACAGGAAATGCATTCAAAAGAACATTTCTGTAGGTATTTGAGGGGAGAGAAAGAAAAATGTTTGAGTACTCAAAATAAATAAATAAATAAATAAAGGCTGGAAAATAATGAGTTAAGAGACAATGCCAGGCCGGCACTGCGGCTCAATAGGCTAATCCTCCACCTAGCGGTGCTGGCACACCAGGTTCTAGTCCCAGTCGGGGCGCCGGATTCTGTCCCGGTTGCCCCTCTTCCAGACCAGCTCTCTGCTAGGGCCCGGGAGTGCAGTGGAGGATGACCCAAGTGCTTGGGCCCTGCACCCCATGGGAGACCAGGAGAAGCACCTGGCTCCTGCATTTGGATCAGCACGATGCGCCAGCCGTGGCGGCCATTGGAGGGTGAACCAACGGCAAAGGAAGACCTTTCTCTCTGTCTCTCTCTCTCACTGTCCACTCTGCCTGTCCAAAAAAAAAAAAAAAGAGAGAGAGAGAGAGAGAGACAATGCCAAACGAAACAGAATTCTATGAATTTTGGAGTCAGCTTTTGGATCTCAGTTGAAACACAAGCCTGTAATTCACATGCGAGAATCAAAATGTGTCTGTACCTTCGCAACCCAGGGAACGTGACTTCTTCCCTGATAATAAGGATTGATAGTTGTTATAAATGATGTTTGTAACTGAAGTCATATGAGTGATGAAAAATATCTTGGACTAATAAATCTAGTTGAAAAGAGATCAGAAGAGAGAACCCTAGGGAACAATGGTATTTAAGGAAGGCAGAAGTGCCTTCTAATGAGACTGCAGAGACACAACTATTAAGGTGAAAATGACTCCCCATTAAAACACAAGGACTTCATCAGTTTTTGTCAGAAGCACGATCCCAGAGCAGAAGAGAACATCTGACATGCTAGCATTTAAAATATGTTAGATAAATTAATTAAGTGTTTAAAAGTAGTAGTAGATCATAGACTCTTAATAATAAGGCAAATACTGGGCCGGCACCATGGCATACTGGGCTAATCCTCCACCTATGGCACAGGCATCCCATATGGGCACCACTTCAAGTCCCAGCTTCTCCTCTTCTGATCCAGCTGTCTGCTGTGGCCTGGGAAAGCAGCAAAAGACAGCCCAAGTCCTTGGGCCCTTGCACCCATGTGGGAGACCCAGAAGAGTCTCCTGGCCCCTGGCTTCGGAGGGTCCAGCTTCAACCATTGCAGCCATTTGGGGAGTAAAATAGTGGATGAAAGATCTTTCTCTCTGTCTTTCCTTCTCTCTGTTCTAGCTCTACCTCTCAAATAAATAAATAAAAATAAAATCTTAAAAAATAAGGCAAATACTATGATTACTGATATATGACCTCCTCAAATTAGAAGTAAAATATATTAGCATGTTTCAAAAATAGAAGGAAAACTAACAATTTTCTTATTAATCTGATACTCATCTCTGTCTCTGGAACTTTGCTCAAATTTAGACATGGTGACAAAAGCAATTTTTTTCTAGAAGACATGATATTATATAAGGACTTAACATAATACTCTCTTTATTTTAAAGATAAGGAAGCAGACCTTCCATTTAATGCCCTTCTTGTTACAGTAAACAATTATACAAAATAATCAAATGGCCAACAGGAACATGAGATGATGTTCAACATCACTAATCATCATGAAAGACAAATCAAAATCACAATACCACATCATACCTATTAACACAGCTGTTACCAAAGACACAAAATGTAAGTGTGGATAAAAAGAAGTCTTCGCACACTGTTGATGGAAATATTACTTGGCACAGCCATTAAGGAAAACAATATGGAGCTTCCTCAAAAAACTAATAGAGCTACCATATGATCCAGGAATTCCACTTCTGAGTATACATCCAAAGGAAATGAAGTCAGTATATTGAACAAATATCTATCAATGTTCTTGAAGCATTATTCACAATAGGGAAAATGTGGGAAAAAACCTAAATATCCATCAACAGATGCATGAATAAATAAAGTGTAGAACATGCACAAGGTAGAATACTACTTAGCTATAAAAACAGTAAGTTCTGGCACATACTACAACGTGGAGGAGTCTAAAACAGCCTGTAGAGTGGTGGTTGCTTTTCAACAATAATTTTCAGTTATGCAAGATGAGTAATTTCTAGAGAACTGCTAAACAACACCATCCCTATAGTTTATAATACTGTATCATGCTGTTTAAATAGGTCAACAGCACATTAGTGTTCCTACCACAATAAAATATAACTAATTTAATAACTAAATGACTACTGTGTATACCAAAAAATGTAAATAAAAGTAAATAGTGAAAGGAAGGCAACCTCAATGGATTAGCTAAGTATTCAAGCTGGGTTTCTCTCTGATAACAATAGTGGTAAAGTATCAATGCCCCCAATATGCCATACAGTTTTCTTCACTGTATCTGAGTCCCTCTTTCCACTTACCACTTATTATGATGATATCTATTTGCAATAATCAAAGGGAAACATATAAGACTCTTCTAATACAGGGAACTCTTTCTAAATTTTGGGGCAGGAACAGCTTTTCATATCAAAAAATGACATGTTTCTTAAACCACCCTTAAGTTGTCTTGGACTAAAACCAGTAAGCTAATCTTAAACGACTGTTCTTGGAAGGATATATTTAGATGTCTCTTTCTCCTCCACTGAGGATTCTTCCACGACTGGAACTATGACTTAAACATCTCTGTAACCAGACCACCAGGAAGATCTGAATAGGCAGCCTCATTACCATTTTTCCCATCCAGCACTATCATTATATCAACCCTACCTTTGGGTGTTATCTCCTTATTACAGATGAGAAAACAGGCTAAAATTTTAAAAACTGTCACGTACAGGAAACATATTACTCTCTCACATTCACCTAACTGATGTCAGATCCAGGAATTGAACTCTGTTCTCTCCAATACCAGCATCATGCTGTTGCTACATTTTATCTAAAAAGGATTTAATTTTAAAGAATTGTGGAATGAACACATGCCCATGATTGTAGTCTATATCTGTGATAACTACCTTGAACATTAAATTGACATAATATGTGAATTTATTTAATATATAATGCTGGATTGTGGTCACCAATTTCCTCTGAATTATTCTAAACTATCTAAAGGTTACACATGCCTAGCATATTCATAGAAGTTTTTAATTCACTAGAAAATACTGACCTCATACACAGAAGAATTCTTGGGTCTGGAGAGTGATTTGATTCTGCTCCCTGCTCTTTGAAGGGTCATCATAGGCAGCAGTGAGTCAAAAAAGTGAATGAACTGCATTAACTTCACAAACCTACAGGCAAACAGATCCTTCTCCACTCAAGCTGGGGATCAGTCCCCGAATGGCTCTTCCCCCTCACGCCATATCCAGAGTCTCCCTTTTGCCAGGAGATCCCATAGGAAGAAATTTCAAGAATGAAAGAGCTATCAAATTAGAGAAAGATGGTCTTTATAAGGACCTCAGGAGCTGCCTGATGAGTGCCTTCTCCCAGCAGAAAAGCAAATTCCTATGAGATAACTCTAAACAGCTGTGTCCTGCTAACCCTTGGTGTTCCTATTAGATAATAAATGGCAATTTTTTACAATCTAGCTTCACTCTTACTTCCCCAAAGGAATATACTTTTTTTTCGAATTCCCAATTTTAATAGCTAATATGATAAAATCTATCAATCAATATAACCAAAAGCAGTTCTCTCTGGGGTCTCAATAACTTCTAAGGACATATGGGGATCCTAAAATCCAAGATTTTAATACATAAGTGTTGCTATAAACAATGTTATTACAGCCCATGCTACTAGATCAGTGATCAAGTATTATGTGAGATCCAATATAGACCTTTGGATACGGTTCATGGTGGTTCTAATCTCCCAACTAAATTTTTTTCATCACCAAACCTGCACAGTAAGAAAGAAGTCTTCAGGAACGGGCTATCAGTTGGAAGTACACAGGATGGGCAATAATTTCAGTCCTCATTCAAGAGCAATTGAACCCCTAAACAGCTGTGGGACAAATCTTTACATAGGGCCAGAGTAAGGGAGAAGTGCTGTTAATGAATCATCTATGAGTTTGTTCAGCTATCATTTGCCAGTTACACAAAAATCATAAGGCTCAGAATTCAGACAGGAAAGGGGTTTCTGAATAATTACATTCAACAAAGCTACCACAGTGGTTATCAGGTTCAGAGCACAAGACTTTCCCTGGGTAATCTCTCTTTGGAGTTGCTACTAACCTGTGTGTGTGGTCACAGAAAATAATAACTTAACAGTAAGTGACTAAAGAAATACTACAAACCTTTATGAGTCTCTTCTTTTTAAAAAAAAATTATATAAAGGGAACAAATTTCATGTATTTCATACATACAGTTATAAGAGCATAATGATACTTCCCACCTTACCCAACCTCTCCTCGTTCACTTCCACCTTTATTACTTGGTAGAGTATGAAGATATGAAGTTTCTCTGATAACTGGCCTAAAATTGCTACCAGTATATTTACTGGCAGGCAAACTGTGGACACTCATAAGTGACTTACAACTTTTCACAATTAGTAGTGAGGCGAGAGAGCTGGGTAGTTTCAAGAATAACTAATTAAACGTACTTCTTTGCCTAGGAAGCTGTGTCAAGAGGGTGTTTCCAGACAAAGGCCTGCTATATATAAGGGGGTAAGGGAAGAAGAGTTGACCCAAGCAGGTGTTGTAACTGTCCTGCTTCATTTTTTGTTTGTTTGTTTATTTTCTTCTTGTGTCGCAAGATTCTAAATCACAGGGGAAGTCTGCAAAGATGCATTTTTTCTCAGGAATTCATCAAGAAGTTAAGAAAATCTGGTCTCTTTTTTAAGTAACTTCTGGACTAATAGAAAGATAGTCTGCCCCCAGAAAATACTTCAATAGATTGGAGAGACATTTTTACCATCATAGAAAAATGTGCCACAAAATATATGAGATTCCACAGGGGAAGGGTACAATTCAAATAGAAGCCTCTAAGGTACAGAAGTATAAGAAGATGCTCAAGTTGTTACGAGATATAAATGTGAAAATCTTGCATCCATGCCAAAGATTCCCATCTGAAGGGAACTGGTCCATGAATATAGCTGCAAGATGCAACACAGTCAGCAGAAACCCAGGCTCTTTTTAGTGCAAACCCCAGAGATTTAAGCCATTCATCAAATAAAGTCCGATAATCAGTTGATAAGCAGAGTACAATAATCAATTTTGATTAGTTTACCAGTCCTAGAACATAAATATTTTGAATGCCTTCCCTGGATCTGCTTATCCATCAAGAGCCAACACAACTTTAATTCAACTCAAAATATTTGGAACCAGACAGTCTTGATTCAAAACACAATTCTGTCATCTGTTCTAAGACCTCAGGCTAATTAATAACTACCAAGCTACTGCTCTTTTATTTTAATAGGGGAAAATAGTTGTATCTACTTTATAAGTTTATTTTGTAAAAATAAATGAGAATACCAAATATTAATCCACAGAAAAGCCTTACCACAAATATACTCTGCACTCAGTTATTTATCATTATTATTACTTATTGTTATTATTTGCATGAATATTATTATTTTTCATTGATTTGGCAAATCAAGAAATTTATCATTTAGTACCTAGTATGTATGAGATACTATGTTCCAGACATTGAAATGAAAGTTCACGGTTCAGATTAGATAAGGTAATTGTTATAATGTGGTGGAATGAGCAGGCATTTTTGGTTTTGTAATGATAAGTGAAGAATCCTGATGGGAGCATATACAAAAAGACAGTGAGAGCAGAGAAGAGTAGGATAAATGGGAATAAAAGGAAAAACCAGAAGAAGTTCATAGGGAGAGGTAAAACACTTTAAAACTGAATGCTCTGTGATAGCCAAATCAACAGAGTAGGAAAACTGCTAGTAATTCCACACGGATGGAGCCAGAGAAAGAGAAGCAAGAGGCTTTCACCAGACCATCTCAAGGACTCATAAGTGATGTAGGGGTTTAATATTTCTTTGGAAATTATGGTCTAGTTGGAAGAGTTTTTGATGCAGCAACCAGGTTTTTTGTTTTGTTTTGGTGTGGTGTGGTGTTGTCATTATTTGCTTGCTTTTAAGTTTATTTCTACAATTTGGATGCATTAACTCTAGATTAGCTGATTTGCTTCAGGCCTCATGCTCCTATTTCAGAACGAATTATGTTCAGCCTTGTAAGGATCTCTGCCCTAGAACTTGCCTTCCTATTTCTCAATGCAATATGACTATCCACATGAAGTACTATATGCATGAATTTTAAAGGTTATATAACATCAAAGACCAGTTATAAATAGTTTATATGTTCCATATCATTGAGAATTTTTACCTATATTTTGGCTACTATAAATAATACTATAATAAATGTTCCTGTGCTTAAAATGTGACCTGCATTTATGATATTCCCCTTTCAATAAATTTTTAGAAATGACATATTATGGACATTTTAAGACAATAATACACTAGAAGATCCACTTCAGAAAGCTCGTGTAAACATTGTAAAATAATGCCTAGTCCACTGTAACACAGCAACACAGCACTGTGTATTAGAAGTTTTGAAAAACACCTGCTGATTTAATAGAGAAGAATGTTTTACTGTGCACTGTAGTAAAATGCTGACAGTCAATAAATAAGATTTATTGTAAGTCCCTGCAGCACAATTTTCTTGGGTCTAATTCTTCCCTTCCTGTTTGGATTGCCAAGTTTGGGAAATATTAATATGAAGTCCAGTGATATCACAGATTGTGTGTTTCTCAGATAAAATTGTGTCAATATTGACAACTAGTAAAGTATGTTGCTATATAATTTTTAAGGAACATTACACTTAGAATTTCAGAAAGTGTAATAAAGTGACCAGCTTCTGTTCTGTGAGACTGATGCAAGAGTGAGGCAGTGAGAAAGGCCACATTGTGAAGCCCTGTGTACCAATGTGTGTCAGTGATTTGGTCAGTTCAGACTCCAGGTCCATGAGAATGCACTAGACCGTGGCACAGAATTTCAGTGATGCCACTACAGTAACTCTATTGCTCTGAGAAGAGTAACACTCTGTCAGCCACAGGAAAAATAGATGTGACCATTCTCAAACAGTTCCCAAGTAGAGTAGTCACAGCCCTAGAATCTGCTCCACCTGGTGGAAGAGATGATTTTATCTTCTTGAGAAGTTCACTCTGATGTGATTCAACAATGAAAAAGCATACGTATGTGCAAACAATATGCACACACAATGACAGCCTGGTAACATCCAGTCTGGCACATAAGCATGTACACAAGCTGTTGGGTTTATATGACTTGAGCGGGAAGCACTGTTTGATGGACAGATGTTCATGTGAAGCCTCTTTAAAAAAAATGAGCTCTGAAAATTGCCTAAGTGTCAAATAGGACAGCCTTTGAATACTGATTACATCATATACTAACCGAGAGACCTAGTTAAGTTACTTGAACCCTTTCATCTCTGGTAATTGCATGAGTCAAATTAACAATGGGTGTTTCTTCAAAATGTACTGTCTCAATGTTGTATAGGTCAGAAGCTGACATGGGACTCACTGGGCTAAAATCAAGATCTCAAGGGACTGTACTGCTTTACAGAAGGTGTAGAGGAAATTCAGTATACTCTGTTCTTCTGCCTGCATCCCAGGCTTGGGGCTCCCTACTGCCATCCTCAAAGCCAGCAACAATGGATCAGGGATCAGGTTCTTCTACTGTCATGCTTTTGGTACCCATGTCCTCTAACTGGGCCACCCCGATAACCCAACAAACCCCCCAACTCCAAAATCCCTTTTGCCATTTGACATACTCCCAGGTTCTAGGTATTAGGGTGTAGATATCTTTATGGGTCTTTATTCTGTCTACTACAAATACTCAGCACATTTTGGACATAGAATTTACAATCAAATATTATTGTTGTTTTATTATTGCTTTTGTTATATCATAAATAATAAAATATCTCAAGTCAAGATATTCTCAGTAGTAAAATATACATGGTGGCATAGGGGAAATAAAGATGAAGCAGAGAGAATTGTTAGTAAACTACTGCAAGTATATAAGTGAGAGATAATTCTGACTTCAATAAAGGTGGATTGTTCAAGATGTTGAGTAATTAAATTCATTTAAAGCAATTGACAAGAGTTGCATTGGACTGAATACAGATATTCAAATATGACTCAGAGTAATAAGGGCAATCAGATGCATCAGATGACATCACTGGACAGATCCATAACCCACCTATCTCAATCTCTTGGTAAAATACAAAGTTCTCAAACTTGAACCCAAATAAAGAGAATCCCAAATTATTTTTAATTTTTGTTCATTTGGACTTTCAAAATAGAAAATAGGTCAAGTTATGAAAAAGTAAGACTGTACTTTGTGCACACCTAATTTGTAGATGAGATTTTATCCACTATATTCATTAAGCCCTTAGTTCATGCCTCTAAGACAAGTTTAACACTGATCAATATGTAATTTATTGATTAACCCATCTTCTATACTAAAACCCTCAGAGCAATTGCCAGTGGCTATGAGTTTCTTTTTGGGATGATGAAAATTTTCTAAAATTAATTTGTGATATAGCTGATGCACAGCTCTGTGACTTTGCTGAAAATTATGGACTTATACACTGTAAATCAGTGAAGTTTCTAGTATGTGAATTATACCTCAATAGAACTATTTTCAAAAGCTCTTCAATGAAATGGCACAAGGACAAAAACTTACATCAGCCTATAAAGGATGTGGCCACAAAAGTACTTGCATAATGGAACAGATATAAAAAGACTGTGTCAGGCAAAAGAAGTCTTCTGGGAACGCCTACACCCTGGAGACACAGTGCATTACCACCACTGCAGGAGCTCCTCACAGCTCTGTGCCTGTCTACAAACTGGCTGGAATTAGTCTCCTCATAAGCTCAGCCCTCCCTTGGAATCCAAAGCCTCCTCGGCCTTTTGAGTCAGTCTGAGAGGGACAGTCAGGACTGCTGTATGGGCTCTGTAAGTAAAATTGCTTTGTTTGATGAAAATGCTTGGCTTTAGATAAGCTGCACTTTCTTACCCAACAGAAAGAAATTCATCACAATGTGCAGAATTACATTAGTGGGATAATGGGCTGAGGAGGATGACAGAATCATGCAATTATTATTCCCAGGAAATCTGTAGAGAAATGGGAATTTTGCTTTGCCTGATGGGGCTTGGATATCCTGTTATTAGTCAAATGGTTTAATCAGTGTGCTAACATATTTATCATCATAAGTGAGCCTCATTTGTTACTAAAATCAAAAATTACCAATTTTGAGCACCTACTGCATGCTAGGAACTATATTAGACACCATATATATCCTATTTTGCAAATGAGGAAACTGGATCAAAGAAAGTTTACATTACTTACAGGTTTCAGGAAAAGAACTGTTTCATGAGCATTGGAGTTAAAAAGAACTGGAAAGAGAATCTGAGTTCTGACATTCTCCAGTTGTGTGTGATCCTAAACATGTCTGGTAACCTCTTGAATACTCAGTTTCTTTATCAGAAAAATGAGTTTAAAGTGAATCTAAAGATACCTGCCGCATGGTGTTGTAGTAAAAATTAAAAGAATCCTTATACACAATAATGTGCCCAGAAAAAGTACATAATAGATGGTATGTGTTGCTGTGAGAAAAGTTTTATTGCTGTACTAGGAACTCAAAACCAGTCACTGTTTGCACATGGATATGAAGCCATGCCAGTCATACACTACATCATGCCACTGGCAATGGTTTGGAAAGCACTGACAATGCCATATGATCTACCTAGTTCCGCAGCTAAAGACAGCCACAAGTTACAACTCATAGCAGTGAAATCAAAAAGGAGAATTTTTTGCTGTAAATGAACAGCATAATTGAGAGAATGTAACTTATTTCACATAAGGGAAAATGAAAATATAAGTGCATCAGAGAGGATGGATTGGACAGTGTCGAGAAAAACAGCAAGCAGAATAGCAGGAGGAAATTCAGTGCCTCCCTAAATACTCATTCATCCCCCTCGGTTCTTTGATGTAAGAAGTGTTTTCAATGTCAAGTCAGAGAATGATGGGTTCCACCAGCCGTTACCAACAGATTGCTCTTACTGACACCACTCAAGTAGTCTACCTGAGGTTTCAGTTTTTGATATTTCAAAAGTAGAATTAAAAAAAGATAATGTTTGTACTATAGTACTTCAAAAAGTTCATGGAAAAGGAAATTAAAGGTAAGTTTATTTGTTGGAAAATGTTTTTTTTGAAATCCATATAAAGTTGGTTGGAGTTTTTGTTGTTGTTTTCTGTTTTTGTTTTTTGTAGTACGCATTTTCACAAACTTTCTAAGGACTCCTCAGACATAGGGAATAAGAGCAAGAAGGAGTCTGATGGTAAGGCGATAATTCTAATTAGACGATTACTAGAATGTGAGGCCATTTGCTAATAAATGAAACATAGCAGGAAGGACCCGGTTTAGACTGAGGATTGGGGTTGGGGGTGAGCTGTCTTTGACTCACAACTGAAGTTGGAGTGTCCGAGGGAAGATGGGTGGAGACATCCCTCGGGGTTGATGAGGTACTTTCTTCACTTTTTATCAATCAAAGCCGAGAGCTTTGATTTGTCCTCCAAATGGCTGCCAGTTAATTTCCTAAACTGGAAATTTGATCACCTAACTCTTGCCATGTTTCATGACTATCTTCAAGTTCAAGCCCAGAAACGTTGCCCCACTTTCAAGATGTTACTAACTTTTGAAATGCAGAACTCAGGAGATGCTATAATTAGGTTGCAGATTTATGAGTCATCTGAATATGCGTGCTATTTAAAGCCATGGGAATAGCTACGGTATCTCCAGGAGAGCACATGGAGAGCAAGAAAAGGAGAGGGACTTCTGGAAAGAAAAGTAAACACTTCTGGAACACTACAATTTAGAAGGCAGAGAACAAAAACATTAGTAAACAAGAAAAAAACAAACAGATTAACTATGCTTGAAACTAATCAAGGGTAAGGATTCAGAGAGGAAGTGGTCAACATCATCAAAATGTGAGATGAGGAAAAGAAAAACAAATCTGAAATTCAACTTCTGGACTAGTTGTTTACAAACTCATTGGTAACATTTGTTGGAGGCATTTCTGAGAGAAAGAATCCTAATTGAAAGTAAACAAATGATAAACCAAAGTAGACTGATCTTCAAATAAATAAAAATTTTAAAATAGATAAATGATTTCATAAAATATTGTAGAACACAGCAACAAAAATTACAACTCAATAATCATGCATGAAATAAAAGTTACAGTAGCCAAAATTAGTTGGCATATTGCAAAGCCCCTGCACTCCCATAATCTTGCTTATTAGTCATCATTGTGTACTAGATATTAAAATTGTTGAAAAACAGTTCTGATCTTTTTACCTCACTTGATTATAAACTCCTCAAGAAGGATTTTATTCATGTTATCCCTTAGCTTCTGACACAGCATTATGTTTACAAAAACAGAAAAGTACTCAGTAAGTGCCCCTGACACTGAAAATCAAGATCAAGGAAAAAAATACCACAGCAGTATTCTTGCTCAATGCTCTCACACACGCCATTCTGAAAGCCTTGGATTCTTCATCTCAGCTTAAACACAGCAATCTCTAAAGCACTGCTTTTTCTAAAAAGATTTCTCTAAATATTATAAACTTACTGAATACCAACTTTTTGTTAATTCATTCTTTGATTTTAAATTATTTCAATTTTAATTAACCAATCATTTTTATGAGGTACCATGTGGTATTTTCATACATATATATTCTATAATGATAAATCAAGCTTATTAGCGTATTCATCACCTCATTCAGAGAGAACATTTAAAATCATCTCCTTCAGCATTAACTATTAGTTCTTATTTCCATTATGAGAACTGATCATACATTTCTTCTTTGTATAAAAAAAGATTTATTTATTTGAAAAGCAAAGTTACACAGAGAGAGGGAGATATAGAGAGAGAGAGGGAGAGAGAGAGAGAGAGAGAGAGAGAGAGAGAGAGATCTTCCATCCACTGGTTCACTGCCCAGATGGCCACACAGTTAAGGGTAAGCCAGGTCCAAGCCAGAACCCAGTAGCTTCATCCAGTTCTCCCTTGTGGGTGCAGGGCCCAAGCACTTGGATTGTTTTCTGATGCTTTCCGAGGCACATTAGCAGGGATCTGGGTTGGAAATGAAGCTGCCAGGACTTGAACCAGTGTCATATGGGATGCTAGCGTCACAGGCAGCAGCTTAACCCATTGAGCCACAGCACTGGCCCCAATCATACATTTCTGGTATTAACTCATCAATGTCTTGAGGACACTCTCATTACTTTAAATTCCAGAGTTTAAAGTTACAGTTTACTTTTTTGGTAAATTTATGTACTCAACATTTCCTTTATTTTCTCTAGTTTTCTCTTAATTTAGGTTACACTAACAAATATTTTCCCATTTTTTTAAACTATAATTTCCCTAAGTGATCTTAGCAGTGACACTTTATCTAATGAATGTATGTAGTCTGAAAATGTTTGAGTTTTTCTCCATTTCCTCTTTTATCCTATACTTCCAATCAGCTACTGAATACCTTTCTTTTCCCCTAATTAACAATTACCCTAAAATTGATTACCTCTCACTGATTGTACCTTCTCCAATAGAGTTCTAATCTTTGTTTTTCCCCAAGTCCCCCTACCCCCTTACCCACACACATACCCATTTACCCAGTCTTCAATTCCCCACTCAGTAGAAAAAGAAACATGATGTTGGGATCAAGTCATATCTTCCTCTCCAAACAAAGCAATAAAATCCCATTAGATGTCTCCAAAGAAATACATCTTAACAAAATGAAGAAAATCTGTTCTGACTAACTAGTCTTCAAGCACTGAAGGACATATAATTAAACATGGCAACACATTGTACCAGCTGGAGGGCAGCATACTCAGTCCTTTAAGCCTGTTGTACATCACTGTTCTAACTCCCCATGTCTCCCAAATGCAATGCCCTGGGCTGCAATGTCAGAGTTTCTTTAATGGTTAGATGAAGTCACTTGCCTATAACTGCACTGGTACCTAAGCCATTTATTTGTTACCCTATGCATGTTACTCTGTATTATAATTATCTCTTCCTCATTATTTTCTGGCCAAATTACCAAATTGTAAGCTTCTCTACTGCACACAGTTATGACCAATGTAATATTGTTGCTGCACATCCCCAATTCATTGTTCTCTGTTGCCAATGATACGGAAAAATGAACTTTCTACCTCTGTATCACAATTTAAAAATTCCTGGAAAGCATGAAGTATGATTGGGCTATGATAAAGTGTACATTCTTTGACCATTTGTGGCTGGAGGAAAAGTGGCATGGTGTAAATATAAGCTAGCAGCTAAGGACTCCAGAGAAAAAAGACTGTAGAGCTGAGAAAAATGTTTTGAAAACAGAAACCTATTACAACAGCTGATATCACATAACTTTTTCTATCAGTTTAAATGAGCCACTTGTATTTTCATATATTGCATAGATATTCATCTTTGGTCAGTTTTCTGAAGAATACAACTAATGTCATTGGCTTAACTCACAAACAAAAATAGCTTTTTGTTTCAGACTTTCATCTTATTCTGTATTTTTAATCCAGCATTTCAACTTTCCAGAATATCACAACCTCTTCCATCATTTTCCTGCTGACGGGGGTCCCTGGGCTGGAAGCTTTCCACAGCTGGATCTCCATTCCCTTCTGCTTCCTCTATGTCACTGCCCTCTCAGGAAACAGCCTGATTCTCTTCGCAATCATCACTCAGCCCAGCCTCCACGAACCTATGTATTATTTCCTCTCCATGCTGTCCACCACGGACCTCGGGCTGTCCATGTCCACTCTGGTCACAATGTTGGGTATATTTTGGTTCAATGCCAGGGAGATCACCTTTAATGCCTGCTTATTTCAGATGTTCTTTATTAAGCTCTTCACTGTCATGGAATCTTCAGTACTGTTGACTATGGCTTTTGATCGTTTTGTGGCCATCTCTAATCCCCTTAGATATGCCACCATTTTAACTGACTCCAGAATAGTGCAGATTGGAGTGGCAATTGTTATCAGAGGTACCCTAATGCTGACACCAATGGTAGCACTTCTTAAAAGACTATCCTACTGCAGTAGCCATGTGCTTCACCACTCCTACTGTTACCACCCTGATGTAATGAAGCTCTCCTGCACAGACACCAGGATCAACAGTGCTGTCGGGTTGACTGCCATGATCTCCACTGTTGGTGTGGACTCAGTCCTCATTCTCCTTTCTTATGTTTTGATCATTAAGACCATCCTCAGCATTGCATCCCCAGAAGAGAGGAAGAAAGCCTTCAGCACATGTATCTCCCATATTGGGGCTGTTGCTATATTTTATATCCCATTGATCAGTCTGTCCTTTGTTCACAGATTTGGACAGCAAGCCCCAGCCTATGTACATACTATGATTGCTAACACCTACCTGCTCATCCCTCCTGTAATGAACCCCATCATCTACAGTGTGAAAACCAAACAGATACGCAGAGCTGTGATAAAAATTCTCAACTCCAAAGAAGCATAGGATTGTTGACTTCTAGAACTAGGGAACATTTAAGTTTGCCTCCTCAAGGTCTTGTTATAAATTTAAAAAAATAAGTACCCATTGAAGCTATGTATTCAATCATTTCATGTTAAAGCAGGAATAGACCTAGCTCATTAACTCATTTGATCCCTTTATTTAACAAATGAGGGGGCAGAGGGATGAACTGCCTAAAGCCCGCATCATCACTGGTTTGTTCTAAACTTTACTCACTTATGATGCCTGCGATAGCCTCTCTGTTCTTAACTCAACCACCTCAAATCAATTACAATGATATTTTTAAAATTCACTCCTTTGTGAAAAATAGGTAGTGAATTTTAACCATAATAATGATTTAAATTAATATTTATTATTTTCTTTGTTCAAAATGTTTTCATGTGTGTATATACATGTAATATTATATATAATATATATTATATTATATTACATACAAGTAATATTATAAAGTAGTTACTTCTACTACCAATGAAGAAACTGAGACATGAAATGTTGAGTAGCTTGCTCAAACAGCTAGTAAGAGGCAGAGCACATCCATGCTAACTATCCCAGGATTTCACTTCTTAATTTTAATCCTATATTGCTGAAAATACATAGACATACATACATGTAATTTGTATTGGGAGACATAAAGAAGTAAAATTAACTAATTAATTAGAAAACCATCCTCCAGAAATTTTAAACCAAGATGGGGAGAAAAATCTCAAATCAAAACCTTCAAACCTCACATATATATTCTACCTAATGATCTCTTAATCATATTTTTCCTCAGGCCTCCATCAATGTTCTGCCTCAGTAGAAACTGAAAATGAATATGAATTACAAGTTAATTATAATTTTTTAAACTTCAGTGTCATGTAATAGCTTGATCCAGAAAGTTAATTAATGGGTATTAATTCTCAAAAGTTTGAATCAGACATTTAAATGATACTTTGATTTCGCTCAGTTTAGGTGGTCTCTATAGCTGGCATCAGGTCCAGAAAGGAATTAGAAGTCATGATTCATATCACAGGGGATTTATTAGGTGACTACAGTACTGCTATTTAATAATAAGGATGATGTCGAAAGCCTCGGTATGTTTGACAACATTTCCAATCTCTATTACTGTTAGTCTTCATCTCCATGTGTTAGAATGCCCCAAGGCATTGCTCTTAGATCCTTTTTCTTTGATTATCCATTTCATCAAGTGTTTAAATAGCATCAATTTGCTGACAAATTCTAAATCAATATTTATAGTCCAGTCTCAGTCAATCATCTATGTATCAGTGTCTCCCCTTGAATGTCTCATAATTATCTTGGACTCTTCATGTCCCCCAAAATTGTATTTTAATATTCCTGCCAAGGAAGAAACATATTCCCTACCCCCAGTCTTCCCTATGCAGAAACTGTACCTTTCAAGTTGCTGAGACAAAACACTTAAAGTTATACCAGGTGCCTTTCCATCACTCCTGTTCTACAACCAACAACCTTTCGGAAAATACTGATATCTCTTTCTTGTAAGTAACACAAACGCCTACATCTAGAATCCAAGAACTTTACAATGCCTCTAATGCTACCACCATGATTCAATTTGCCACCATGGATTTGAACTTCTATACTAGCCTGCTGGCAGATCTTCCTTCATCTACCTTTTATTTACAGTTTATTTCCCCCTTGAACTCTGCTCCCCACACACACAGCAATTATTTTATTACACAAGATAGATAACATCACTTTCTCTGTTCAATATGCTCCAGTGTCTTCCTGTATTAGCCAGGGAAAATTACAGTCATTGTAATGGTTTATAAGAATTTGTATGATCTTGCTTCCCTAGCCCAGCTTCATCTCCTACTACTTTCCCATTGATTCACTCTACTGCACACACACTAGCCTTCAAATACTTCCTCAACTCACCAAGGATGTCCCAACATCAGATTTCACACTTTCCACTCTTCCTACCTGGAATGTTCTTTTTCCAGAGATCCACATGGTTTAGCCCCTTCATGCAGGCCTCTGCTTAGCACAGAGCCCATAGTGTTATAAAAACAAGAGTAGCAACAACAACATCCCTCCCTCAATACTTGTTTGTATGCACATTCATCCTTACCTGTTTGGTTTTAAATTTCTAGATTTCACCCTGCTCCCTCATCAATGTATGATATTATATTTTTGTTTCTTTTGGTTTCAGATCACAAGGTAAGGTTTCTTGAGGATAAGGAAACTTTCAATCACACTGTCTCCCAGCCACTTTGATGGGGTCCTCTATGTAGTAGAGAAAAAAAAAAAGGGAAAATGTCTACGTGACCTGGCTCTATTTACTTCTCATGCTTCACCACATACCAGGCACAACAGTTTGCATTTCCTTAATCTTGAATGTCTTCTCTCACCATCCAGTTTTTACACAAGTTGTCATCGGCCTGCAGCACCTTCACTGTCTCCCTGCCCCTGACTTAGAGTAGAAGTGACTCTCCAGACTTTCCCTAAACCCTTCGGTCTATCTAGTGCTCTTTCTAAGTGCTTCTGAAGCACCGTGTGCTTATTTCTCATGACAACCCTTTTCTGACTCTTGCAACCATTCTGCCCACAATAGACTCTGAGTTCACTTCTCAAGACAAGGATCTGTGCCTTACACACTGCTATTTCCATATTTCTGTCCATAGTCTCTGGCGTCGTGTAACTTTCAACCTCAGTTGAATTAATAAGTAAATTGCATCATAAAGCATATTAAGTGTTCAGATGGCACACAAGAAGACAAAGTTCTCCTATACCACAAAGTTCTTCCTAGTGTTGACAAATGTATTTTCATAAAGGCCCATATTTTAAAGGATAATGTACCAAGGAGTGCTGATCCTTGGTGTGAAAGTTTCACTCTGTTATATGGTCTACTATAATGTTACTCTAATCTCATGAACTCCTATCTTTTTCCTCTCTCTTCCCATAATAAAACTTTTCCTATCTAGTCACTAACAATACACGTTAAAACAGAAACCTTAGGAGGTAATTTTGAAGAAGCAATTTATATTTTGAATACATTGTCAGTACTATTAGCATATTATTGTGTACTTATTTTCTTTTAGTTCCCTCCCAACCTGAACTACATGGATCATTCAATTTAACATACCTTTACTCACAATGAACCAAAACTGAAACCCAAAGTAGTACAGGTAGGTTCAAGATAAAAAGATAGAAAAGTTCAAATAATGTTAGCTATGTTTGTGTATTTGTATCCATACATTATTCAAGATGGGGTGTGGAGAAATGGAGAAGAGAAAGTAAAATAGAAATTTGGTCTGGATGAGAAGCATGCAGGCACTCAGAGACCTAAAAATTGGAAGAAGAAGGAGAAAGGAGAAGAGCAAGAGGAGGAGGCACCAGAGGGGGGAAGGAGGGAAGAAGAAAGGATTGCAAAGTCAAAAACCAGAAACCAAGAGGTCTGCACAGCCTCTACAGATTCTTTTCCCACTTCACTTTTCCCACTATCCATGTACAGCCACACTGTCAAACAATCCTGGAAATTTGCAAGCTTCATCACTGGGAAGTGGGTAACTTGGACATTTCGAAAGTGAGTGGGTTGCACAGCAGATTTTATGCCATGACAAACATGGACAAGCTTAACAGCGACTTTGAGACTTTTCAGAAAATCAGAGCAGTGGCAGTCACTGTGCTGTCCCCTTGAACATGGTGGTGGAGTTGAAGATGGAAAAAATAGGAAATATCAGGAAATGTTTAGAAGGAAAAATAGACAAGATTGGCTGAAGAACTGGATGTGAGGGGTGAGACAAAAACTAATATTATGCATTTCTGTCTTGTATCACTAAATTCATAAGTGTATCCAGTTTTATCCTCCAAGCAGCTCTAAAATAGCAATCTAAAACATATGTCTGGTTATGGTGGCCATGATAAAAGCTTATTCTATCCCCAGATCCACAGCCTATCGTGAACTCACATCCATTTACCTCTCCAACTTCTCTTTCCTTTCTGTGTTGCTTTTATGTGCCAGCCACATCACACTGCTAATAGCACCCTGTAGAGAATTCTGTTTCTTTCCTCCATGCTTTTATTTCTGCTGAAATACCCTCTTCATGGACCTCCTTCTGACTAAATAATCTGTGGCTTTCACCACTCTTCCATATTACATCAAGATTGTGGAGTTGTCTACAATTACCTTGAAGGAAAGGACTTGGTCTTATTCAGCTGTATGATCCCCAATTTCATCACAGTGCCTACACAAAACTGACAGTGGAGATATGTTTATTACACAAAGAATGAATCTGTGAGCTACATGGCCAGATATAGGTGACTAATAAACACTTAGAGGCTGATTGATAAGAGAATAATTATGTTCCTATTTTCAGAAACTACAGTGAAAATGATAAGGTAAACTCATGTGTGAGACATACTTAGGATGACAGACAGAGCTGGATAAAGAGCTGAATAATGAACAAACACAACCCTGATGGATTTGGTGCAGAGCACATGTTGCTGGGAGAGAATGATCAGGGGGCCTAGAAATACTGAGTATACTTCAAGGAGAAGGTTTACTTAAACTAAGTCTTGAAGGATGAAAAACTTGTGAAAGGGAAACATAAAGTCTAGAATGGTCTTGTTCCACATAGACGCAAACAGGTCTGTGGGCAGCTAGAGGCAAATCATTGTATGTGAGTCAGATCATATCCCTCCTATGTTTAAAGCTCTCCAGTAGATCCTCAGTCACTCAGAACGTAGATAAAGGTTCTTAAATGCCCTATAAGACACAGTATGGGGCCGGCGCCGCGGCTCAATAGGCTAATCCTCTGCCTTGCAGTGCCGGAACACCGGGTTCTAGTCCCGGTCGGGGCGCCGGATTCTGTCCCGGTTGCCCCTCTTCCAGGCCAGCTCTCTGCTGTGGCCAGGGAGTGCAGTGGAGGATGGCCCAAGTGCTTGGGCCCTGCACCCCATGGGAGACCAGGAAAAGCACCTGGCTCCTGCATTCGGATCAGCGCGGTGCACCAGCCACAGCGCGCCAGCCGTGGCGGCCATTGGAGGGTGAACCAACGGCAAAAGGAAGACCTTTCTCTCTGTCTCTCTCTCTCACTGTCCACTCTGCCTGTAAAAAAAAAAAAAAAAAAAAAAAAAAAAAGACCCAGTATGACCCAGTTCATAGAATTGCCCTAATTCTACCTCCCTACTACTCTCGCCCTTATTCTCTCTTCTCAGATACTCTGGTTACTCTGGTTTCCTTTTTGTTCCAATCCACTTCCTTCTCAGAAATTTTGTTTGTAGTCTGTTCTTTCTTCCTGGAATGATTTTCCCCAGGTATTACCATGGATGTGCCCCTCACTCGCTTAGGCCTCTTTTCAAATGTCTCAGAGATGGGAGGTCTTTCCAGGTACCTTCATCCAAAATTTCTTCTCACCTTTCCACCCCCAGTACCCTATACTTAGCCATTTCCTTCTCCCCTTTATATATTTCTCCTTATGACTACTTAACATCTTATTTGATTTGTATGTTAATTCTATTTATTGTCTTCCCCTCTCACAAAAATGTGTACTCCCTCAGAATAGGGATTTTTTTCTATTTTTTCTATGACATTGTAGGACCTTGACAAATATTTGTTGAATTGTGAATGTATAAAGACAGCATTGTTGGTTCTCCAGCCAATATTATCACTAATTAGCTTTGCAACTACAGCAGAGTCTTACCTGTTATTTATCTGTGACACAAGTGCAATACAGAGTAGCTTCACTGCCTCAAAGATTGTGTTTTTAACTGAAAGAAAAGCTGTAAAGAGACATGATGAAGATCATCCTCTTATTTGGAATTATGTGGCTACATTTTTGGATGCCCATCTTGTGAACGCTTAGAGCTCAGAGACTATGCCTGTATATCTCTTTCCCTGTTGGGTCTAGGAGAAGGGCTAATGAAACGCACTGACCCTAAGGCTTACTAGGGAGATGGAGCTTGTTTGGAAGAGGGGGCAGACTGTCCAGAGCCACATGTGGCGGGGTGGAGGTGGTGGGAAGCACCTAAACAGGAACAGTGGGAAGCCTGAGGGTGCAGCATACAAATGGGCATAGAGACGCCATTCCTTTTTCTGCTGAGTCCCCAGGGCCTCAGTTAACACTGCAGCCTGTTCCCCTAGGCCTTCTGAGTAGCTTAATAAAAAAGGCCTGCTGCAGAAAGGAAAAGCCAGCTCCAGCTCCCTCGATCAGAGGACATCATTCTCAGGTGAGTGCACCATCACCCAGGTTGGGCACACAAACTCATGCCATCCTGAGGGACTTTCCAAGACCCCTCACAAGCTGCCTCATGTGGGGTTAGGGAAAGCCTTTGTGTCCCACTCACTTCTGTCAACTGGAAAGAAATGTCGCAGAGCTATAGCCAGATGAGAATGAATGTAGCAGCCACATTCAGACCCAAGGAGAGGCTGAAATTGGGTCTAGCAAGGAGTCACTTTAGGCAGGAGGCCAGGCAACATAGGAGGGAGACATGAGGTTTCCTGGGAAAATTACTTTGGGAAATGAAAGAATGACCCAAAAGTCTTAGAGTTCTGTAAAGAAGCACAGATAGCAGCAAAACAGAAAAAGTGGTCTGCAGACAGAGGGACAAGAACATACCCAATTCTGGACCAACAGAGACCCTTGTATCTGTCACCATTGAATGCAGCTTGGGGAATGGGCTTGTGGGAATGGAAAACATCACTATGCTCCCCAGGGTGCCTCTTCATGCTTGCCCTTTTCTTTATGTATCTCTTAGATCCATGGTCTAGTGACCTGGTCTTTCTCCAGGGGATATTTTAGTTCTCTGTCTCATACTTTTCAGCACAATGTCTGAATCCTCCTGAAGCTCTCTATGATGAATGGGTGGAAACAGATATAAGCTCACTGAGTGATGCCATTATCTGCTTATTACGAGGGCTTTTAATGTTCTAACAGCAGTTAGGGGACAAATTTTAGATTTGACGTTCATCAAGGAGGATAGTTGTTAGGTCTATGCATGAAAAGAAGTCAAAGACATGACGTTTGTAGTCTTTGAACCCTGCATCTGTTTTTCCTGGCTTATCCAAGTTGGGAAGACCAATCCAATCTCTTCATGCTCAATTTTCTCATTTTAAAATCACTGGTCTCTAACCCTTCACAATTAAGACCAAATTTAAGGGCATCTTCCAATTGTAAAAAGGACCCAGGTTATAAGCAAAGAATCCTGGTAAAGGTAAAAGGTAACTAAATGCCACTAATGACAACAACTATGGTTTATTTCCAAGAGTCATACCTTCTACTTCGCACAGAGAATTCCTTGGATAATTAGAGACAATTAGCTCCAAAGAACAGGGCTCTTAGAGAACATAGCAGAGGAAGAGTTTGATAAAATTAGAATCCAGGTGTTTTGGATACGGAAGCATCTTGGGGAAAAACAACATTGGACTCAAAAAAATAGTCTCTTTTGTGAAGGATTTGTTGGCATATGTTCTTCAAAAGACACGGATCTCAGAATTAGAATGTAAAATCAGTAATATTCCTCCCAAAATTAAGATACAACCCAGCACCCTTTGTAGCAATAGGGGTGGCCTTGTAGGCAGTTTTCAAGTGTGGTGGTACCCACCAGCCCACGGCAGAGGGAAGATCCTTATCAGGGATCATGCCAGGCATCTAGGATCAGCTGGGCACCACATACCAGTCAGCACCTTCACCTCTGAAGAATTTATTGGAAGGAGCAGCTACCTTTGATTTCATGATCTCAGATGAGTTTCCTTTAATCCTTGAAATACTGGATTTTCATCATTTTCCTCGGTTTGTGTTAATTTCATTTCCTTTTTAGTGTCTTTTTTTAGTTGCTGTTGTATTTCTGCCTCTTTCTGATCCTAGAACTAAGGACCTGGCATCCTAAAAGTCTGCACAGTATTTCTTATTCTCATTGCCTTCAAACACCATTTATTCTTTTTTCTGTTATTCTAGTTTCTACTCATGTTTCAAGACTGACAGAAGGATTATTCTTTCCAGGAAGGCTCCCCAAAATGCCTCTCCCACTCTGATGCATTAAATGCACACCTTATACTAGCACTTTTCACAATATACTTTTATATTGGTAACTTGTCAATCTTCTAACTTGTCTATCTTCTAGGCAAGCCATGTGAAGGCAAGGGGAAAGTCTTTCATATCGCAGTCAAGAGCACTAGCAAATTGCTTGTACATAGTAGGTCACATAAGAAAAAGCCATGGGATATGAATAAGAGAGAGAGATAGAATGAGAGAAACATCCATACCTACCTGGAAGAAGTTTCCAGTATGTTATCTATTTACAGCTATCTGAGAAAAGGTCCAAGCTGGCGCCAGCAAATGAAGATGTGGGCCAAGAGGAAGTCGGAGGCAATCTGGGAAGGCTACATTTTAGGATAAGCACTGCTCTCCTTAGTTTCACTTTTAAAAATTTAAATGGGCCTTGAGAGTAGTGATTGATAAATGAATTTCAGCTGTAACATTCCCCACTTTGGAAGAGGGCCTGAAAGCTTACAAAGGAACTTAAGTGGACATGGAAGGAGTCGGGAAGGGGAAGGGAGGAAAAGCTAAGATGCCAGGATGCTCTCTGATTGTGCTCCATATCCTAGCAGGCTGCCAGTGTGACCTCACCTTCTCCAGTCCCCTCTCCTCAGTGCCAGCTATGAGTTCCTGCAACTTCACTCATGCCACCTTTGTGCTTATCGGTATCCCAGGACTAGAGGAAGCCCATTTCTGGTTCGGCTTTCCACTGCTTTCAATGTATGTGGTGGCACTGCTTGGAAACTGCGTCGTGGTCTTCATCGTAAGGACAGAGCGCAGCCTGCATGCTCCCATGTACCTCTTTCTCTGCATGCTGGCAGCCATTGACCTGGCCTTGTCCACATCCACCATGCCCAAGATCCTCGCTCTCTTCTGGTTTGACTCACGGGAGATTACCTTTGACGCCTGCCTTGCCCAGATGTTCTTTATTCATGCCCTGTCAGCCATTGAATCCACCATCCTGCTGGCTATGGCCTTTGATCGATATGTGGCCATCTGCCACCCACTGCGTCATGCTGCAGTGCTCAACAATACAGTCACAGCTCAGATTGGCATGGTGGCCCTGGTCCGTGGATCCCTCTTCTTTTTCCCACTGCCTCTGCTCATCAAACGGCTGGCCTTCTGCCACTCCAATGTGCTCTCACACTCCTATTGTGTGCACCAGGATGTGATGAAGTTGGCCTCTGCAGACACTTTGCCCAATGTGGTCTATGGTCTCACTGCCATTCTGCTGGTCATGGGTGTGGATGTCACATTCATCTCCTTGTCCTATTTTCTCATTATACGAACAGTTCTACAACTGCCTTCCAAGTCTGAGCGGGCCAAGGCCTTTGGGACCTGTGTGTCACACATTGGTGTGGTCCTGGCTTTCTATGTGCCACTCATTGGTCTCTCGGTTGTTCACCGCTTTGGAAAAAGCCTTGATCCCATTGTGCATGTTCTCATGGGGGATGTCTACTTACTGCTGCCTCCTGTGATCAATCCTATCATCTATGGTGCCAAGACCAAACAGATCAGAACACGAGTGATGGCTATGTTCAAGATCAGCTGTGACAAGGACCTTCAGTCTGTGGGACAGAGGTGACGCTTACCACACTAGTTTCTCTGATCCTTACTACACTGGCAGTGCTTTTCTCTGACTGGATTAGTAAAATAAAATATAATCTTGTCTACTTCATGGAATTTTATGTTAATCCATATCAATGGAATATTATGCGGCTTGAAGTTCCTACCATAAAACAAAACATGCTTACAATATTGAGAAAGACAATAAGAATAAATTTTGAAACTAACTTGAAAAAACTATATACATTAGAGGAAGTATAGTCAACTTATGATTTGCTTTTATCCCTATTTTCTGAGTTGATTTATTATGTAATTATTGTTTAGCTGGTATATGCGACTTTTAAAATGGGTCAACTGATAATATATGGAAGCTATGACTTGCCACTATCATTACTGTTGGTGTATTAGGCATTACCTGAGAATTTATCTAAGCCCTGAATACTTATGAACATATCATGTGTGCTTACAATGTCCCAGGCACTATAATAAGGGCTGTGCTGGTTTGTTGTGATCTTCATAACTTTGCAGGATAAATACTGTTCTCATCCCTTCATTACAAGTGACAAGGAAGCTTAGAGTAACAATATGACCTCACTAAGTGATACAGCTTGTGGGCACTGTGCCAAGATTTGAAATTAAATTTGATAATAGAATACAGTTACTTAACTACCATGTTATATTGTTTCCTGTTCAGCATCTGTCATTGTATTTCCTCAAGCTATACAAACACTATGTTTTCTCTGCTGTGTGCTGAAATGGATGTCCTTGTATATGAACTGAGAGATAACCCTGCCCTAATTGTGGGCAGCAAATCCAACTGTTCTTCATGTTTGCTTGCTACCTTCATGGTCTTACAGCCCACTTATTTCCAGATTAAGGGAGAATGTTTCTGCCTATTTATCTCTTTCATATTTCCTTTTTTAAGTGTGTTCTCTGTCAAATATTTTGAATGTGCAGTACATGATATTGTCTGAGTTTCAACTTGGGCATAAGATACAATAAATTTTTATTTTAAATTTTGCTAAGTGCTATGTGTGTTGTGTTTACATTTGCAGATGGGACAGGTTCCCTAGTCTTCTTTCCCATCAGTGCAGGGGTCCTGACAAGTATTGTTTGAACAATCATAAAGACACTAAATGTATTTTCTACTCAGGTGGGATATTCTCATTCTATTGCTGAGCAGCTCTGATTAGCAACTGAAATCTGAACACAGTCATTGGGAGTGTGAGGGTTTGGGTAGGAGACATCAGTGGATAAAACCATCCAGGAGAAGCATATTATGCAGTATTTCCTTGGAAGAGGGAATCTCAGACACTGGGCCTCTCTAATGGTAATGGACTTTCCTACCGTACAAATATGTTATCATCCCATTATGATTCCTCGCTCAGAGACAGTAAATTGGCCTACAAATACATGCAGCTAATCAATGCAGACAGACCAGGGTTAAAGGAAGGACATAGAATGGAAGAAATAGATGTCTTCTCTAAAGAAATAAAAGTGTGCCCATGCTCTATAACAGTGAGTATTCTAATATTGTTCCCCATCTTCAATTAAATAAGGCAAAGCCCTCAGTTTATGAGGTTGAATACCCTATGTTTCTCCCCACAACTAAATCCTCTTATATCTCCCTGTCCACTACTTTACCTCATACCATGTCCTCCAGGCTACTTCCATATGCCCAAGACTACACCTACATTGACAATTTAAAAATAGTATATCTTTCTCTAAAATTCTTTACCGTCTCCCACCAAAGCCCAAGTTCTTCAAATTCTATTGCTGTTTTACTTCCCCTCCATTTTCCTAAGACTTTTAACTTTTAAAAGTAACCCAAAGACTTTTATGCCAATGATGATAGCCACATTATGCACAATAGCCAAAAGGTATACACAACCCAAATGTACTTTAGCAAATGGATGGATTAAAAAAAATTGTAGTATGCATACAATGGAATATTATTCAGCTGTAACTAAGAATAAAATTATTATGTGTTACAACATAGTTGAACTTTGGAAATATTATGCTAAATAAAGTAAACCAGACACAAAAAGGTAAATATCATGTGATTCCTCTAATATAAGGGATCTAGAGTGGAAAATCAATAGAGACAGAAGATAGAATACAGGTTACCAGAAACCAGGGCAAAGGGATTATGGGGAGCTATTGTTTATTGGGTACAGTTCTACTGGCGATGATGAAAACATTCTGGGAATAAATAGTGGTGATGCCTGAACAGCAATGTGGATATACTTAGTGACACTGAATTGTACATTTAACATTTAAAATAATAAATTTTGTTATGTACATTTTATCACAATAAAAGTATCAAAATAATATATTTAATTACCAATTTCATATCAAGAATATGTATAAATTATTGTATTATGGATAAGATTGGATTTAAAGACTATATTTTTAAGGGTTTTTTAAAATAGCTCAAAGAGGATATATTTAGAGCAAAGCAAAAATGCTTTAACAGTAGGACTATTAAGGTTGTGAAGGCCCATGATATTTTGAGGTAATAATTGCAACCTTCAAGTTGCTTCATGAAAGACATGAACTATTTCTCTTTGGTCACATAACCTAATTATGAGCAAATAGAATGGATGATAAGGGTTCAAGCCAAACCCAATAGGCTAAATCACACACATTCTCAGCTTGTTTTTTCATTCTATGACCTTAAAATAGTTTTCACTTCCCAAGCAAAAACAAGGAAAAGAAAACAACTCCCTTGAGTATGCTTTATAGATCCTTCTGCGACTATCAGGTAACAATTTAATAGCTTGTGACTGGAACCATAAAGTCATGACCATGTGGATGAGAAAAAAATTGTGCAACCATGTAATGGCTAATATCCTCAGTCAGCTTGACCAGGTCAGATATTTGATCAGTTTTAGGTGGTTCTGTGAGTTTGCTTTCTGGATGAGATTAACAATGACATTGGTAGACTTTGTGTAATGCAGTTTGCCCTCTCCACGTAGGGGAGCTTCATCCAATGTTGAGGATCATAATGGAACAGACTGAACTCCCCTGGGCAAGAAAGCATTGTGCTCACAGTTGTGGCCTTTGGGCTTAAAGTGCACTTGTCTACTCTTCCCTGGCCTCTAGTCTACAGCACCCCTGCTGATTTTGCACTTACCAGACTTCATAATCATGTGAGTCAACTCATTAACGTACATCAGTCTTTCTCACTCCTGGCTCCATCTTTTCCTCCCTCCCTGCCTCCTAGTGGTTCTGTTTCTCTGGAAAACCTAACACAGGCCTAAAAATTGAAAATAGGGAAAATAAATCCCTATGAGAAGCTAATCTATGAAGGGAGAACTTAGAATTTAAAGAGAAACCATAAAACAGTAATATACAAAACAGAAACTATGCCAGGTTAATCTATGATAGACATTACAAACTGTCCAAGTTCAAAAAAAAGTTAACCCATTTTTCAGACCAAGTGTTTTAACACCAAGAACAGATTGTTCTTATGTAACTCTGGACTCATGTTCTAAAGATAAGACCAATGAGCAATCCCTGCCAAAAACCATCCTACAACTGACCCCAGGGCCCCAAACTCTTATACTTCCTACCTCTCTATTTTTAAAACACTTAATGATTCCCCTGATATGATCTCCTTAGTTGCCACAAGTTCATAAATTTAACATTTTTTTACTACAGTTGTATCCCTGGTGGTCTTTAGCTGGTATATTTTAGCAAAATTTATAAACATGAGAACCACCTAAACATGAGGCAGATAACCTGCCTCATGGTATCCTGGTATCTTGATTTGGGTGGCCCCATAGGATAACCTGGGATAGGAACTGGGTGAAGGTAGTATAGTTAATAAATGCTTCTTTTTTTAAGATTTATATATTTATTTGAAAGGCAGAGTTACAGAGAGGCAGAGGCAGAGACAGAGGTCTTCCATCTGCTGGTTCACTCCCCAGATAGCCACACTGGCCGGAGCTGCGCCAGTCTGAAGCCAGAAGCCAGGAGCCAGGAGCTTTTTCTGGGTTTCCCACATGAGTGCAGGGGCCCGAGGGCTTGGGCCATCTTCTACTGCTTTCCTAGGCCATACCAGAGATCTGTATCAGAAATGGAGCAGCAGAGACTTGAACTGGCACCCATATGCCTTGTGGCATTCTGTTGAAGTGGCCCGTTGCATCATTTGTCCAACAATTCTTACCTTTGCTTGAAGGCTGATCCTGGGACTTCAACTCTTTTCAACATTCAATGTGTGCTTTAAAGAAAGCTTCAAAGTGTAAAAGCAAAAAGAAATGGCATCCACTTGAGGTTGGAAATAGAATGAATGAAAATGTGGGGGCCAGTGCCACGGCGCAGTAGGTTAATCCTCTGCCTGTGGTTCCGGCATCCCATATGGGAACCGATTCATGTCCTGGGTTCTCCTCTTCTGATCTAACTCTCTGTTATGGCCTTGGAAAGTAGTAGAAGATGGCCCAAGTCCTTGGGTCCCTGCACCCACATGGGAGACTGGGAGGATGCACCTGGCACCTGGCTTCGGATTGGCACAACTCTGGCCATTACGGCCATCTGGGGAGTGAACCAGCAACGGAAGACCTTTCTCTCTGTCTCTCCCTCTCACTGTCTGTAACTCTACCTCTCAAATAAATAAATAAAATCTTTAAAAAAAAGAAAAAGAAAATGTGTCACAGCTACAGTGAAGCCAGAGGTGAGCCAAGGAAATATAAAGCATATGCTCTACCCGAGTTAAGGGGAAAGAATAAGGTTGAGAAATCTTGGATTTGGTAGCTGTCTATTATATATTTTTTGGTTTTTTAACTTTTATTTAATAAATATAAATTTCCAAAGTACAACTTTTGGATTATAGCGGCTTTTTCCCTCCATAACCTCCCTCCCACCCACAACCATCCCATCTCCCGCTCCCTCTCCCATCCCATTCAGATCAAGATTCATTTTCAATTATCTTTATATACAGAAGATCAATTTAGTATATACTAAGTAAAGATTTCAACAGTTTGCACCCACACAGAAACACAAAGTATAAAGTACTGTTTGAGTACTAGTTATACCGTTAATTCACATAGTGCAACACATTAAGGACAGATATCCTACATGGGGAGTAAGTGCACAGTGACTCCGGTCATTGATTTAACAATTGACACTCTTATTTATGGTGTCAGTAATCACCCGAGGCTCTTGTCATGAGTTGCCAAGGCTATGAAAGCCTCTTGAGTTCGCCAATTCCAATCTTATTTAGACAAGGTCATAGTCAAAGTGGAAGTGCTCTCCTCCCTTCAGAGAAAGGTACCTCCTTCTTTGATGGCCCGTTCTTTCCACTGGGATCTCACTCACAGAGATCTTTCATTTAGGTCATTTTTTTTGTTGCCAGTGTCTTGTCTATTATATTAAAACCATGATTTATTGAGGGCTAACTATCCATTCTCTACTATAATAATATTTTAGTTATATGATCCTCAAAACAAACATTTGAGTTGATGACCATAGTACAGACAAGGAAACCGAAGCATGAAAGGGTTATATATTTTCTCTAAGTCATTTAATAGCAAAGGGGGTAGTCCACACTGGAACACAGGTCTTTCTGATTTTTTGAATCTTCTCTTTTAGAGTTCATTATACTGCCATTGATGAGAGCTGTAGGCATACATGGACTGGTCCAATAAGTGAAGAAAATCCTGGAAAATGATCTCCTGTGCAGGAAATAACTTCAGACAAGTAACTCTGCCATACACACTTCCATATTTCTACATGAAATATGCAGACAGGGTAACATCTGCCCTTTAGAGCTCAAGGATGGGACAGTCACAGGCACAGGATCATTTGCTTTCTAAGTTTCTACATCTCTTCTTAAATGAAAAAAAAATAGTAGAAAATCAAGCCCATCTGTCCCAACTCTCAGATTCCAACTTGTGGAATGATGTGAGGTATTTTTCTGAAAACTGCTTTATTGACGTTTTGTTAACATACAAATAGATGTAGATATTTAATACAACCAGATGTGTTTGTGTATAGAAACATACCTGTTAACTATCACAACAACCAATGCAAGAAACTTCTCTATCACCTCCAAAATTTCCTCCCCACTTAGTTGTTGTGTTGTTATTTTCCTTTTTTGGTAAGAGCATTTAACATAAAATCTGCCCTCCTAAAAATTTTAGGTATACAATACATCTCATTAATCAAATGTCCTGTCTGTGTTGCTTTTAAAGAGATGTCTATTCCCTAACCCATGCTATGTGCACATGGATCACATCTAGAGGGAACCTGGGGAGAACACAAGCTAAGCCTGTCCACACTGAGGGCAGAATGGAGCTGTGGGGTGGCATTTAGGAGCTATGAGCTATATTTCTTATTCTGCCATCAGGTGGGTGATGTGTTTGGATTAACATGGAGATTGAATTAGATACTCTATAAATCCCTCCCCATTCTAAATACTGTGTTCTCTGAACACCATTAGGAACAAGGAACAATCTCAAAGTGCATGGAGGTTGACACCCCTGGGTTCCCCTTGAGAACTGGCCCCTGACCCAAATGATAGAAACAGCCCCCTTCCATGTGGGCAACCTGCTGTTGGCCCAAACATGGCATTTATCAAGTTGTTCTCCCACCCTCTATTCCTTCCAATTATGATTCTTTGCAGAAATCAAACCCACTCACAAAAATCGGGTTATTCCCACATCAGAAGGCATTCATGGACTATCTGAAATGAAACCTTATGCAATAGCAAAAGCAGATGTTCTATTGGGCTGACACTGCAGTATAGTGGGTTAAGCCATCGCCTGCAACACTGGCATCTCATATGGACACTGGTTCAAGTCCTGGCTGCACCACTTCTGATCCAGTTCCCTGCTAATGCACCTGGGAAGGCAGCAGCAGAAGGCCCAAGTACTTGGGCCCCTGCTCCCACATGAGTGATCTGGACGAAGGTTTTGGCTCCTGGCTTCAGCCTGGCCCAGCCCTGGCCATTATGGCCATCAGGGAATAAAACAGCAGATGGATGATCTCTCTCTCTCTCTCTCTCTCTCTCTCTCCCCGTTTCTTCTTCCTTTCTCTGTAACTTGCTTTCAAATAAATAAATAAATCATTTTAAAAGAGAAAACAGATGTTCTATGACTCAAGTCAGTTCACTCCCTATGTGGCATGTTTCCCTCATACGTTTATAATAGATAATAATCTTGTCTGCCTCCTCAGTGTTGTTGCAAGACTAATGTGCAATAATCCATGGGCAATATTTAATATAATGTTTAGTATGGGATCAATAAATACCCATTATTATTAGTAACATGGAAGAGTGTTGGTAAAAATCCATGCCTCACAGCTGCCTGAGACAAGCAAGCCACACAAGTTTTCTTGCAGCACTCACCTGGTCCCATTAGCCTAGGAGCTTGGAGTTCAGGAACTAAACTAGAGCTCACATTGTTTCTCTTTCACTCTCTACCAAAACTAAGGTGAGAGAGGGAGTATGGGAGGTGGGGGAGAGGGGAATCAAATGGGATTCAAATGACTCATCTATGCGCTGACGGAAGAAGGCCAACAGAAAGGCTAATTTCCAAAGTTGTCCCAGGAAAACATGATTGAATTTGTAATGTAGCAAACCAAAGGGGCTTGCTCATTCACAGGGACCCAGATCTCGGAGGGGTGTTTGCCCGTTCCCATTGATCTGGACGGGCTTTCTGGAGGAGGCCTGCTGGTTGCCTGTGCAGCTCACAGAGCAGGGTGCCAGTTGCCACTGCTGTGAGAGGCCTCTGGAAACTAGGAGTCTCAGGCTAGTGATTGCTGGACTGAGTGTATCTTTCCCAGTGAAATGGAATCTCCAGGGACTGAGGACCATAAAAACACTGCCCTATTCCCAACCATGTTTATGTTGGCCTGGCCTGTGGAGGGCATCAGTTTAGGTGACCAGCACCCCTGGAGAGCCACAGTCTGAAGTTGCCCGGTGGACAGGACAGCTCCCATCCCCCAGTGACTTATCTTGTCCCCATCTCCATGCAGCATAGCATTCATCCAAGACTGAATTGATAAGAAATAAGAAAAGATCATAAATTTGTTTGTTTCTGAAGACAGAGCTTTCCCTAGACCTTTTTATTCTTAGAATAAAAGATTTACACTCAATACATATTTATGACCAGAGATTACCAGCATCACATATTTGAGATTCTTTCCCACAATGATCACAGCCAGTTCTCCCAGCTGGTGCCCAAATTCATGCCAGTGTCTACTTCTTAATATCATTTGATGAATCACTCACAATGTCCCAGGCCCTGGGACGTGAAAGAAATACAAAAACAAACAGTAGCAGATACTATAGTAGGTATCAGACAAAAAGTTAGCTCTATTCACATAGAGTCTTCAGTGTCTCAAAAAAAGAATTTATAAGGTGCAGTGGCCACAAGAAGACATAACACAGCTTTGCTATGGGGTTGAGGGAAAAATTCATGAACATGTGATGCTTTAACTAAGGCCAGATTGGGATGGAGGGGGAAAAATGTACCAAAGCAGAGGGAAGACTTAGAAAGATGAGATAATGAGATGATTTTTGACATGCCAAATGTCTTTATTACTAGATCTAGGCTGTTTCTTCCCTGGGTGCCCCAGAGACAAAAGCCTCGATGTGGCGACTCTCTTGGGGATCAGATCCAAAGGAGTGCAAGTGAGGGACAGCAGAACTGAAGCAGGGAAAAGGAAAAGCCAAATCAAAGATGCATTCTAGAGCTATCCACCCAATAGGCAGCTATTGCTGGATCTTGCAAGACTGCCTGAAATTTGTCTAAGACAAGGTTATTTCTAAAAATTTCCACCCTCCTCCTCCCTTGCCACCCAGGCATTAACTAACAGCACCTCTAGGTTGCCAATGCATCTATATTTAGAGGGTGTCAGTGGGCTGTCATCTCATAGCATCTGAGGGGAAGCCCCAGCTAAGGAGGACAAAGTGCACAACACAGGCCTGTGGTTATGCTTTTACATGTTACAACTTGCTAAGCTGACCAAAGCCTGTGCAGAATTGTTAGCCATCACAGTGGCTTGAATAAGAAATATATTTGCAGGAATTTTAAATGGGTTACAACTGTATCTGGAGCTGGGACTGAAAGGGCAAATTAAAACCTTTAAAGAGGACTTCCACTTTGGGGAAGTGGAATAGACATTCTCTCCATTTCTATTTAATTATACTGAAACCAGCTAAGTACCTTGGGCATGTACATGAAACATAGTAAGATTATGAATTGTAAGCAGAGCCAGCTAAGGATGTTGAGAAATGATGAATGACATAACATAGTGGTGAGTTCCTAGGTTTTCTCCCACCTCATATATCCCAGACTTAGAGGTGAAAAAAACTCGCAACTGACAAGTGCCAATGGACATAGATAGTAGAAGTCCTATCAAAAGCCTGCCCTCTCCACCAAAGCACCAGAAAAGAGGCATTATAAAAAGAAGACAGGAAGAATCCACTTTACTTCAGTCAAACATCCTCAAAAAAATCATGATCCTTCCACCCCCACCCCCACCCCACCCCCACCCCCACCCCCGCCATTCATGCCAGCAAAGGCAAAATGGATAATCTAGACTTCCAAACTGGACCAGACCAAAGCCAGGAGGCAGGAGCTTCATTCAGGTCTCCTTCATGAGTGCAGAGGCTCAAGGATTTGGGCCATTGTCTGCTGCTTTCCCAAGCACATTAGCAGGGATCTAGATAAGAAATAAGGCAGCCAGGATTTGAACCAGCATCAGTATGAGATGTCAGCATCACAGGAAGTGGCATTACCAGCTATGTCACAACACTGGCCATGGATCACGTGAATATCTGCAACAGCCGGGGCTCAGCCAGGCCAAAGCCAGGAGCCAAGAACTCAGTCTGGGTCTCCCATACAGATGAATGTCAGGGACTCAAATACATCACCATCAGCCAGAAGCTAGAATCAGAAGTGAAGCCTGACTCAACCTCAGGCACTCTAACCTGGGGTGGGAGCATCCCAGCTGGTGGCTCAACTACTGCACCAAATGCCTGCCCCCCAATTTGTTGTGTGAAGCTAGATTTATGCTGATATGAAAGACAGTGCAAACAAAACTGCAGTGCAATATGCCTCAGGTAGGTAAACAAAAATCCATTACAGTGTCCAACATTCATTAGGATGACTACTAGGAAGGAAGAGGAGTGGGGAGAGAATGGAGTAAGAAAGATAATTATAAAATAACAAGTATTGTGGTTATGCAAACTACAGGAGTTAAAAACAAGTATTGGTATGGATGCAGAAATTAGAAGCCTTGCACACTAGTTATGGGAATATAAAATGATTTATAAAAAGCTGCGAAAACTCAAGTGGAAAAAAATTCAATGTCCTCTCCCTCTCTCTGTGTGTTTAACTTCGTCTTTCAAATAAATAAATAAATCTTTATAAAAAAGAAAATAGACAAGACAGGAAAAGATATTTCGTGGAAAAAGATGTACAGTTCGCAAATGAACTAATGAGAAGATGTTCAAATCTAAGGACTGACAGAAAATGGATATTAAACCACAGTGAGGCCGGCACCACGGCTCAATAGGCTAATCCTCCACCTGTGGCGCCGGCACACAGGGTTCTAGTCCCGGTCAGGATGCTGGTTTCTGTCCCGATTGCCCCTCTTCCAGTCCAGCTCTCTGCTGTGGCCCGGGATGTGGCAGTGGAGGATGGCCCAAGTGCTTGAGCCCTGCACCCTCATGGGAGACCAGGAGAAGCACTTGGCTCCTGCCATCGGATCAGCGTGATGCGCCGGCCACAGTGCACTGGCCGCAGCAGCCATTGGAGGGTGAACCAACAGTAAAGGAAGACCTTTCTCTCTGTCACTCTCTCTCACTGTATACTCTGCTTGTCAAAAAACTAAAAATGAATTTAAAAAACACAGTGAGATATCACTCTTTACCAATCAGAATGCCTTACCTTTTAAAGATGAAACATCTAATGCTGGAAAGGATATGGGAAAACTGGATCACTCAGCATTGCTGATGAGAACATCAAATGATATAACCACTCAGGAAGTATTCTACATGTTTCTATAGACACAAAACAGGCACATAGCATATGGCAGAGCACTTTGCACTCCTGGGAATTTATCCCAGAAAAATGAAGAGTTATGTTTGTTAAAACCTATGACAAATGTTTGTAGCAGTCTTTCTTTTTTTTTATCTTTTATTTAGTAAATATAGATTTCCAAAGTACAGCTTATGGATTACAATGGCTTTTCCCCCCATAACTTCCCTCCCGCCCACAACCCTCCCCTTTCCCGCTCCCTCTCCCATTCCATTCACATCAAGATTCATTTTCAATTACCTTAATATACAGAAGATTAATTTAGTATATATTAAGTAAAGATTTCAACAGTCTGCACCCACATAGAAACACAAAGTGAAAAATACTGTTTGAGTACTAGTTATACCATTAATTCACATTGAACAACACATTAAGGACAGAGATCCTACATGAGGATTAAGTGCACAGTGACTCCTGTTGTTGACTTAACAAATTGACACTCTTGTTTATGGCATCAGTAATCTCCCTAGGCTCTAGTCATGAGTTGCCAAGGCTATGGAAGCCTTTTGAGTTCACCGACTTCAATCTTATTTAGACAAGGTCATAGTCAAAGTGGAGGTTCACTCCTCCCTTCAGAGAAAGGTACCTCCTTCTTCGATGGCCCATTCTTTCCACAAAGATCTCACTCATGGAGATCTTTCATTTGATTTTTTTTTTTTTTTTTGCTAGACTGTCTTGGCTTTCCATGCCTAAAATACTCTCATGGGCTCTTCAGCCAGATCCGAATGCTTTAAGGGATGGTTCTGAGGCCAGAGTGCTGTTTAGGACATCTGCCATTCTATGAGTCCACTGTGTATCCCGCTTCCCATTTTGGATTGTTCTCTCCTTTTTAATTCTATCAGATAATATTAACAGACAATGGTCTTGTTTATGTGATCCCTTTGACTCTTAGACCTATCAGTGTGATCAATTGTGAACTGAAATTGATCACTGCGACTAGTGAGATGGCGTTGGTACATGCCACTTTGATGGGATTGAATTGGAATCCCCTGGCACATTTCTAACTCTACTATTTGGGGCAAGTCAGCTTGAGCATGTCCCAAATTGTACATCTCTTCCCTCTCTTATTCCCACTTTTATATTTAACAGAGATCACTTTTCAGTTAAATTTAAAACCTGCTGAAATGAAATGGACACTATGAGAAAGAGTGACTTGATCAGCCCTTGTCCTGACTGTTGATGTACAACCTAATACTGTATCCCTTTTAGTGCTTTTTTATTCTATTTAATACTATTGGTTGAACTCTGTAATTTGTAATTAACACACAATTATTCTTGGGTGTAGCAGTCTTATTCATAATAGCCAAAAACTGATAGTTGTGATGTTTTTCAGCAAGTAAATGGTTAACAAGTCTGATGTACATACAACCTATGAGCACAAGTATTTTAAATGAATGAACTATTTATACAGGAAATAATCTGGGTAAATCTCCAGAGAATTATGCTTAATTGAAAAATCACAAAATATTATATACCAAATAATTTCATTTATTTAACATTCTTGAAATCACAAAATTATTGAGATAAAGAACACATTATCTTCATTCTAGGATTTAAAAACAGGGAGCAAGGAAGGAGGGAAGTGGTATGGCCATAAAAGGGCAACAAGAGAGATCTTTGCAGTGGCTATGGAAATGTTCTGAATCTTGACTGTATCAGTCAAAATCCTGTCTTCATAATTTTATTTGTTTTTTTTTCTTCTACAAGTACCTTTGTTTTATCCAGCCCCTTTGAGTTACACTTAGTTTTTTTGTGTTTTGTTTTGTTTTGTTTTGTTTTTGACAGGCAGAGTTAGACAGTGAGAGAGAGAAAGGTCTTCCTTTTTCCCTTGGTTCACCTTCCAAATGGCTGCTATGGCTGGTGCGCTGTGCCAATCCGAAGCCAGGAGCCAGGTGCTTCCTCCTGGTCTCCCTTGCGAGTACAGGGCCCAAGCACTGGGGCCATCCTCCACTGCACTCCCAGGCCACAGCAGAGAGTTGGACTGGAAGAGGAGCAACCGGGACAGAATCCGGTGCCCCAACCGGGACTAGAACCCAGGGTCCCGGCACCGCAGGCGGAGGATTAGCCAAGAGAGCCAAGGCACCAGCCACGTTACATGTAATTTCAAATAAAATTTTATACACTTATAAGATATAATATGGAATTTTGATATATGTATACATTGAGTAATGATTACCACAATCAAGCTAATTAAAGTAACCATCACGGTGGGTGCCACGGCTCACTAGGCTAATCCTCCGCCTGTGGCGCCTGTACCCGGGGTTCTAGTCCCGGTAGAGCGCCGGATTCTGTCCCGGTTGCTCTTCTTCCAGTCCAGAACTCTGCTGTGGCCCAGGAAGGCAGTGAAGGATGGCCCAAGTCTTTGAGCCCTGCACCCGCATGGGAGACCAGGAGGAAGCTCCTGGTTCCTGGCTTCATTCAGATCGGCACAGCTCACCGGTAGCGGCCATTTGGGAGGTGAACCAATAAAAGGAAGACCTTTCTCTCTCTCACTGTCTAACTCTGCCTGTCAAAAAAAAAAAAGTACCCATCACCTCATATAGTTATCATTTTGCATGTGTGTGATGACAGCATTGACGATCTACTTTCTTAGCAAATTCCAAGAACATAATACAAAATAATTACTATAGTAACCATACATACATTAGATCTACATAATTTATGCTTCCCACATATCTAAAACTATGCATAACATCTCCCCCTTTCCCCGTACCCTCCTAAACTTGGCATCCATCACTGTACTTTATGCTTCTGTCAGTCCAAACCTTTTTAGATTTCACATGTATATTATGTGATTAGGCAGCGTTTGTTTCTCCATACCTTGCTTATTTCCCACAACTTAATGTCTTCCAGGTTCATCCATGTTTTCACAAACAGCTAGATCTCATTTTTCTTAAGGCTGTATAATATTCATGTGTGTGTGTGTGTGTGTGCGTGTGTGGGAGAGAGAGAAAGAGAAAGAGAGAGAGAGAGATAAACTCAAATATATCACATTTTCACTATCCATTCACCTGTTGATGAAAACTTAGGTTAATTCCATATCTTGGCTATTGTGAATAATGCTGCAATGAACATGGACATGAAGGCATCTCTTCAAGATACAGATTTCAATTCCTTCAGATGTGTAACTAGATATGTACGTAGAAGCAGAATCAATGGATAACATAGTTTTTCTGGTTTTTTTTAACTTTTATTTAATGAATATAAATTTCCAAAGTACAGCTTATGGATTACAATGGCTTCCCCCCCCCCCATAACGTCCCTCCCACCCGCAACCGCCGCAGGGTGCCAAGGGCCCAAGTATTTGGCCTATCCTCCATTGCTTCCCTAAGCACATCAGCAGGAAACTGGATCAGGAATAGAGTAGCCAGGACTCGAACCAGTGCTTTAACACGGGATACCAGAATAAAGTCACAGCTTAACTGCTACATCAAAACACTGGCCTCAGTTTTAATTTCTGTGGAAATTCCATATTACTTTCCACAATGACTATACCAATTTATATTTTCACAACAGCTTACAAGTTCCCTTCTTCTCCACATCCTTGCCAAAACTTGTTATCTTTTTTTAATAATAACTATTTTAACAGGTGTGAGAAATTATCTTATTGTGGTTTTAATTTCCACTTCCTGGTTGTTAGTGATAATGAGCATCTTTTCATATATCTATTGGCCATCCATGTGTCTTCTTTTGAGAGATGTCTATTCAGGTCCTTTGCCCATTTTTAAATCCAGTTGTTTCCTTGCTACTTATTTGTTTCTTTGATATTTATTATGTTAATCCCTTATCTAATATACAATTTGTATTTTCTCCTATCCCTTAGGGGTATCTCTTCCTTCAGTTGCTTATTTTGTGCATAAACCAGCTAGTTTGATGTATTCCCATTTGTCTATTTTGCTCTTACTATTTATATTTTTGTCAAGTTCAAATAAATAATGCTCAAATCAATTTCCAAAAACATTTCCTCTATTTTTCCATAGTTTTACAATATCAGGACTTAAATTTAAGATTTCAATCCATTTTGAGTTGATTTCTGCATAGAGGGTGATATGAGCATCCGGGTTCATTCTTCTGCTCGTGAATATCTGGTCTTTGAGACTGTCATTTCCTCATTGCTTATCCTTCAATTAATTATCCATTGAAAGTCAGTGCATGTATTTACTTCTGGGCCTTCTAGTCTGTGCCATTTGTTTATATGCCAGTTTTATGTCAGTACCATGCTGTTTGGATTACTATGCTAGCTTTATGTGATGCATCCAACTTTGTTCTACTCACTATTGCTTTGATTAATCAGAGTCTTTTGTGTTGCCATAGAAATTTTGATTTTTTTTCTATCTGTGAAAAAATCTCATTGGAATTTTCACAAGGATTTCATTGAGTCTATAGATTGGTTTGGATAGTACAGACATTTTAACAATATTAATTCTTCACTGACTGTAATATTTTCCTATTTATTTTTGTCTTCAGTTTCATCAATATGTTGTTTTGGAGTGAAGTTCTGTCACCTTGGGGCTGGTGCTGTGGTGCAGTAGGCTGAACCCTAGCCTGTGGTGCCGGCATCCCATAAGGCGCTGGTTCATGTCCCAGCTGCTCTTCTTCCAACCCAGCTCTCTGCTTTGGCCTAGGAAATCAGTGAAAATGGCCCAAGTGCTTTGGCCCCTGCACTCACATGGGAGACTCAGAAGTTCCTGGCTTTGGATATGCCCAGCTCCTGATATCACAGCCACGTGGGGAATGAACCAGCAGATGGAAAACCTCTCTCTGTCTCCCTCTCTGTCTGTCACTCTGCCTCTCAAATAAATAGATACAATCTTTAAAAGAAAAAAAGTTTTTCACCTCCTTGGTTGAATTTGTTTTCTTTTTTTACTGATGGTATTATAAATAGGATTATTTTCTTTATTTTTCAGATCATTCGTTGTAATTATATAGGAATTCAACTGACTGAGTTTATATCTTGGAACTTTATTTGATTTGTTTGCTACTTCTAAAAGTGTTTTGGTGACATCTTTGGAATTCTCTGTACTTTGATCATGTCATCTGTACAAGGAAACAATTTTACTTTTTTCTTTTCATTTGGATGGCTTTTCTTTTTTATCTAAATGTTCTCGCTAAAATTTCCAATAGTTTATTAAATATAAATGGTGGGAATGGGCATCTCAGTCTCATTTCTAATATTAGAGAAAATATCTTTGACTATTCACCATTGAGAATGATAGAAGCTGTGAACCTGCCATATACGCCCCTCATTATGTTGATAACCCTTCTTTCTGCACCTCTAGCAGCTTTATTTTGATATTGCATTATTGTTCTCATGATGTTACCACTGGGGGAACAGGGTAAAGTGTATACCACCACATCTCTGAATTGTCTCTTAGAACTGCATGAGAATCTGCAAACATCTCAAAATGAAAAGCTGGACTTTTAAAAAGTCTTAAATAGTTTTAGGTGGCATAAGATGACATCCAGATTTTGTTTTTCTGTAAGCAATAGCAGGCAACCAAGTAGTTAAAGGGGTGGAGATGGACTTAACAAGTAACAACAGGTTCCTTAGAATGGTCTCTCTGGCTGGGTGTTGATATGGGAGAGAAAATAGGTAAGAGCTCCTATAGGACTCACTTTGTGGCCTGTCCCAGAGGAGGCTTTGGGAATATTGTCCTGGAAGGATTTCAAATTCAGATGAGTGACAAAGCTGCTAGTCCCTGAAGATAACAATTTCAGTTTATTCAGATATTTTAAAATCTATGATTCTCCCTTTCCCTCTTATAGTTTAATTCCTCCAAACAGTTTCCTTGATTCCAAAACCAACCCCAGCATTCCCATTCCCCAGGAACAATCCTGGCCTTCCCTGAGGGATAGGCACTGCTGCCAAGGTGCACAGTGCAGTGGAATAAAACCTGATCTCTCTGTCATGCACACCCTGAGATCCTGCAGGATACAAGTGGAACAGCCAGGCTGAGCAACCTGGGGCCCCAGTACATCTCCTTCTTTACCTGCCAGATGAGTTGCCAGCACCTCAACTCAGAAGTTTCCATCAGTGGGGTGGGACTGAACCACAGAGCAGAAGAAGAAGAAACGCTCAACCTGGGACCCCGAGAGACAGCAGTGTTACTGTCTGCTTGAAAAAGACTGACGGAAAGAAGCTTCCTTTGTGAGGTGCTGAAGTGTACAAGTCAGAGACTCTCGTATTTCCAGTAGAGACTTCTGGAAATGTCAGAGCCTCTTGGCTGTAAGTTTTTATTTTCTTTTCTAGCCGAGCAATATTCTAGATATACGAAGCATGCTTAGAGTAAATCCATTTTCAACAACTCCCTGTACACATTAATGGGGGAGAAAGCTGTTTGTGGGTCTTAAGATTGCTGAGAGGAGTTTGAAATTGTTCCTTGTTGAGATGTGTTGCTTCTATCAGCATGCTGCTGTGATTTTTCCTTATCTTTTTGTTTATCCTTGCAACACAATACTACAGCTTTGTATATCTGTAAATATCTGCATGTATATTTATCTGTTCATTAGTGTTTATTTCCTGCTGCATAATATCTTTGACATAAAGATTCAGTTTGGGATTTCTCTTTCATGTTTCATAAAAAGCATTTTATTATATATTTGAATATTTTTAGTTTCTCACTTTTATTTTATTCCACTGTTTATTCAGCACATCTACTTTATTCTCCCTAATTTTATCAGTTTTTTGACTTAATTTTGCTTGACTGTTCTCAGTCCTATCATCTCCATTTTTCAATGCTTTAAGAAACATATGATTTTAGAATAAGAATGTTTTCAAATGTTCTATTTTATAATGGTTTTATTTACTTGCCTTGAGTTATTACCCTTGGTCTACTATTTTCATTGTCTCATATCATGAATTTCAATTGTTTCATGTTTTATCTAATGTTATGTATTTAAAATAATTTTTATAGAATTTTCTCCTATCCTGCAGTAGTTCCTTTTCTCACAGACTATTTTCACATATATTCAACTTGATTTATCACTTTTAATTTTCATAACATATCAAAAGTACTTCAAAAAACTAGAAAATAGAATTTAAAAATGAGTTTATTTTGGTGCAAAATAAGTTTGAAATCCATGGATCTATCCGGCCTGCCAAAAAATTCATAATATAAAGAAAAAGAAACTTTTCAAACACTTTAATTTTTTTAAACAAAAAAAAACCTTGATCTTTTAACTAATCCTATTTGTTTCATGGATTTTGAAGTGCTCACATATATCTGTACAAATTCTATGTTGGAAATTCTCTTACTCATCTTAAATTGACGAAGATCAATCAAGGCTTGCTATTTGCTCAAAAGCAATATATGAGAGAGAAAGTGTGATGACTGAACAGACACCCAAAGAAATCTTAACTCATTCTGTATTTTTTATTGTGCATCGCCAAAACATGCAAAATCCTCTCCACAATGCTTATCAATGCTTCCTCCCTACCCCAATCTCTCAATCCCCACATCAAACTCTGGTCATGCGTACCTTCAGAGTGAGCTTGCTAAATTGCTTGCATTTAGCAAAACTGTAGACTATAGCTCTTATAGTAAAATCTACTTGAGGTCACATAGCTATTTTTGGTAGATTTTTAAATCTCTGCTAAAAGAGGATTGGGAGGCTGTTTCACTTCTATTCTTTTATCGACCTACCCTTGGGCTATTTTTGCTTTTCCATTTGTTTCTTAGTTGTGAGATCTAGAAAATGAATCCAAGTAAAAAGATAACAATTCTTTACTGTCTCCCTTCAGATTTATCCAGTGTTTGAAATTTATTTCCATGAAAACACTATTTATTCTTTTTTTTTTTTTAAACTTTTATTTAATGCATATAAATTTCCAAAGTACGACTTATGGATTACAATGGCTTTCCCCCCATACCGTCCCTCCCACCCACAACCCTCCCCTTTCCCACTCCCTCTCCCCTTCCATTCACATCAAGATTCATTTTCGAATATCTTTATATACAGAAGATCAGCTTAGTATACATTAAGTATGGATTTCAACAGTTTGCTCCCACACAGAAACATAAAGTGAAAAATAATAGATGATTTTTTAAAATGATGATGAAATCAGAGCAGACCTATTGTCATGTTTAATCCCAGTGAGAGTCAAGTTGGGAATTGATAATTTCTTTTTTTTTTTTTTTTTTTTTTTTTACAGAGGATCAGTTTAGTATGCATTAAGTAAGGATTTCAACAGTTTGCACCCCCATAGAAACACAAAGTGAAATATATTGTTTGAGTACTCGTTATAGCATTAAATCTCAATGTACAGCACATTAAGGATAGAGATCCTACATGAGGAGTAAGTGCACAGTGACTCCTGTTGTTGACTTTACCAATTGACACTCCTGTCTATGGCATCAGTAATCTCCCTATGCTCCAGTCATGAGTTTCCAAGGCTATGGAAGCCCTCTGAGTTCTCCGATTCTTATCTTGTTTAGACAAGCTCATAGTCAAAGTGGAGGTTCTCTCCTCCCTTCAGAGAAAGGTACCTCCTTCTTTGATGGCCTGTTCTTTCCACTGGGATCTCACTCGCAGAGATCTTTTGCCAGAGTGTCTTGGCTTTCCATGCCTGAAATACTCTCATGGGCTTTTCAGCCACCTCCGAATGCCTTTAGGGCTGATTCTGAGGCCAGAGTGCTATTTAGGACATCTGCCATTCTATGAGTCTGCTGAGATTCTCACTTCCCATGTTGGATCACTCTCCCCTTTATTTACTCCATCAGTTAGCGTTAGCAGGTACTAGACTTGTCTATGTGCTCCCTTTGACTCCCAGTCCCTTCACCATGACCAACTGTGAACTGAAACTGATCACCTGGAACAGTGAGATGGCATTGGTACATGCCACCTCGATGGGATTGAATTGGAATCCCCTGGTATGCTTCCAACTCCACCACTTGGGGCAAGTCAGCCCGAGCATGTCCCAAATTATACATCTCTTCCCTCTCCCATTCCCACCACCATGTTCAACAGGGATCACATTTCAGTTAATTTTCAACACTTAAGAATAACTGTGCATCAATTACAGATCTAAACCAGTCATATTAAGTAGAACAGATAAAAAAAACTACTAAGAGGGATAATGTATTTAGTTGTTCATTAACAGTCAGGGCTATGCTGATCAAGCCACCATTTCCCATAGTGTCCACCTCACTCCAACAGGTTTCCCTCTTGGTGTTCAGTCAGTCGTCACCGATCAGGGAGAACATATGGTATTTGTCCCTTTGGGACTGGCTTATTTCACTCAGCATGATGTGTTCCAGATTCCTCCATTTTCTTGCAAATGACTGGAAGTAGAATATATTGCATTAGCCTTCAAGGACCTTCTCCAATATTTCAAAGAAACAATATTTTTATTCAATGTGTGAAGAACAGTGTGCCACAATGTATGTAGTGAGAAGCTTTAAGTCACTGTTAGTCCCCACTGCCATTGTAGGTGGAGATGCATGTTTAAATCTACTACACACTTGTCCTATTTGCTATTGTGTGCAAATATCACACAATATCCCTGATATCGCAGCTACATTTTTTCAATTTTGTCTTTTCTTCTTAATCTTCTGCCCATAATGAAGAGGTCACTTTTCTGAAGCTCTCAGCTGCCTTCCAGGATGCTCTTGTCCAAGTCCTTTGCCAACATCTCCTTCTTCCAGCCACCTGCTTTCCTCATGATTGGCATCCCAGGTATGGAAGCTGTTCATGGCTGGATCTCCATCCCCTTCTCATCCATGTACATGATGGCCCTCACTGGAAACTGCCTGATCCTCCAGGCTATAAGGAAGACCCCAAATCTACACCAGCCCATGTACTACTTCCTCTCCATGCTGGCCCTCACTGATGTGGGCCTCACCTTGTCCACATTGCCCACCACCCTGGCTGTGCTCTGGTTTGACCATCGACTCATTGGCTTCAATGCATGCCTGGTCCAGATGTTCTTCTTGCACTCTTTCTCTGTGGTGGAGTCCTCAGTGCTCCTGGCCATGTCATTTGACCGCTTTGTGGCCATCTCCAGCCCCTTGCACTATTCAACTATCCTCACAGATAATGTCATCATCAAGATGGGGCTGGCCATAGTGGCTCGAGCCACTGTGTCCCTCTTCCCTGTGCCATTTTTGCTGAAGCGACTGAACTATTGCCCTGGCAAGATCCTCTTGTCACATTCATTCTGCTTCCATGCAGATGTCATGAAACGGGCCTGTGCTGACATTACTGTCAACATCCTTTATGGGCTATACGTGGTCTTGTCCACAGTGGGTGTAGACTCCTTGCTTATTGTGCTGTCCTATATCCTTATTCTTCATACAGTGATGGGTCTGGCCTCTCCCAAGGAACGTTTACGGGCCCTCAACACCTGTGTATCTCATTTCTTAGCCGTCCTGGTTTTCTACATCCCAGTCATAGGTGTGTCCATGATCCACCGATTTGGGAGGCACCTTCCACACATTGTGCATGCTCTTGTTGCCTATGTGTACCTGGTGGTGCCTCCTGTGCTCAACCCCATCATCTACAGCGTGAAATCCAAGCCCATCAGGAGGGCCATGCTCAGAGTGCTGAGAAGGAAAGGCCAAGGTTGACAACTCAAAGCGTACCCACAAAATCTATAGGAAGTATGGTCAAATGTTCATATCTTATACCCAGATGACCTTTTTTTGAAGCTCTGACCCAGAAATATTATGTAAAAAAATAAATTTGGATGAGGAACTGTCTGGATTCTTTCAAGCCTTCATTACTTCAAGTATTTTATTTTGGTTAAATTGTGCAAACATCTGTGCTTATCACTAGAGTTATTAAAAGAATACATATATGGACAGGTGGTTGGCATAGTGGTGATGACATTTACTTGGGACACCTTTATTCCATTTTGGTGTTTCTGGGTTCAAATCCCATTTCCACTCCTGATTCTACCTCTTCCTAATGCATATTCTGGGAGGCAGCAGTAATGGCTCAAGTGACTGGGTCCCTGCCACCTCTGTGGGAGATTCAAATTGAATTTCTGATTGCTGGCTTTGGCATGTCCCAGACCCAGCTGTTGGGCCATTTGGGGAGTGAACAAGTGGATGAGAGATTTCTGATTCTCTCTCTCTCTCTCTCTCTCTCACTCTCGCTCTCGCTCTCGCTCTTGCTCTCACTCTCACTTTTTCTCTCTTTCCCTCTCTCAAATATATTTTTAAAATTTTAATGCACCATAGATAGCCTTTTCTTTCCATTTGCATACAGAAGAATACAATTAAGTAAAGTGTGATTGGTGCAATGGACTTATATGAGGTATTATAGAAATTTTTGTCTGTTTATTCATGATGTCTATTTATTAAATAAGCATATATCAGCTTTTAAGGCATTCTGGTCTGGTTGTGAAGCCCATGAGAGCATTTCAGCCATGGAAAGCCAAGACACTGTGGCAAAAATAATGTCTTACATGAAGGATCTCTGTGATTGAGACCACAGTGGAATAAAGTGGCCATCAAAGAAGGAGGTAATTTTCTCTGAAGGGACGAGAGAAATTCCACTTTGTTGATGGTCTTTTCTAAATACTGATGGAGATTCTGAATGCAAAAGTCTTCCATAGCCTTGGCAGCTCATGTCAGGAGCCTCAGGTGATTACTGACATTATACATAAGAGTGTTAATTGTTAAATTAACAATAGGAGTCACTGCGCACTCACTTCCCATGCAGGACTTCTGTCCTCAACGAGTTATATTATGAGAATTAAATGTAAAACTTGTTCCCAAACAGTTTTGTGTGTGTGTGTGTGTGTGTGTGTTCAAATTGTTGAAATCTTTACTTAGTATAGAGTCAGTCTTCTGTTTATGAAGTTAATAGAAAATGAATCTTAATGGAGAATGGGACTGTGAATGGGACAGGGAGTGTGGGGAGCTACTCGGAATAGACTAAGTTACTGGAATTAAGACTTATTCTATGTATCTGCTCTCCCACCATATGGCGCTGGGAGAGGAGTAAACAACTTTTACACAGCTGCCTCCAGTTCGACCAATAACCTGCAGGAGCTGATCCTGCTCCTGATTGGAGGAGAGCGTGCTCGGCGTGTGGGTAGCAGAGTTGGGATTGGTGGAAGAGGACTATAAAGGAGGAGAGAGACAACATGCACCAGGAACATCTAAGGAGAACATCTATCTGAAGGAACATCTGAGCAGCCCCCGAGAGAGCCGGCTGGCAGTGTGCCGCTCCCCCTCGGAAGTGGGGAAAGTGGCAGGGGGAACCGCCCTTCCACAGAGGTGGAGGGACGGCAGCCAACCCGGGAAGAACCAGCAGCAAACCCGGGGAGGGCCGAGCAGGCAAAAGAACAGCGCAGGGTCCTGTGTCGTTCCTCCACGAAGACGGGGAGCGACAGGGAGGAGGAAGTAGGGAAAGAGTGGGGGTGGGAGGGCAGTATGTTGGAAAGAATCACTATATTCCTAAAGTTTTACTTATGAAATTTGTACTCACTAAATAAAAGGTTTCTTTGGGAAAAACAAACAAACAAATAAGCATATAACTCTAGGACTCAAAAAATAATTTCTTTTATCTGTGAGAGAATTGCTAAACATTTAAAAATTTTATAATTGGAAAAGCTTACTGGAGCCAGCGCTGTGGCGTAATGGGTAAAGCTGCCTCCTGCAGTGCCAGCATCCTATATGGGCGCCAGTTTAGTCCCGGCTGCTACACTTCTGATCCAGCTCTCTGCTATGACCTGGGAAAGCACTAGAAGATGGTCCAAGTCCCTGGGCCCCTGCATCCACGTGGGAGACCAGGAAGAAGCTCCTGGCTCCTGGCTTTGGAAAGGCACAGCTCCGGCCATTGCAGCCAATTGGAGAGTGAACCCGCAGATGGAAGATTCTCTCTCTCTCTCTCTCTCTCTCCCTCTCCTTCTCTCTGTGTGTGTAACTCTGACTTTCAAATAAATAAATAAATCTTTTTTAAAAATACAATTTAAAAATTTATACCATATTTTAAATTTTAACAATTAAATTTTAAAATTTAACAATTTAAAAAAAATTGTTAAGAAAAAAAATCTAAAAATTTTAAAAAAGAACAGTCCCATTCACAGTAGCTATAAAAAAGCTTTTAATCTTAGGAAAAATTTAATTAGGGATGTCAAAGATCTCTACAACAAAAATTAAAAAACATTAATGAAAGAAATAGAAGACGACACCAAAAAATGGAAAATCTTCCATGTTCATGGATTGGAAGAACTAATAGCAAAATGCTCAGAACAATTTACAGATTCAGCGTGATCCCAATCAAAATTCCAAGGACATTCTTCACAGTACTAAAAAAAAAACAATCTTAAAATTCATATGGGAACACAAAGATCCCTATAGCCAAAGCAATCTTTTTTTAAAAAATAGAATTTATTTATTTAATTTGAAAGTAAGAGTTACAGAGAGAGAGGGAGAAACAGAGAGAGAGTGTGTGTGTGCATGCTTCCATCTGCTAGTTCACTCCTCAGATGGCTGCAACAGCCAACACTGTGCCAGGCCAAAGCCAGGAGCTTCATCCTCATCTCCCATGTGGGTGGCAGGGACCCACACACTTTGGCCATCTTCTACTTCCATCTTCTTGGGCCATGCTTTTTTCAGGCCATTAGCAGGGAGCTAGATAGGAAGTGAAGCAGCCAGGACAGAAAACGACGCCCATGTGGGTACCAGGGTGGCTGGTTTTGCTTTATTCACTATATCAAAACAATCTAATAAAATAAAGGCCAGAGGCATCACAATATCAGATTTCAAGATATACTATAGGGCTATAATAATGAAAATGCTTGGTACTGGCAAAAAATATATACCTGTAGATCAATGGAACAGAAAAAAAAAAAAAGAAAGAAAATCACCCATATATCTAAAAGCAACTAAACTTTACAAAGGAACTAAAATAATTCTCAGGAAAAAAGACAGTCTCTTCAAAAAATGGTGTTTAAAAATTGAATTTCCACATGCAGAAGTTTGAAACGAGATCCCTATCTTACAGCTTATACAAAAGTCAACTCAAGTTAGATCAACTATCTAACCTATTGAGTAAAAAAAAACATAAAAGTACCACAGGAAAACACAGGGGAAACACTGAAAGAAAGACATTGGCATAGGCAGACTTCCTGGGTAGGATCCCAAAAGCATTGGCAATAAAAACAAAAACAGACAAACAGTATTACATCACGCTAAGAAGCTCCTGCACATCACAGGAAGCAATTATCAAAGTGAAGAGACAGCCAACAGACTAGAAGAAAATATTTGCAAACTACACCTCTGATAAAGGGTTAAAATACAGAATATATAAGGAGCTCAAGAAACTTAGCAACAACAAAACAAACAATCCAGTTAAGAAATGGACAGAGGATATTATAGATATTTTTCAAAGGAATAAATACATATGGGCAAGAGTTACGTGAAAAAGTGTTCAGTACCATTAGCCATCAGGGAAATACAAATAAAAAATACAATGAAGTATCATTTCATTCCAGTTAGAATGACTATTATCCCAAAATAAAAAAAAAATGCTGGCAAGGTTGTGAAGAAAAGGGTATCCTAACACACTATGATAGGAATGCAATTGGTATAACCATTATGGAAAACAGCACAGAGATCCCTAGGAAAATTAAAAATAGAACTACCATAGGACCAGCTATCTCACTTCTGGGAATGCATCCAAAGAAACTGAAATCAGCATATAAAAAAGGTACCTGCACACCCATGTTTACAGCAACTCAACTTGTAAAAGCAAAAACATGGAATAAACCTAGATGTTCTGATGATTGCACAAAGATATTGTGTCATGTATACACAAAGGAATATTACTCAGCCATAGAAAGAATGAAATCCTGCCATTTACAACAAAATGGATGGAAATGGAGATCATTATACTAAGTAAAGTTAGCCACACCAGATACTTAGCCAGAAATTAGCTAAGACAAAGGTCACATTTTTCTATTGTTAGTGGAAGTTACTATATAGAAACTCTAAAAATTCTGTGGAGGTCATATCACCTGGTATATTATGGTATAGTATTATAAATATTGCTATACTCTATTATACCATGTGCATGGCAATATACTATTTTCCCCATGTTATGATCATTATCATGAATCTCTCATTTTTTGATACTAATATTTCTGTTTCAAGAAAAAACAGTATCTATGTGTATGTTTATAATGTCTACATATGAATTGAATGTGGCAAAAATGTTAATTGTTAAATTTTAAAGCTAAAAATACTTATTTAATTTTTTAAAATTTTAAGTTATACAAGTTTCATGTATTTCATGTATAGAGATTTAGAAACACAGTGATACTTCTCCCTCTACCTTCCCTCCTGCCCATGCTCCAACCCTTCTTCCTCCTCCCTCCCCTATTCTCACTCTTAATTTTTACAAAAATTTATTCTCAGTTTACTTAATGATCATAAAGTTAAGCCTACATTAAGTAAAAGAGTTCAACAAATAGGATGACAAGAAAAGCAAAACTGTTCCTAGCAGGCGACAAGAGCTGTAAATAATCAACCAATCTCAAAATATCCATTTCACTCCAATAGGTATTCTATTAGTTGCCTCTGATCAGGGAAAACATGTGGTATCAGTCTTTTTGGGACTGGCTTATTTAAGTAAGTATAATGATTTCTAAATACATCCATTTTGTTGCAAAAGACAGGATTTCATTTTTTACTTTTTACAACTGAGTAGTACTCCATAGCGTACATGTATCACACTCTCTTTATCCAGTCCACAGTTGACAGACATCTGGCTTGACTCCCTGTCTTAGGTATGGACACTCAGCATAACCTGTGCATGTCTGGGGTGGAGAGAAAACATCATGAGATGAGATAGAAATGACAGACCTTTAACCTAATTGAAACATTTGGATGCAGTCGGTTTGTTTTTAACAAGTCATGGAAGACCATTGTGCCGTAGAAGGCACCTGATGCTTACTGCATTCTGGAACAGAAAAATGAAGCAGAAGATAAAAGAAGGCAAGGAAATCATTTAGGAGGTTTTTAAAACAGTTCAAAAAAAAGGATAATGGATATTTCTATTAAGACAATATCATGAAATTTGAAAAAATACATGTTTTTTAAAACATTGAATCTATATGTGTTTTATTTCTATTCACTGTACAGATGTTATGATACTGGTAGCAGTGACCAGAGCTAGCATCCACCTGTTAACTTCTTAAATACAATTTCCCATCAGAATCCTCAAAAAAATGGTAAATTATGACATAGGTTTGTTGTGGGCATCTGGGAACAGGTATTAGACTGTTGGATTTTGTTTGTTTGTTTGTTTGAAGAAAGAAACTTTATTTTTGCAACTTAAGTACAGTTTTTATGCTTTAGATATTTCAATATGTTATGTATATTGGAACTGCAGCTTAATGCCTCCTGCTTTTTTAGCAGTGTATGGTGAGCACATGAAAGAGAGGGTGTGTATGTGTAAATTTTTTTTTGCTTTCAAACTTTTATTTAACGAATATAAATTTCCAAAGTACAGCTTATGGATTACAATGGCTTCCCCCCCATAACGTCCCTCCCACCCGCAACCCTCCCCTTTCCTACTCCCTCTCCCCTTCCATTCACATCAAGATTCATTTTCGTTTCTCTTTATACACAGAAGATCAGTTTAGCATACATTAAGTAAAGATTTCAACAGTTTGCTCCCAGAGTTAGAAACATACCAGGGGATTCCAATTCAATCCCATCAAGGTGGCATGTACCAATGCCATCTCACTAGTCCCAGTGATCAATTTCTGTTCACAATTGATCATAATGATAGGACCAAGAACCAAAGGGATCACAGAAACAAGAATAGACTGTTGGATTTTAATGAAAGTTTGTTTTCAGCTTCACTTTTTATTCACTCATTTATTTCACATGTATTTTCTAAAAACCAACTTTTCTCAGGCTGTATTCTAAGTATCAGAAGGACAAAATTATTCACCCATGGCCTTGCTCTTTGAAAGCTCACACTGGAGTATATACACACATACAAAGCATTTAAACAGGAAAATGTTTAATATGGCTTTATAAGATGATTATTAAAAGTATAAACAGAGCAATGAGTAAGCAGAAAGACAACTTATTCACCTGTATATTCTTTGGTGACCTCTATAATTAATTGAGAATATTTATAGTCCCAGTTTTTAATATTGTGAAGATCAATAGACATAAAGCAACATGTTATAATATACAGAAACTTCTTACTGTATTAATCCTTCATTCATTAATTAGAACAAATATCTATGATATGTGACTCTTAAGAGATCTGGGACTCAGAAATGAGTAAGGCCCAGTTTTTGCCTTTGAAAATCTCATATTCCATTGGAGTAGAGAGAAAAATAAAAAGAAAAAACAATGACAAATATTAAGTTACTGAAATAGCTTAAGAATAAGAAAATAAGAAAAAACAATAATAAAAACAATAGGGAAAACAGGGGGTTTAGTGATCTGGGGGCTCTGTGCTATGTCTTCTAAAATTTCTATTTTTTTACTTATTTATTTGAAAGATAAAAAGACAAAGATATATATATATGTATATATATATAATTCAGGATATTTTATTAGGGATCCAAGACTAACATTACAATGAGATTCATCTGGAAAACTGTATATAATAATCATATATCCTGAGAAAATAAAGTAACTCAGAGAGGTCATAGATACGAGCCAAAACATTTTGCTTAACATGAAAGAACAAATTGTAGAAGCCAAGGTAAGGAAAGGCATGACTGGAAACACTCTATATAAGGCACACACATAAAACTAGTGGGTAGGTATTTTGGGGGTTAATATCCCTCCTCCATTTTTGACTGCAGTTTCCTCATAATGTGTGAGGCGGCATGTGGATGTTGGCATGCCAACCATTGTTGTAACCAATAGGCCAAATGCCAACCCTGGGGTTTCTTAAAGAATGAAGTAGAAAGAGAAAGTATTTACCCTAGTGTTTAAGATGTACTCATCTCGGCCGGCGCCGCGGCTCACTAGGCTAATCCTCCACCTTGCAGCGCCAGCACACCGGGTTCTAGTCCCGGTCGGGGCGCCGGATTCTTTCCCGGTTGCCCCTCTTCCAGGCCAGCTCTCTGCTGTGGCCAGGGAGTGCAGTGGAGGATGGCCCAAGTACTTGGGCCCTGCACCCCATGGGAGACCAGGGTAAGTACCTGGCTCCTGCCATTGGGTCAGCGCGGTGCGCCGGCCGCAGCGCGCCAGCCGCAGCAGCCATTGGAGGGTGAGCCAATGGCAAAAGGAAGACCTTTCTCTCTGTCTCTCTCTCTCTCACTGGCCACTCTGCCTGTCCAAAAAAAAAAAAAAGATGTACTCATCTCATATCAGAGTGCTTGGGTTCAGTTTTCAGACCCAGAAACTAACTCCAGCCTCCTATTAATGTAGACTCTGCTAAATCACTAAAAGGCTTAAGTTCCTGCAACTAGCTTGAGCAACTTGGATTATGTTCCTGGCTTCCAGTTTCAGCATTGTCCATCTTTGGTCATTGCAGGCATTTGAGGAATGAATCAGGAGATGGGAGCTCTTCTTCGCCTGAGAGAGACTGAACAATTTTTTTTTATTTTTTAAGGAATATAAACTTCATAAGTACAACTTTAGCAATATAGTTATTCTTCCCATGATACCTGCCCTCCCACGCCTCCACCTCCTCCCTCTCCCCTTGCCAGTCCCAGTCTCCATTAAGATTCATGTTCAATTAACTTTGTACACAGAAGAACAACTCTATATTAAGTAAAGATTTCAACGATTTGCACACACAAATTGTTTGTGAACTGGTCTTGCAGTTAACTCTCAATAAATCTATTTTTAAAATACATATAATGCAAACAAAGGGAATGAAGCAGGGAAATAAGAGGAATGATAGTGAGAGGGGACATTGCAACTTGATCAATGAGTAGATGGCTTTCATGGGAGAATGAATAGTTAAGTGAGGCTAGAGAAAGAATGAGGTGGTAGAGGGTAAGACACAGCTCATTCAACAAGAATATTTTAAAATTCATGCCAAGATACTGGATCTGTTCCTGAGCATGAGTATGGCCCCTCTTCCATTCATCATACTGCAATCTGAAATGCAAGTGAGATTCTCAAAGAGCCTGTATGCTGTTATACAGCACTTTCATCTTCTGCTCTGGAATCTAATGATGATGAATTTGGGATCATGCCCATATTCAGGGGTTATTTTATTTGTGTACACATTCCTGGAAGGTGTTTTATTAGTGCATAATAGATACTCCAAAAAATATCTTTGTGTACAACAGATACAACTCGAACCATGAATTTAACAGGATATATGGCCCAAATGCCAAAGCTGTTTTCACCTGAAACTGAACTTGCTACACACCCCTGCACACCCCTGTCTTTCTCTAGGCCATCTCAAAACTGGCAGTCCATTAGGTTGTATTATAAATGGCTCAAGGCATTATATCTAAGCACATTATGTTCTGTTTCTAAAATCCAAACTAGACTACTAGACTGGACCATGGCAATTTTTTTTATGGTGGAAGGTAGAAGGAGAAAGCTTGCTGGCAAAACATAGACCCACCAACCTGTGAGAACTTGGCTGATGTGGCAGGCTGCTGAATGTCTGAGGAATTTAACTCCCATTCTGCACTGTGTGTAAGTCTTACTGGAAATGAGACTCAGAATACCAGCCACTTCCTAACTTCTAATACTTTGGCCATCAAACGCAATATCTAGGTTCAATATTACATTTCACTGGATGATATTTTTCCTTCTGTGGCATTTAAATTAATCCTTATCTCAGCATCTACTGAATCTTTAACCCAGTCATTAGTCCCAAGAAGTCTGACTCCACTGTTGGCTAACTCTGTCCCTCCCCAGTAAATACAAAGATGTTCTTTCTTAAAGTGAGGTAAGCAACCACAGGAGAACCAAGGGAGCATCCTCGCTCTGGGAGGCATGTCTTAGAGAGAGCTACATTGCGGAATTCAGGCTGCTCATTTTGCTAATCTCTCTGGACTTCTCTTTATCCCCACCACTCCTCACCTCCTATAACAGGAGTAGAGCTAAACAGAGAGTTTTGTTTTTGTTTTTGTTTTTTTTTTGCAATTTAAAGTGTAGTGCCCCTGGAGATTGGGTGCATTTTCTGGCAGCAGCATAAAAGCAGATGATCTCAGCTGTAAGGGAACCCTGGGCTTCTTTAGGATGCAGAACCACAACAGTGCAGGCTGGGATCACAGGCAAGGTGAGCTACCATGGTCCAGACTCCTACCTTTCTCCCTGTCCAGGCACTGAAGGGCTTCTATGTTACCCCTTCCTCTTCTCCACCAAGAAAAGGATCACAGGAAAAGAAATGACAGGAATCAGAGGTAGCAGAGAAATAAATAAATCTGAGTATTGGGTACCCCCAGCATTCAGTTTCTTACTGTGCATAAGACAGAAGAGATGAAGACTCCTTTTCTGTGTCCCACTGGTCAAGTAGGTCAGCATGTTTTCAGAAATGCAGACTATTTCAAAGCAATATGTCTATACTGGACTTAATTCCTAGGAAAAATATAAACATTGCTTGGCAAAATAGAAGCTTGCTCCACAGATTTTTCCAGTGAATGTTTCACTAATTCATTAAAATGACTGAACTCCTACTACAGATTGTGTATTAGTTAAGTCTCTTAAAAGAAAGGGAACCAATAGGAAATATATACTCATATATCTATATCTATCAATGTATCTATATTTGTGTGTGTGTGTGTGTGTGTAGGCAGAAAGAGAGAGAGAGAGAGAGAGAGAGAGAGAGAGATTAAGAGACATTAAGAAATTGTCTTATGCAATTGCTGGGGCTGACATATCTGAAATCTGCAAGGCAGGCTAGAGATTGAGAGAAGAGTTGATAATGAGTCTAAAGACAATTTGCAGCACAATTCTTTCTTTCCTTGGGTGACCGGCAGTCTTTCAATTAATTGGAGGAGACCTAACCCACCTTGTAGAGAAAAATTGCCTCAGTTCAAAGTCCACTAATTTATATGTTAATAACATGTTTAAAAATATCTTCACAACAGCTTGTACACTGGTATTTGACCAAAATATAGGTACCTTGGCTTAGCCAAATAGACATTAAAATTAGTATCATATATACTAATACATATATACATATATGGAGCTTTATCAGTAAGTATAAGTATTACTATTTGAGGGAATATGTGAGTGAACACTGTCTTGAAAAGATGAGACTAAATAAAGAAAAATATGGGGTTGAAGTACAAAGACAAAAAATTGAATAGAATAAAACTATATGGAAAGATATTCAGATGGGTAAAAAAGCAACAAAATGAAGAGGTAGAAAAGTAAGAAAAAATTGTAAATAGAAACATCAGATTGGAAGTATAAAATGCACAGTTCAAAACACAGAAAATCTAGTCCAATTCCCAGATTTTACAGATGAGAAATTCAAGACCATGAGAAGAAAGTGAGTTTGACACCTGATACAAGCTGGAACAAACAGTGTAGTCTATTGTGACAAACAGAACCAAGATTGAATTCTTCTACCATGTCTCCTGGATAGTTCTTTATCTCTCTTTGCCTCAGTGTCTTCACATTTATAAGTGGAGAGAATCAATCTGTAGCACAATGTTGCTTCAGAGCTGAGGACAGTGTATTAAATTAATTGCTGCAGTAAGTAGTGCATGGACATTACTCAAAAGTAGTAGTGTTGTTGAGTTCATTGTGCATCAAAACTGGCTGAATTCCTAATATGTGCCATATAAACCTGGAATAATAAAATGATATGGTAGCATAGCTGAATCTAGAAACCTCTTTTCTAAACCTCTACAATAAAAAATATCAAAATTCATTTCATCTGCTTCATGTTGTGTGTCAGTATTACTCCAACAATTACAAGATATGGAAAGGAAACCCGAAGGTCTCTCTCACTGCAGTTATCTCAGATATCCTAGTTCTAGAGCCTTGCAAAAATATCTACTGATGGTTAGCATAGAAATGATTATGAATTTCAGTGGGACAAGGGTATGGCAATTTAAATATGTGCCAAATTAAAAATGGTAACTTAGAAAAATTAAACTCCACTTTGACCATGGCCTTGTCTAAATATGATCAGAGTCAGTGAACTCAGGGGGCTTCCATAGCCTTGGCAGCTCATGATAAGAGCCTAGGGTGATTACTGATGCCATAAACAAGAGTGTCAATTTGTTAAGTCAACAACAGGAGTCACTGTGCACTTACTCCTCATGTAGGAGCTCTGTCCTTAGTGTGCTGTACATTGAGATTTAATGCTATAACTAGTACTCAAACAGTATTGTTCACTTTATGTTTCTGTGTGGGAGCAAAATGTTGAAATCTTTACTTAATGTATGCTAAACTGATCTTCTATATATAAAGAGAAACGAAAATGATTTTTGATGTGAATGGAAGGGGAGAGGGAGTGGGAAAGGGGAGGGTTGCAGGTGGGAGGGACGTTATGGGGGGGAAGCCATTGTAATCCATAAGCTGTACTTTGGAAATTTATATTCATTAAAAAAAAGAAAAAGAAAAATTAAACTGATTGAGATGGCTTAAGAACTTTGGGAAGATAGTGGGAGAGGAGGAGAGGTATAAGTTGAAGGCATGGATGCCAGTTTCCCTAAGATATGGTAAGAGATTGTAAGAAACTTACTCAGGGATTGAATGATGGGAAGGAGAACATAGAGGTTTAGGTATATTAGGCATAAAATGGATCAATGAAAGACGTCCATCAGCCTTACCCCTACATAAATCATCAAATGGCAAGGCTATAATGACACATTTGTCTCTAGGCATCCCCATTAGACTTCTTAAAGCAGGATAAGTATAGATCCAAATACTTGGGATTCCTTGTTGACATAGTAAAAATCTATTATTTTTTAAAGATTTATTTATTTATTTGAAAGTCAGAGTTACAGAGAGATAGAGAGACAAAGAGAGAAATCTTCTATTCACTGGTTTGCTCCCAAGTGGCCACAATGGCTGGAGCTGGGCCAATCAGAAGTCAGGAGCCAGGACCCTCTTCCAGGCTTTCCACATGGGTGTGGATTCCTAAGCACTTGGGCCATCTTCCACTGCTTTCCCAGGAACATTAGAAGGGAAGTGGAGCAGCTAGGGCTTTAACCAGCACCCATGTGGGATGTAAGAGCCACAGGTGGCCGCTTTACTCACTACACCACAGTACTAGCCCCAAAATCTATTGTTAAGACACCTAACCATGCCATTCTTGGAAATTTAATTTATTAACAGTCACCTATAAGTTAATCTGTCAAATACACCCCAATTGTGTAATGCATAATTGCTTGGGATAGGGTCTCATTCCCCTTTCCCTTCCAAACCAGTCACTGGTTCTATTATTTGGAACCCAGGGGAACACAAGTTATCTTTTTATCTCTATAGATGTTATCATTCAATATGTTATGTATTCATTCAACAAAGCAAATGTTGACTAAAAATTTACTCTGTTCTAGGTATTGCATAATGCAAGTTATGTATCATCAAGAAGAGCAATATAGCTGCTATATTCGTGGATTTTTGTAGTAATGAGAAAGATAGAAAAACAACAAGAAGCTATTATAAAATTATTAGATGCATTGAGTTGTGTAAAAAAAATACTAAGAAAGTGTGATTTGCAAGCAATGATTGGGTTGTGTGACTCAGGACACCTACTTGGTGCCTCCATGAGAAGATGATGTTGAAAATCCAAAAGAATGAAGAGAAAGCCATGTGAAAAGCAAAGAGACAAGCACAACCAGAGTACAAAGCCCTAAGTTTAAGAAGAACTCGGTCTATTTAAGAAACAAACAATATTGGGATGGCAATAATATCAGGCAATAAGAGCACCACAGAGACTAGATCAATGGAGGATACAGGGCATATCACAAGCATTTTATTAGAGTAAATGAGGGTTGAAGGAATTTAAGCAGAGTAATAACATGAACAAGTCACTTCCTTGGACCCAATTACATCATTCTTAGAGTTGTAGTAGTGGTTTCTTCAGGGCCTATGATACAGAATTGCTGTTAAGATCAATAGATAATAAACTAGAATATTTCAACATGTTCATTGAACTAAAAAATAAGTCTATTTTGTGCAAAAATTTAAACCTATGTATCATTTTTCATAACACACATTTCCAATAAATTGTTGAAGACTCATTCTGTACTGAAAGATTTTGAAAAACATAAAATGTTAGCCAACACAATAATACCAAAAATAATGCTTGTGATGTTTTGTATCTTCTCAAATATTTTGTTTCATCTAAAGAGCAGGCTACAGGAGAGAGTATTGGATTTGGTACCAGACAGACATACATGCAAACAGCAGAACAGTAATATATGAGACATTTACTCAATGGTCAGCTACTATACTTTCCAATTCTCAGTTTCCTCATCTGTACAATAGAAGGCAAAATATGGCCTTTTCCAAAGTCTGGTTGACTCTGAGTGTGGCAAAATACCATGCTTAATCATATATCATAAAATTGATTGCATGTAAAAATTAACAGAAATATCATGGGAAGATAAGTAGAAGACTTCAAGAATAAATAATGTCATGAATGCAAAAACAAGAAAGACACAGCAACTGCTCTTTTATACCACACCCACTTTATAGAGCTGAAAATCTTCTAATCCTTACTTCTCCATTCCAACCTGATTTGGTTGACATAATAACTTTCTAAACAGTCATTCTTCAATTTCCACTAAGCATATGGAAGTCATACTTCCTAAATTTGAACTAAAAGTTGACACTAACTGGGTTTTCTGAACTCAAATTGCTCTTTTCAGGAAAGAGAATCTAATTCTACCAGGAAGACAAACACCAACCTGAAGTAAGATAAATTTGTGAAAGACAGTTAAATGTAGCACTGACATAGCTCTAAGGGACCAGACTTTATATTCAATTTTAGAGTGCTTGTTTCTGTTATTCTGGATCTCCTACCTGTCTGTATAGACTAAAAAGGGCACATCTCTGGAGCCCTCAGCTGTCTTCCAAATATGCCCCTATCCCAGTCCTTTGTCAACATCTCCTTATTCCAGCCACCTGCTTTCCTCATGATTGGCATCCCAGGCATGGAAGCTGTTCATGGCTGGATCTCCATCCCCTTCTCATCCATGTACATGATGGCCCTCACTGGAAACTGCCTGATCCTCCTGGCTGTGAAGAGGACCACAAACCTACACCAGCCCATGTACTACTTCCTCTCCATGCTGGCCCTCACTGATGTGGGTCTCACCTTGTCCACACTGCCCACCACCCTGGCTGTGCTCTGGTTTGACCATCGACTCATTGGCTTCAATGCATGCCTGGTCCAGATGTTCTTCTTGCACTTCTTCTCTGTGGTGGAGTCCTCAGTGCTCCTGGCCATGTCATTTGACCGCTTTGTGGCCATCTCCAGCCCCTTGCACTATGTGTCTGTCCTCACAGATAATGTCATCATCAAGATGGGGCTGGCCATAGTGGCTCGAGCCACTGTGTCCCTCTTCCCTTTGCCATTTTTGCTGAAGCGACTGAACTATTGCCCTGGCAAGATCCTCTTGTCGCATTCATTCTGCTTCCATGCAGATGTCATGAAACGGGCCTGTGCTGACATTACTGTCAACATCCTTTATGGGCTATACGTGGTCTTGTCCACAGTGGGTGTAGACTCCTTGCTTATTGTGCTGTCCTATATCCTTATTTTTCATACAGTGATGGGTCTGGCCTCTCCCAAGGAACGTTTACGGGCCCTCAACACCTGTGTATCTCATTTCTTAGCCGTCCTGGTTTTCTACATCCCAGTCATAGGTGTGTCCATGATCCACCGATTTGGGAGGCACCTTCCACACATTGTGCATGCTCTTGTTGCCTATGTGTACCTGGTGGTGCCTCCTGTGCTCAACCCCATCATCTACAGCGTGAAATCCAAGCCCATCAGGAGGGCCATGCTCAGAGTGCTGAGAAGGAAAGGCCAAGGTTGACAACTCAAAGCGTACCCACAAAATCTATAGGAAGTATGGTCAAATGTTCATATCTTATACCCAGATGACCTTTTTTAAAGCTCTGACCCAGAAATATTATGTAAAAAAATAAATTTGGATGAGGAACTGTCTGGATTCTTTCAAGCCTTCATTACTTCAAGTATTTTATTTTGGTTAAATTGTGCAAAAATCTGTGCTTATCACTAGAGTTATTGAAAGGAATAGTGGCAGGTAGTTGACATAGTAGTGAAGACACCACTCTGAACACCTGCATTCCATATTTTGTGTCTGGGTTCAAATTTCGGTTGATCTCCTTTTCCATCTTCCTGCTAAAGCACATCTGGGGAAGCACCTGTGATGGCACATATGAGTGGGTCCTGCCACCTACATGGGACATCCGGATTGGACTCTTAGCTTTTGGCTTTGGCCTGACTCAACCCCAGCTCTTGTGACATTTGAGAAGTAAACAAGTAGATGATTTCTCAGTTTCTCAATCTCTTTTGCTTGCTTGCTCTTGCTCTTTCTCAAATAAATAAAAAATGTTTTAAGTTAAATATAGATAGTCTCTTCTTTCCATTGTAGTACAGAGGCCTTTATGTATACAATTAGACAAAGTGTAATGGATATATATACACATATGTATGTATACATACACACATATATTTTATATATAATACACATATGTTATACATACATACACACATACACACATTATTATAATATATATAATACACACTATATATATAATACACACAAACCCCTACATACATATATATATTGGTAGACCTGGAAGAAGCTCCTGGCTCCTGGCTTTGGATTGGCACAGCTCCAGCCATTGGGGCCATATGGGGAGTGAACCAGCGGATGGAAGACCTCTCTGTCTCTACCTCTCTCTGCAACTCTGTCTTTCAAATAAATAAAAAAGTATTCACCTGTATATTCTTTGGTGACATCTACAATTAAATGGGAATAACTATAGTCCCTAGTTTATAATGTTATAAGGATGAATGGACATAAAGTAATGTAATACATAGAGTAAACATCAATAAAGATTTTTCTATTCTTGTTATTGTAGTAGTCATTCATTCATTAGAACAGATATTTAATTTGTGGCCACTTAAAGTTCTGAGCCTGTGGCCAGTATTGTGGTGTAAAAGGTTAAGCCACTTCCTACAGTGCTGGCATCCCATATGGGCACTGGTTTGAGTCCTGGCTGCTCCACTTCTGATCCAGCTCCCGTTAATGAGCCTGAGAAAACAGCAGAAGATATCCCAAGTGCTTAGGCCCCTTCATCCCCATGGGAGACCTGGAAAAAGCTCCTGGCTCCTAGCTTCAGTCCTATCTGTTGTGGCCATCTGGGGATTGAACAGCAAATGAAAGATCTCTCTCTCTCTCTCTCTCTCTCTCTCTCTCTCTGTGTGTGTGTGTGTGTGTGTGTGTAACCCTGCCTGTCAAATAAAAATAAATAAATCTTAAAAAGAAGTCCTGAGTTTTCAGAAATGAATAAGGCCCAATTTTTTGCTTTTGAAAATCTCATATTCCATTGGAATAAAGAGGAAAAATAAATAAGAAAGTACAGTGACAAGTAAAAAGTTACTGACATAGGGTAAGGACAGAGAAATCAGCAAAACAATAATAATAATGATAGGAAAAACAGGAAGTTCAGTCATCTGAAGGCTCTGTCTTGGCTGTGTCTTCTTCAAATTTTTATTTATTTATTTCAGAGGTAGAGAGATGGGGGTGGGGGGGAGAGCTAGCTCCCATCCATTGATTCACTTTCCAAATGCCTGCACAGAACAGAAATTGGCAAAGCTGAACCCAGGAGCAGGGAACTCAGTCCTAGTCTCCTACGTGGGTTACAGGGACCCAAGCAATTGAGTCATCACCTGCTGCATCTCAGAATCCTCATTAGCAGAAAGTGGGAATCAGGAGGACAGCCAGGATTTGAATCCAGGAATTCTGACTTGGATGTTGATATCCCAACCATTGTCTTAATTAGCAGGCCAAATGCCAACACTGTGAATTCTTAAAAGAAAAAAAAAAAGAGGGAGCAATTTTTACTCTAGTGGTTAAGATGCCACCATCCCTCATTGGAGTGCCTGGGTTCAGTTTCCAGGTCCAGTTCCTGACTCCAGCTTCCTGCTAATGGGGAACCTAGGAAGTACTGGTGAACTCTCAAATGCTTGGGTTCCTGCCATTCACATGGGAGACTTGGATTGCGAAGCTCCCAGCTTCAGCTCACTCTAGTTACAGCCATTGCAGGCATTTGAGGAGTGAATCAGCGGATGGGTGCTCTCCATCTGCCTGAGACATCTCAAACAATTTTGAAACTATTTTTAAAAGTTTTATGATATATATAAGGGAATATGGAGTGGTGTGGGGAAATTAGAAAAATAACAGTAGAAGGGAGCATTATATTTTATAAACTTTTTCAAAATAAGGTACATACCTATACAGAACTTAACATTTTGCACAGAATATATCAAATATATTTTGAGAAAAAAAAAGTACGGCATGAGTTCTGTTAGGAGTAAAAGATGAAATTATTGTATCTCACACACAAAAAAAAACTTATTTCAGAATGGAAATATTTTTGAGAAAAGTAGTTGAGTATAATGATTTAGGAAAATGCTTGTTCCAGGTTGAACTTCAATTTAACATAAAGTTGGGAATTGATTTATTAAGTACAGTGTACATGTCAACAGCATGTAACATATTGAATTATGGTCACTTATGTGGGCAGCAGCAGAATACTAAAAGGACAAAGTTGTCATTTCAAGGAATCTCAGAACATTAACAAAACTGTTTTCAAAGGAAAAAAAATCGGCACTGCTGCCTTAAGAATACCATGAATGTAAGAAATGGTAGCACATCACATAAAATAGAAAAGGCAGTTCAAAGATAGAATTGTGGCAGATACTGTGTGTTAACTGTTGTTTCTTTGCCACATGTGTTGTATTTGAAAGTTTGAACAGCAAGTTTAAAATAAAGCATTCTATGACTGACAAAAAAAAATTGAGCAATGAGTAGGGCTTTCAAGGAAGAGTGAATGGACACGGGTGGCTAGAGGAGAGAGTGAGGTGGCAGAGGAAAAGGTTGGACTGGGAGGCTCAGCTCACAAAACTAGAACCTTTCAAAATCCATGCTGAGGGCACTGGATCTGTCCTTGAGCATAAGGTATGGTCAACTTCCATGGGTCATGCTCCAATCGGAAATGCAAATGAGACACTAAAGGAGCCCTTGAACTGTTGTACAGCATTTATTTTCTTCTGCTTTGTAACCTAAGGATGGTGAATTTGTGACCACTCTCATATCTTCTGGACACTATATTCTTATCTGTGTCCTCATTCTTTTTTTTTTTTTTTTTTTTTGACAGGCAGAGTGGATAGTGAGAGAGAGAGAGACAGAGAGAAAGGTCTTCCTTTTGCCATTGGTTCACCCTCCAATGGCCGCCACAGCCAGCGCACTGCGGCCGGTGCACCGCGCCGATCCGATGGCAGGAGCCAGGTACTTCTCCTGGTCTCCCATGGGGTGCAGGGCCCAAGGACTTGGGCCATCCTCCACTGCACTCCCTGGCCACAGCAGAGAGCTGGCCTGAAGAGGGGCAACCGGGACAGAATCCGGCACCCCGACCGGGACTAGAACCTGGTGTGCCGGCACCTTAGCCTAGTGAGCCACGGTGCTGGCCCTGAAACCATAGTTTTACCAGGTTATATGGCCCACATGCTAAAGCTGCTTACACCTGAGACTGAACATGCTACACACCCCTGTCTTTCTCTAGGCCATGTTGGTTAGGTAATAAACAGTTCAGATAATTATTCAAAAATCTTTTATGTTCTACCTCTAAAATCCAAAGCAGACAAGCAAGTATTGAGGATCTTTCTTGATGGTGGAAGGTAGAAGGAGAAATCATTTGTCTTACTTTGGAGAAAGCTTGCTGGCAAAACATAGACCCACCAACCTGTGAGAACTTGGCTGATGTGGCAGGCTGCTGAATGTCTGAGGAATTTAACTCCCATTCTGCACTGTGTGTAAGTCTTACTGGAAATGAGACTCAGAATACCAGCCACTTCCTAACTTCTAATACTTTGGCCATCAAACGCAATATCTAGGTTCAATATTACATTTCATTGGATGATATTTTTCCTTCTGTGGCATTTAAATTAATCCTTATCTCAGCATCTACTGAATCTTTAACCCAGTCATTAGTCCCAAGAAGTCTGACTCTACTGTTGGCTAACTCTGTCCCTCCCCAGTAAATACAAAGATGTTCTTTCTTAAAGTGAGGTAAGCAACCACAGGAGAACCAAGGGAGCATCCTCGCTCTGGGAGGCCTGTCTTAGAGAGAGCTACATTGCGGAATTCAGGCTGCTCATTTTGCTAATCTCTCTGGACTTCTCTTTATCCCCACCACTCCTCACCTCCTATAACAGGAACAGAGAGGTGTGTTTTGTTTTTTTGTTTTTTGCTTTTGGTTTTTTGTTTTTTGTTTTGTTTTGTTTTGTTTTGTTTTGTTTTGTTTTGTTTTTGCAATTCAAAGCGTAGTGTCCCTGGAGATTGGGTGCATTTTCTGGCAGCAGCATAAAAGCAGATGATCTCAGCTGTAAGGGAACCCTGAGCTTCTTTAGGATGCAGAACCACAACAGTGCAGGCTGGGATCACAGGCAAGGTGAGCTACCATGGTCCAGACTCAGACCTTTCTCCCTGTCCAGGTATTGAAGGGAGACAGAGATAGCAAAGAAATAACTAAATGTGGGTTTCATACTGTGCATAAGAGAGAATAGGTGAAGACTCCCTTGATATGGCTCACAGGTGTTGTATCTCATCATGTGCCTGCACTGGTATTTCAAAGTGGGTCCCCCCTTGACTGGCACCCTAGATAAAATATAAGTAGTCATGGTTTGCAAAAGTCCACAGTTTGCTCCAGTGAGCTTTTCACTAATTCATCAAAATTGACTGAATTCCTAGTAACAAAAATACAACTATGTATTAGTCAAGGTTACCCAGATAAACAGAACCAATTGGAAATATATACCTATATATCTGTATCTATCAATCAATCTACGTGTGTGTGTGTGTGTGTGTGAATGTGTGTGTATGTATAGTGTGAGAGTGTGATATAAAGAGAGAGAGAGACACACACACAGAGAGAATAAAGGAGAGAGAGAGAGAGGGATTAAGGAATTGTTTCATGCAATTGTTGGAGCTGACATTTTGAAATCTGCCTCAGAGGCTGGAGATTCAGAGTAGAGTTGACATTGAGTTTAAAGCAATTTGGTGCAGAATTCTTTTTTCCTTCCTTTCATTTCCCTCTTTTAACTAATTAGATGAAGCCCAACAGCATTTTAGATAGCAATTACCTTTAAAAAAATTTAGTAATTTAAATGTTGATGACATGTTTTAAAAATATGTTACCAGTAACACACATACTCGCATTTGACCCAAAATGGTATGCCCTGACTTAGCCAAGTGGACCTGTAAAATCATATATACCACAGGCTTGAGTAGTTTTATCAGTAAGTATAAGGTTTACTGTTTGTGGGAAGTTCAAACTAATAGAGAAGAGAGATAAATGAGAAATTATGGAATAAATGAGTAAACTGTTTTCAAAATATGTGAATCTGTAAAAAATGAAAAAGAAAAAATTATTGGCAATTAACATACAAAAGTGAAAATTGGAGAGCAAGAACAACTTACAAGATGGAGATTCAGAGGGGAAAAAGCTTAGCAAAGTGGAGAGGTGGGAAAATAAGAGAAAATTGTATATAGAAACACCATCTTGGAACCATAGAATGACACAGTTCAAAATATAGAAAATCGAATGTAAGTCAATGATTTTGCAGATGAGAAAATTCAGGACCATGAGGAAAAAGTGAGCTTGGCATCTATTACAATCTAGGACAAACAGTGTAGACCATTGTGACAAACCACCAAGACTGAGTTGTTCTACCAAGTCTCCTGCAGAGTCCTTTGATCTCTCTCTACCTCAGTGTGTTCACATGTATAAGTAAAGAGAGTTAAATCTGTTGCACAAAATTGTTACAGAGTAGAGGGGCAGTATACTAAAGTATAATAGCATAGATGAATCCAGAAATGTCTTCTCATTTAATGTGCTTTGTTCTGCCTGTCAGTATTACTCCAACAATTTCAAGACATGGAGAGGCAACCCCAGGGTCTCTCTCACTGCAGTTATCTCAGATACTCTAGTTCTGGAATCTTGCAAAGATGTCCACCGATGGACTGGCATGGAAATGATTATGAAATTCAGTGGGGCAATGGTATGGCAAGTAAAATGTGCCAATTTAAACATGGTAACTTATAAAGATTAAACTGACTGAGATGGCTTAAGAACTCCGGGGGCTTGTGGGGAGAGGAGGAGAGGTGGTGGTGTAAGTTGAAAGCAAGGATACCAGTCTGCATTTATCTGCAGCTTACCTAAGATACAATAAATGATGATGAGAGTAGAAGCAATTTACTCAGGGATTGAACAAAGCACAGAACATAGTGGTTAAGGTATATTAGGCAGATAAAATGGATCCGTGCAGGTAATCTAATGGCAAGGCTATCAGAATCATTTTTCTCTAGGTATCTCCATTATATTTCTTTTTAAAAAATATTTATTAATTTATTTTTAAAAGATTTATTTATTTACTTATTTATTTATTATTTAGAGTTAACAAGAGAGAAAGAGGCAGAGAGAGAGGTCTTCCATCCACTGGTTCACTCCCCAATTGGCTGCAACTGTTGGAGCTGCGCCAATCCGAAGGCAGGAGCCAGGAGCTTCTTCTGGGTCTCCCACGTGAGTGCAGGGGCCAAAGGACTTGGGCCATCCTCCACTGCTTTCCCAGGCCATAGCAGAGAGCTGTATCAGAAGTGGAGCAGCCAGGACTTGAACCAGTGCCCATATGGGACGCTGGCACTGTAGGTGGTGGCCTTACCCGCTACGCCACAGTGCCAAACCCTCTCCATTATACTTCTTAAAGTAGGGTATGGATTGATCCAAATATTAAGATTTCTTGTTGATATGGTAAGAAAACATTGTTAAGAAACTTAACCAAACCCGTTTTCGAAATTTCTTTTCTGCACAGACACCTATAAATCAACCTGTGACAAATTGCCAAATTATGTAATGAATGCATGGTTGCCTGAGATAGGCCTCATTTACTTCCTCTTCCAAAATTAGACACTGATTCTTTTATCTGGAAGCTAGGGGAACATATTAGCTTTTATTTCATTTTTCTTCATGAAATTTTATACTTTACTATTTATCCTTTTTTAAGGAATTTATTAATACATTAGGGTCTCAGGGTCACAGCAAATTCATGGTATTACTACAGCACAATTCTCATCACTTCTCATAGTAATAAGATTTTTTTAAAAAACTTTTATTATATAAGGTGAACAAGTTTCATGTATTTCAATAACACAGATTTGGGAGCACTTCCCACTCTACCCTCCCTCCCACTCATGTTCCCACCCATCTTCCTCCTTCCATTCTTACTTTTGCTTTCAATTTTTACAATGACATATTTTCATATATTTTATAATCAGAAGCTGAACCTTCCACTAAGTAAAGAATTCAACAAATAGTAAGTAGAAAAGACTATACTTTCAAGGATCAATTATGTAGTTCATTAATGTGATATTAATACAAATAGAATAGATCCAATGTAGTTTAGAGGTACAATACTAACAATATAATGATACTTGTGTATTCATTTAAAGAAGAAAATGTTGACTGCAAATATACTCTGTTCCAGGCACTGCATAAGGCAAAAGTTGTCTGTTATCAAGAAAAATAATATGACTACTGTACTCCTGGATTTGAAAGTAAGAGAACAATAAAGAAACATCAAGAAAAGAGCAATTACTTCTTTTTTATTTATTTTTTTATTTGACAGGTAGAGTTATAGACAGTGAGAGAGAGAGAGAGAAAGAAAGGTCTTCCTTCCATTGGTTCACTCTGTAAATGGTCGCTACGGCTGGCGCTGTGCCGATCCGAAGCCAGGAGCCAGGTGCCTCTTCCTGGTCTCCCAGGCAAGTGCAGGGGCCCAAGAACTTGGGCCGTCCTCCTCTGCCCTCCTGGCCCACAGCAGAGAGCTGGACTGGAAGAGGAGCAACCAGGACTAGAACCCGGCGCCCATATGGGATGCCAGCACCACAGGTGAAGGATTAACCAAGGGAGCCACGGTGCCAGCCAGCAATTACTTCTTTTTTTTTTTTTTTTTTTTTTTTTTTTTTTTTGACAGGCAGAGTGGACAGTGAGAGAGAGAGAGAGAAAGGTCTTCCTTTAGCCGTTGGTTCACCCTCCAATGGCCGCCGCGGCCGGCGCGCTGTGGCCGGCGCACCGCGCTGATCCGATGGCAGGAGCCAGGAGCCAGGTGCTTTTCCTGGTCTCCCATGGGGTGCAGGGCCCAAGCACCTGGGCCATCCTCCACTGCACTCCCTGGCCACAGCAGAGGGCTGGCCTGGAAGAGGGGCAACCGGGACAGAATCCGGCGCCCCGACCGGGACTAGAACCCGGTGTGCCGGCACCGCTAGGCGGAGGATTAGCCTAGTGAGCCGCGGCGCCGGCCCAGCAATTACTTCTTGATTCTCAGTTTTCCTATCTAGACAATGGAGGAAAAAAAACATGGCTTTGTCCAAGATGTGGTTGATTCTAAATATGGCAAAAATTCAGTAAAAGATATTTAAGCACATCTCATTAAACTTATTACAAATTGAAGTTCATAGAAGTACCATGGGCAAGATAAATGGATGACATCAGGAAGAATTGATGTCACAAAGTACATAACCAGAGGAGATAGAACAGTACCTGCTTATTCTCTCAGACTCATTACTGCTACAAATATTCTCATTCTTGTTTCTCTGTTCCTACCCGATTAAGACAACATTATCATTTTCCACACAGGTATTCCTAACTTCCCGCTATACACATGGAAGGAATACATCCTCACTTTGGACTAACAGTAGACACTGACTAGATTTTTCTGGACTTCACTTGTTATTTTCCAGGAGAGAGAAACTCATTCCACCAGGAAGACAAATAACAACCTTAAGAAAGATAAATTTTTGAAAGATAGCTATGATTATGTAGCACTGACATAGCTCTAAAGGATCAGTACTTTGGATTCAATACAAGATTACTCTTTTCTACCATACTGGACCTTCCACCTTTCTGTCCATATAGAAGCTCTCAGATGCCAACCAGGATGCTGTCATCCCCATCCTTTGTCAACATCTCTTTCTTCCAGCCACCTGCTTTCCTCATGATTGGCATCCCAGGCATGGAGGCTGTTCATGGCTGGATCTCCATCCCCTTCTCATCCATGTACATGATGGCCCTCACTGGAAACTGCCTGATCCTCCTGGCTGTGAAGAGGACCACAAACCTACACCAGCCCATGTACTACTTCCTCTCCATGCTGGCCCTCACTGATGTGGGCCTCACCTTGTCTACACTGCCCACCACCCTGGCTGTGCTCTGGTTTGACCATCGACTCATTGGCTTCAATGCATGCTTGGTCCAGATGTTCTTCTTGCACTTCTTCTCTGTGGTGGAGTCCTCAGTGCTCCTGGCCATGTCATTTGACCGCTTTGTGGCCATCTCCAGCCCCTTGCACTATGTGTCTGTCCTCACAGATAATGTCATCATCAAGATGGGGCTGGCCATAGTGGCTCGAGCCACTGTGTCCCTCTTCCCTTTGCCATTTTTGCTGAAGCGACTGAACTATTGCCCTGGCAAGATCCTCTTGTCACATTCATTCTGCTTCCATGCAGATGTCATGAAACGGGCCTGTGCTGACATTACTGTCAACATCCTTTATGGGCTATACGTGGTCTTGTCCACAGTGGGTGTAGACTCCTTGCTTATTGTACTGTCCTATATCCTTATTCTTCATACAGTGATGGGTCTGGCCTCTCCCAAGGAACGTTTACGGGCCCTCAACACCTGTGTATCTCATTTCTTAGCCGTCCTGGTTTTCTACATCCCAGTCATAGGTGTGTCCATGATCCACCGATTTGGGAGGCACCTTCCACACATTGTGCATGCTCTTGTTGCCTATGTGTACCTGGTGGTGCCTCCTGTGCTCAACCCCATCATCTACAGCGTGAAATCCAAGCCCATCAGGAGGGCCATGCTCAGAGTGATGAGACTCAAATGCCAACAGTGATGAAACTGTACTATTATAAATTTTGTTGTCCTGGCCGGCGCCGCGGCTCACTAGGCTAATCCTCTGCCTAGCGGCGCCGGCACACTGGGTTCTAGTCCCAGTCGGGGCGCCAGATTCTATCCCGGTTGCCCCTCTTCCAGGCCAGCTCTCTGCTGTGGCCAGGGAGTGCAGTGGAGGATGGCCCAAGTGCTTCGTCCCTGCACCCCATGGGAGACCAGGAAAAGTACCTGGCTCCTGGCTCCTGCCATCGAATCAGCGCGGTGCGCCGGCCGCAGCGCGCCGGCCGTGGCGGCCATTGGAGGGTGAACCAACGGCAAAGGAAGACCTTTCTCTCTGTCTCTGTCTCTCACTGTCCACTCTGCCTGTCAAAAAAATAAATAAATAAATAAATTTTGTTGTCCTAAACAGCACTCTGGCCTCAGAATCAGACTTTAAGGCATTTGGATCCAGCATTTGGATCTCAGGCATGGAAAGCCAAGACCCTGTGGCAAAAAATGGCCTAAATGTAAGAGTTCTATGAATGAGATCGTGGTAGAAAGAATGGGCCATCAAAGAAGGAGTTATCTTTTTATGAAGGGAGGAGAGAACTTCCACTTTTATTATGGTCTTGTCTAAATAATGTCAGAGTTTGTGAACTCAAGAGGCTTCCATAGCCTTGGCAGCTCATGACAAGAGCCTCGGGTGATTACAAATGTCATAAATAAGAGCAATTTTTAAATCAACAACAGAAGTCACTGTGCACTTACTTCCCTTGTAGGATCTCTTTCCTTAGTGTATTGTACTATGAGGATTAATGGTAAAGCTAATCTTCAAACAGTACTTTATACTTTATGTGTCTGTGTGGGTGCAATATGCTGAAATCTTTACTTAGTATATACTAAGTTGATCTTCTGTATATAAAGATAGTTGAAAATGAATCTTAATGAAGAATGGGATGGGAGAGGGAGTAGGAGATGGCATGGTTTGTGGGTGGGAGGGTGGTTATGGGGGAAAAACTGCTATAATCCAAAAGTTGTACTTTTGAAATTTATATTTATTAAGTAAAAGTTTTCTAAAAAATATTTGAAAATTTGTACATCGTAAAATAGACTACTCTTGCGTTGCTGGAACCTGATAGACACAGCAAGCCATGAAACTTCATAGACCATACTAAAGCAGTAGGAAGACCATCTGGTTTTTCATGTTGCAAATTTAAGTAATAGAGTTGTATTGAGAACTAAAGATTTTGAAGTATATTAAACATAGTCATTTATCTCTCAAGCTTCTAATCTCAGGCTATGTAAAATGCTTGTTAGAGTCAGGCAGGCTATAGACTAATGAGTGCCATATATAACTCTGAATGAGATTGCTAGGTATTACCAAAACTTGCATTTGGAGATTTGCAAGTTTCTGCAAAGGAGAGAAATCTTTTGATTTCTCTTGAAAATTAGATACAGGCCAAATAGGAATTGAGCAAGAATGAGAACAGTCCAGTACAAAAGAAGCAATTTGAATAAAAGGCACTATATTTGGAAGAATTAAATATTTTTCCAGAAATATTTGTGTTCTTGCATTTCATTAAGCCTCCACCACTTGTCATATCTCCATTGGTATGGCTGTGGAATAGGATTTGAAGAGGGAATGAAAAAGGATGAAGGCAAAAAGGTAGATGACCAAATTGTTCATGACTGCATACACAATACTAGGAATTTTCATTCATATCTAATATATAAAATTTATTTAATGTTTTACTCTAAAATAAGTTAATAGTTTGAATTGAAGATTAGAAATATATTAGACACATGAGCAAAACTGGAGCCAAGAAAATTAATGTTTAAGTTATCATCTATTTTCAGTGTCATTCTAGACACATTTTCCTCCTCCAGAGTCATTCTCATCCCCATACCTACCCATATCTCATTTCTAGTTATCCATATCACCCTATAAGCCTAATTTCTCAGAAAACCCTAATTAATTCTCATTTCAATATTTTTCATATAACTTTGCTTGTGTCTTGCATGTGTACAACAGTCTGTCACTCAACTAGACTGCAAGCCCATAGGTTTCAGCACACAACTCGCTGTCTAATGGTGTTAATGGAATAGAGAAACTCAAATGTCAATTAGGTAATTTTGAAGTATTTAATTATAAATTATTCTGAGTAGGAGATAAAGCAATGAATTAAAATCTTTTATTTTTAATATTTTTATTTTTATCTTTATTTTTATACAAGTTTCATGTATTTCATATATGTAGATATAGGAACAAAGTGTAAGAGATCATTTGGAGATGTTTTCCCTCCAGTGAGCCTCTAATTTTTCAGAGGAAAAAATACTTATAAACGCTGCAACAATTTGTGGAAAAGTTTCAACTTGGATAGATGCCCTGCATATATAGAGACAGCACAACTGATTGAACTATGCCATCTCATTTAGTTAAGGCTCCTTGCCTTTTCACCCTGGGATGAAATCACTGGAATTGATTGCAATCACTGGAAGTGATTTCATTCACACCTCACCAAAATACTCTGGCCTAGTAAAGAGGTCTTCCAGGAAAAAAGAAAGGGAAAAGGAGTTTTAGAGAATATACTAAGATGTGTAAATATATGTCTGGTTGAATGCACCATCTTAGAAAGTGAAGTTATGGACATTGTGTGTCTTTCTCCTCACCTCCCTTACAAACTCCTCCAAGTATGAGGTCAATTTCACAAGATCTTGTATATAGGGCCTGAACCAAGAAAGCAGGGTTATATGTCAGAGTCCTTAAGAATTCAAGTTTTATCTTTTAAAAGCTTTATTAATAATAGTTATATACTCTTATAGGCTACATTGTAACATTTCAGTACAGGTTTAAAATGTGTGCTGATCAAATCATGCTCAATATCTCCCTTTCTTTTAGAATACTTTATGATTGAGGCTTGGAGTTTCTTATGTTGTTCATTAAATATATGACAGTTTATTGAGAACTATAGTCTCCTCATTATGCTGTGTGACACTGGGAACTTATTCCTTCAACAAAACTATAAAACTCGGTTTGGTACCCATTATCCAAGCTCCCTACTCAAATCCTGCCAAAACTGTCTCCTAAGTATCAGCTATCTGCTGAGGAGCATGTGAGCCTCTAAACAAACAGATTTTTTCCCCTAAATGCCCACAATGAACTAGGCACTCTGTTAGATGATAAAAATACAATTGTACCAAAACCAGACTTGATTCTCGTGGCAAGAGTGCACATTAATATGTCTACAAATAAATGTAAATTTGTACTGGCATTATATACCATCCATTTAGGCTTCCTTTCCTCCGACAGACTATATACTCCATGAGGAGAGAGTCTAAGCCATTTGTTCAGCTTTGCTTTCTCAGTGCAGGAATCACACTCACTGGAGTAACACTAATGTTAACAGCATTAAAAATGTATTTGGTGACTGCATCAGTTATACAGCCCTGCATAATAAATTATTTTAAAACTTTGCAGCTATACACAAAACACATAGAGCTGGTGTGGCACAGCGGGTTAAACTGCTGCACTTGTGATACTGTATCCCAAATTGGAGTGCCAATTCATGTTTCATCTCCTCCACTTCTGATCCAGCTCCCTGCTCAAGCATATGGGGAACCCCAGCAGAGTTTCATAAGTATGGACGGGTTTGGGTGCATTATCTGCTGAGGGTCTCATCAGGCTAAAATCACTTACCTGGCATGGTAAAATCTGATAATTACAATTTCACATCATTCTATGTCCCCATTTCAAATCCTCGTTTTACATCCTCTACTTTATTTTCTTAGCGTGAAAACCCTGCATCCTCTTTGGCTTCTTTAGCAGCATAAAGACAAGATTACAATCTGATTTTGTATGTTTCCCACCTTTGATCAAGTCTCAGATAAAAAGCTGTAAGATTCCAGGGAAGAACTTTTCAGGTTCCATGTCTAGGAGATAAATAGCTAATATTGACTCTAAAACTTTAACCCAATGTTATAATAAGGTCCTTTCCCAGATTCTGGTCTCCCTATCTCCAAAACCCAAACATAGGATGAACCTCTGGCAGGTTTGTTCATTGCATCCAAGGCAGTCTTATCTCAACTTAAGGAGTGACTTAAGATAACATTAACTTGATTAGATATCAGCTGGAAGTACCAAACTCTTTGAAACAGAAACAATCCACTTCTATAGTTGTTTGGGAATAATGAAGAGAGAACACATTTTGGGCCTGATATTAAGAAAAAGCCTTTTTTGTGAAATTTTATAAACAAAAAAAATGGCAACATATAATTCAGACTAAGGAAAGAAAGAAACAGGGACTTAAAAGTATTGAAGTCATTAAAAGATGAGTATTAGAAGGTAGATGACCAGATGGTATATGGAAAAATTAGAGATATTATACTGGAAAAATAAAAGGGGAGAAGAACAACCTACTGGAGAAAATCTGCTATTCTAAGAAGTTTGGATTCTACCTGAAAGCCCATAAAAGATCTTTCTTGGATTTTAAGCAGGGGAATAAGCTTATGGGATTTAGGACTGGTGGAAAAGGTGTGTAAGACAAGGATATCAGTGTGGATGTAGTTTCAATTTCAATGTGGGAAGTAAGCATCTGGACCAGAGCACTGATATTCAGAATAGGGAACACAAGACATGTTTAAAACACATTCCTGTCCTTAATGTGTTGTACTATGTGAATTAACGGTATAACTAGTACTCAAACAGTACTTTACACTTTGTGTTTCTGTGTGGGTGCAAACTGTTAAAATCTTTACTTAGTATATACTAAATTGATCTTCTGTATATAAAGATAATTGAAAACGAATCTTGATGTGAATGGGATGAGAGAGGGAGTGGGAGATGGGATGGTTGCTGGTGGGAGGGAGGTTATGGGGGAAAAAGCTGCTATAATCCAAAAGTTGTACTTTGGAAATTTATATTTATTAAATAAAAGTTAAAAAACCACATTTCTAGAAAAAACTCATAAAATAAGCAGGTGACTTAGAGACAGATTTAACATTATTCAGATTTCTCCAGGACCCACCAGTGGTTCAAATGACTAAATGTTAGGACCAAAGGAAGGAGGTTCCAAACAAAGGAAATTGAAGCATGAAATAATGTTAATGTGAAAGGCACATAAGAAGGTCTTTGTGTAAAACATGGTCCAGCTTTCCTTCAAATTCTCTTAAAAGAGAAAGAAACATGCTAATCCCTAGCTCCAGGCCCTTCTAGAGGACTACACTGGTTCCTCATGAAGTAAATCATCAAAAGGCTGGTCTAGAAGTTAACAGATTTTTGTGATGGTTCTGCTGCTGTTTCTGGTATTCATTGCTTATTTAAACACAAAGATGCATATTTATATTCACAAAATAGTTAAATCATTCAGGATCAAATCCATGAAAACTTGTCTTGGGCACACTCACTATCATAGACAGAACTCCTTTCTAAACTTAGGATATGATTGCATTCCTAGAAGAATTTAAAACGAGTCTATCTGATTTATTTATTATCTATGTCTCCAAAAGGATTTCAAATGTAAGAGAAACTCACAATATGCCCATATAGAAACATGCACATAAATGCATATTAAAAATATGGAACAGCAAACACCAAAATCTTAATAATGTTTTTAAATCTTTTAAGACCACAGTTTTATTTGATATTTTCATTATATTTTTATTAATTTTATAGATTCAAGGTGTCAACATTTTTGTTTACAGTAATCATACATTGCTTTCCTAATTAAAAAAAAAGTCTACCTCTTCTCTTTCATTTCGCATTCTCCCAAGCCCAGTGTCAGGACCCTTTTGGGTACTGGCTTGATCCTCCACAGATCAACAGGACCAAAGCCTACACTGACCCAAGGTTATGCTCCTAGTTCTGTTGGCCACCACTCACCATTTGGCCTCAACTTCTGGATTATGGCCCAAGAGATCAGATATGCACCTGTGTCCTCTCCACTGGAATAGCCTCTGTGCTACTAGCTATGGCCAGAAAGTCCCATGTACTATGAGGCCATGTGCTATGCTCCCCACTATGCTGGCTACTTCTTTTACTCAGCTGACTTACTCTGGGTCTAACCAGGACAATCCCTGTGGTTGGTTATCTCAATTTTTGCCCAGTCTCCTCCCACTGCACTCTTCTATATCCAGCTGCCTGATTCCTATTTTGCTTTTTCTGGAAAGTACTGGGATTAACTTATAGGATTCCCAGGTGGAACCATTTGGTGATAACACAATGCTAAGCATGGGTGACAGGAATGAAATAATGCTGCCTCTTCTGTGGTCTTATTATCCAATCATTGATGCTGCCATCTTCCCCTCAGAGCAGCTCAGTTCCACGGACACATGTGGCATGCAGCGATGTGCTCTCCTCACTTTCTCACTTATCCTTACCCTAGCTTGCTTGCTAGCCAGCCACATATGCCACTGGACATATTCAGTCTCCTGGAACCTGTTTTTCTTGACTCCCAGGTCTGTGGTCCTTTGTCTTATGGGATGCTAGATGCTAGATGTTCTCAGCTGCTTCTCTTCCTAAAGTGCCTCTCAGGTATCCCAGTCACTCCACTGCTAACCACATTTTATTTCCCAAATAAGGCACTGTTTGGGAAATCTCCAAACACTCTTGCTTCCACTACACAGGCAAAATGACAATTTGGACCAGCAAAAAGAGCAAAACATATTGGGATTAAAGCCATAAACTCTGTTGACAGGAAATTCCTAAATACAACACCAATAAGTGAGAGTGAAAATTAATATCTTCTCTGGAAAATGCAAGACTCTGGAAATGCCTAACTGTCTTACTGGTCTCTTAACAATATTTCCACATAGTTAGGGATTGGACCATTAAAAGGCGTTTTCTTGGCTTAGCTTATGAGAATCCATGCAATTCACTGATTTCCAATGAACATCAGTTTTCCCACTGGTACAATGAAGGTACTAATAATATTGCCTCCTAAATCAAAAGGTCAATAAGAAAGTTAAGTAGGCAAAAGGGTGTACATAGGCTTTGAAAACTCTCAGAACAAAGTGTAGTCTTTCATTAATGTAGTGAATGAAGTCTTCTAAGTTTTGCTTCCAATCTTCTCCTTCAGGACTACTGCTATGGGAAAAAATTTCTTTCCTTCTTCATGGAGGTCATTTTGAAGAAGTATATCACTTTGCCCAATATCCTATATGGTTGACAATTGGAAGATAAAGTCATAGCTTTAAGCCAGATTATCTGATTCTGTTGTATTCTTCTGTTTCTTTTTTGTCATGCTTAAGCCTTTGGCAAATGTTTCTCAAACATGCATATCACCCCTATCACATACTACTCTGAAAAATGAGTAGAAGCAATTTAAATTTGGACTGGATAAAGAAGCTGGAAATTATAACCCCCAACCAAAACACTTCAGGTGTCTTAAGAATTGCAAAAAAAGAGGAAATAATATTGAAAATGGGTATTGGGAGCATATGGTCCTACCGTCTCTTTCCCCACAGAAATTCCCAAACCTGATTCATTTTTGAAGAATCTAAATTGTGCATTTTCCTCTTAATACTGTCTTCCAAAATATTGACATTAAAATCAAGTGGAGGACTTTAAATAGACAAGAAGTTTGACTGATGACACCCTAGGCATCTGAAGAATGTGTGATCATGTGGAAGAGACGAAGGATGCGCTGCCGGATCTCTTTTGTCTTGACTCCATAGACGATGGGGTTGAGCACAGGAGGAACCAGCAGATAGATGTTGGCCATAATGACAGGCAATAGAGAATCACGTCGCTTACTAAAGCGGTGCACCATAGACAATCCAATGAAAGGTACATAGAATATGAAAACAGCACATACATGAGAGACACAAGTGCCAAATGCCTTTGCCTGGGCTTCACGTGTCAACCCCAACACAGTCTTAAGGATAAGTAGATATGAGAAGGAGATGAGAAGTGAATCCAGGCCAATGGCAGAGATGATGACAATGAGGCCATAGATGACATTGACATGGATGTCAGCACAGGCCAGCTTCATGACATCTTGATGAAGGCAGTAGGAATGTGAAAGTATATTGGATCTGCAGAAAGGCAGTCGCTTTATGAAGACAGGAAGAGGCGCCATTAGTGCAGCACCTCGTACCACAGCAGCCATGCCAATCTTGGCAACACGAGGCAACGTGAGTACAGTGGCGTGGCGTAGTGGGTGACAGATGGCCACATAGCGGTCAAAGGCCATAGCCAGTAGCACTGTAGACTCCATACCAGATAAGGAATGGATGGCAAACATTTGTATCAAACAAGCATCAAACTGGATGGTAGTGGAATTGAACCAGAAGATGGCCATCATTTTGGGCATTGATGAGGTGGAAATGAGGATGTCAAGGCCAGAAAGCATGCAAAGAAAAATATACATCGGCTCATGTAGGCTGTGCTCAGTCCGCACAATGTAGATGATCAGCAAGTTACCTATCACAGCAATAAGGTAGAGGGAGCACAGTGGGAAGGCCAGCCAAAACTGAGCCTCTTCTAAGCCTGGGAGGCCTATTAGTATGAAATAGGTGGCACTGGATTCATTGCCACTGGAGCCCACCATAATGAAGAAGCCAAGTTGTTTCCTGTACCAGGCAGGTAGAGGCTGGAATGAAAAAACACAAAAAAGTCATTGTCAAATCCTCCAGAATCCTAACACCAAACCTTCCTCTACCCAAATGTCCTATTATATAACCCAAATTCTAATTCCATTGCCCATCCAAACTCTGAGACTGTTCTAAGCTAAATCTAACTGTAACTCAAGCACCAAATGCAAATTTTCCCAATTCTACTTTCTACCAAATCCTCCTGTATACTCAATCCTGATAGTAAGAAAAATATTAATACAATGTTTTAAATCATTTAGTTGTCCAAATAAAGGCTACTGAGTATGCATATGTCTTGAAAAATAAAAAAAAAAAAATCACAGCACTTTGTCTAACCTATCCTACCTGTATGATCTCTGATGCTGAATATTAATTATAATTCTAACCATATTATTAGACATCTTAAATAATAAATAATAAATTCCAGTCCAACTGTAGCAATTCTACTAGTAATACAGATTAACAATGAAACATAGCATAACCCAATTCTACTCTTAACCCTGACTTTAACATTAATAAAGACATGTTAATAGGCTTTTTAATCAATAAAAATTTATAACATCTATTTTATTATGATAAACCCAAATCAATACAAACCTGACATTGACTTCATCCTGATCTTTTACTCTACATTTTACTCTATTCCAAATGCACATTCAACATTTTATACTTGTCCCGATTACTCCATTTTTATCCAAAAAAGGAATGGATACCATCTATGTCCAACCAGATCTCACTCACAAGTCAAAATACCTCCCATCTGCAGGGGGTATTGAGTGCTAAAGTCCCATGATTCCCTTTTTCACCAGAGTTTTCTTCAGTTAAATGGGAGGCACCTCACCCAGCAGGTTATACCATACCCAGATGAGACACTTCTAGAAGTCAGTGATTGCCTAACAAAGGGGTAGAAAGGCTGGCCTGTGTGCCTGCATGCAGCAAGAATAGTGATGCTAGAAACTACAAAATGCTTCCTATAAGCAAAAAAAAAAAAAGAAATTTTATCATAGGTATGAAGGTATTTTTATGGGAAAATGGAATTGAAATGTAAGTCTATTTTGTTGCAGAGGAATTTCAAGATCCATGCATAGGGTTTTTTTTTATCACAATATACATTTTCCATGATTTTTTAAGCTCCCTGGTGTGTATAGGAAAAAACATTGTAAGAAATGTTCCATTTCAGGCATCCACTGGGGATCTTAAAACTTCTCCCCAAAGATAAGGGAAGACCATTGTACACCATTTGAGCAAGGATTCCCATCCCAGCTCTGCTTCTAGGAGACCCACCCAGCCTAATGGAAAGGCATTGACCCAATTACAATAGTAACTCTGAGACAATGGCATTAGAAGCACTGAGGGAACAATCAGTCTTATAGCAAGGTTCAGGCTGAATCTGATGTGAATCTGATGATAAAAGTAATCTATATGGGGACATATTGCGGAGGTGGGAAAGACCAGATCTGGGTTATCTCAGTTTAAATCTCTTTGTTAAAAAAGTTAATTAACTCCCCTCATCCCCCCTTCCTTTGTTCCTTGCAAAAATACTCACTACACTAGTCTTGTTTGTGTGTAATGAGTATCACACAAACAAGACTAGTGTCTGCTAATACTAGCTGATAGAATCAAAAAGGGAGAGAATGATCCATCATCGGAAGCGGGATACACAGCAGACTCATAGAATGGCAGATGCCCTAAACAGCACTCTGGCCTCAGAATCAGCCCTTAAGGCATTCGGATCTGGCTGAAGAGCCCATGAGAGTATTTTAGGCATGGAAAGCCAAGACACTCTGGAAAAAAAAAAAAAAGAAAGAAGACCTAAATGAAAGATCTCTGTGAGTGAGATCCCAGTGGAAAGAACGGGGCCACCAAAGAAGGAGGTACCTTTCTCTGAAGGGAGGAGAGAACTTCCACTTTGACTATGACCCTGTCGGAATAAGATCAAAGTCGTTGAATTCAACAGGCTTCCATAGCCTTGGCAACTCATGACTAGAGCCTAGGGAGATTACTGACGCCATAAACAAGAGTGTCAAATTGTTAAGTCAACAACAGGAATCACTGTGTACTTACTTCTCATGTGGGATCTGTCCTTAATGTGTTGTCCAATGTGAAGTAATGCTATAACTAGTACTGAAACAGTATTTTACACTTTGTGTTTTTGTGTGGGTGCAAACTGATGCAATCTTAACTTAATATATACTAAATCGATCTTCTGTATATAAAGATAATTGAAAATGAATCTTGATGTGAATGGAATGGGAGAGGGAGCGGGAGATTGGAGGGGTGCGAGTGGGAGGGAAATTATGGGGGGGGAGCCATTGTATTCCATAAACTGACTTTGGAAATTTATATTTACTAAATAAAAAAAAGAAAAAATATTAACCAATGTAATCATCAGTATTATTGTGATACAAAATTTAGATTTTTGTGACTAAATAAATCATTCTGAAATAGCCAAAAAAACTCATTATACTTACAATTTATTAATAAATTTTATACATTATAGTTTTCAAATAGTTTTACGCATACTATACATTCCCACATTATATTAATACAAACACACAGAATTATGTGGCTACCCTTGGTATGCAAGAAGATTGGTTCCAAGACCCCCCACAAATATCCAAACCCATAAATATCCAAGTCCCTTATGTGAAATGGTGTCATATTTGCATTTGACCTAGCACACACTCTCATATACTGTGAACCATCTCTAGATTATGTATAACAAGCAATACAATGAAAATGTTATATAAATAGCTGTTTAAAATTACATAATAAAAACTATATAACATTTGTCCTTCAAAGCTTCCTAAAGAATGAGGCTAAGGCTCCTTTCCAGCTGAGACCACAGACTTTCTTAGGTTTCTTGCCCTACCCTAGCCTGCTTCCCTCACTCTTCACATGACAGCATTCCCTCAATATAAAGTAGCCCCCCCTTATCTGCAGATTCACTTTCTGTTATTTCAGTTAATATTTTTCTAGTGCAAAAACATCAAATAGAAAATTTCAGAAATAAACATTAACTTTACACTGCATGCCATTCTGAGTATTGTGATAAAATTGCACATTATCCCACTCCATCCATCCCAGGATGTGATTCATCCCTTTGTCCAGCATATTCATATCATATATGAATATGCATTATTCATATATGATTAATACACTCTACTAATCACATAGTAGTCACCTCAGTTGTCAGATCCACTGATGCAGGAGCATAATCACCATTATTTTACTTAATAATGACCATAAATCTCAATTTTCGATCCACGGTTGGTTGAATCTGCAAATGCAAAACCCGCAGATACAAAGGACCAAATGCATATAGCTTTCATATATAAGATTGGATTCCTGGGACTTGATCCTTGAGAACCAGAGCACTACAGTAGGGGCTTCCCACATGGATTACCATAAAATCATTGAGTATGAGGCAGAGCTCATGACCAGCATCAGGAGATATTTAGACCATTCACTGGATCAGGATGCATCAGTAATGTTTGTTCCACCATTGAGTTTTCATCCAGAGGTCCCTTCAGAACAGACATGGAGTTCAGTGGGAAAACAACAGTGGGAGCGGGACTTTTGTAACAGAGGTTGACACAATTTAATTCAATATAATGGAGGAGAAGGTAGAGGAACCACACTTAACCTGATCTTCAGGCAAAGAAGGCAAAGCCATCTATGCCCTCCACTCTTTTGAGGCTTCTCTGTGAGAAATTCACTCCTTAAAATTGCTCCCTCTCCCATCTGCTGCGCCTCATCACTCTAATCACTACTTCTTGGCCTCCTTTCTGGATCTCCACCATCTGATTGACTTGTTAACTTACTGTTAAGTGATCATGCTCTCCCAAATTCTACCTCCAGTGCTCTTCCTGTACTCTACGCTCTGCCCAGGTCATCTCTCACCTCCCTCAGTAAATCCATTTTTATGAATAAACTATTGATTCCAGCTTCTATTTAGTGAGCCATGAATTTTCTTTTTGTGATCAAAATTCATAGTTCCAAAGTCTAACTGAAAGGGTCTGCCTGGTTTCCTCTCAGGCACATCAAACTCTCCATGTCCATTAAAGGAGATCTTCCAGAGGCTATATTGTGGAGCTTTTAAGAATATGACCTTTGAAATTGATCCTGCATTCAAATCCCAGTCAAACTTTGTGAGCTGTGTTATCTAAGGCAAGTCATTAAACCTTCCTAAGCCTGAGTTTCTTCATCTTTAAAATGATACTGGTCCCTCCCTTGAAGGTGTCAATGTGAGGATTAAATGAGACAATTATTGTAAAACATTTAACACATAGTTTGTATGCAAAAAATTATAAGCGTTTTTGTTAATCATTTTCCTCTGGTATCTCTTTTTTTCTGTTACAGCATTTTAACCACTCACACAAGATACATATTCTGATCTCACTGTCATGCTGCTAGTTAACCTTCCTCACTGGCACAATCCAAATAACCTAACTCAATGAAATGCATCACTGTAAAGGCTAGTGTGGCACCGTAGGATTCCTGCATCCCATCCTGGAGTGTCAGTTTGAGTTCAGGTTACTATATGCTTCCAATTTATCTTCCTGCTAACACAGCTGGAAGGCAGCAAATTATGACCCAAGTACTTCTGTCACCCATGTGGGAGACCATCAAGATGGAGTTCCTGGCTCCTGGCTCCTGGCTCCTGGCTCCTGGCTCCTGGCTCCTGGCTCCTGGCTCCTGGCTCCTGGCTCTGGCCTGGCCCAACCCCAGCTATTGTGGGCATTTGGGAATTGAATCAGAAAATGAAAAAATCAATATCTCTCTCTTCCCCTCTAACTCTCACTCTATCTCCCTTTCAAATAAATTTTTAAATAATTTTTAAAAAGCATCACGTCACTGCCTATTATATCAGAAAAACACCCTTAAAACTCCAAATTGCTTCCAGAATAAACAATAAACTTAAGACATGACCGTGGGTCTGCCTCAGTGTTTGTTCTAAGTTTTCCCCCACCAGGCTTCCTCCCCATGGGCCTTTGCCCCATGCTGTTTCACAAATGTGGCATAGATTCTCCTGACTCTGGGTCTTTTTGTCTTCTGCATGTAGCATCCCTTTGTCAAGAAAAGCTGTTTCTATCAGACCTCTCTCCTCGACTCCCACACTCATTTTTTTTTCAAGTCCTGGCTTACTGTCTCTCTCCAAAGCTACTTTTCCTAAGCCTATTTCCCCTGAGTGTAATTAAATATTTCCTGCTCTGCACTTCCAAAGAACTCTATTTAGGTCTCTTTTTATACATTTACCCTCCTGACTATAATAGCTACAAGTTCTGTTGTATTTGAAGTCCCCTGAATTATAAACTCCGTAATACCAAAAACCCTACTATATTTACTAGTTAGTGTTTAGTTTATGTTTGTGGAAGATGAAAGTAACTTTTGTCCATAGATGATGCCTCAATAAGCATCTAATGAGGCTAATGCAGCTAAAGGGGTATGTGAGATTTCCAGTTGTCTGAACTATAGAGATTTGAAAAGGATAAAACAAAGTTGGTAAGGTCAATACAGGGTGATCTTAAGTTCAGAATAGGAACCTTGGGGGACCAGCATGTGGCATAATGGGTAAAGCCTGCAACACTGGCATCCCATATGGGCACCAGTTCAAGTCCTGAATGCTCCATTTTCAATCCAATTCCCTGCTAATATGCCTGGGAAAAGCTGTGGGAAATGGCCCAAGTGCTTGGGCCCCTGCACCCATGTGGGAGACCCAGATGAATCTCCTGGCTCCTGGTTTCAGCCTGGCCCAGTCTTGGCTGTTGCAGCTATTTGGGGAGTGAATCATAGAAGATTCTCTCTCTCTCTTTCTCTCTCTCTCTCTCTCCCTGTCTCTCTCTCTCTCTCTCTCTCTCTCTCTCTCTCCTCCTGTAACTCTGCCTTCAAATAAATGAAAATTAAAAAAAAAAAAAAACAGGAATCTTTAGCGTCAAACAGAAAAGCCCCTTTTTTATAGAGAGCCAGAGGGCATGAGAGGATATACAAAAAAGAGGTCAGCTACAAAGTCTTGAATCTTAAAAATGCAAACAGGGGTGAAGTATAGCTTTTCTGAGGGAAGGGTGACCTGGGATCCCTTACAAGGAGACATCAGAAGGCGGCTCTTGCACTCCAGAGGGCCAAACATCGTGTGATCCAACAATTTTACATGAACAAATGTGATAGAGCAGGTCAATCCCAGGATACAAATGTTTTCCCTAGGAAACAAATTGGGAAAGGATCATGGATTGTCAGGTGCAACACTATTGCCTCTAAGAGTAATGCGGTGTGCAGAATCCTGAAGCATTAGGAAGGCAGCAGATGATAGCCCAAGTATTTAAGCCTCTGATACCCACACTAGAGACCTGGATAGAGTTCTTGGTTCCTGACTTCAGCCTGGCCCAGCCCTGGCCATTGAAGCCATTAGGGGAATGAACCTGTACTTGGAAGGAAGCATATTCTCTCTCTCTCTCTCTCTCTCTCTCTCTCTCTCTCTCTCTCTCTCTTCTTCCTCTTCCTCTGACTCTCAACCTTTCAAGTAAATAAATCTTAAAAAACAAAAAAGAATCCTGGGGCAATCCTTGGCTCTAAACAAACACGTAGAATAATAACAACCCCACAGTGTCACTGTGAAATTATATGAGTCAAGACATGTCAAAGGGCATTGTAAAAAAGGAATCACAATGCACACTTCTCTTTTCCCCCATAAAAATGAGGAACCAGTTCTCTGAAAACATATGAAATTTCCAAGCACTTTTTATTTCCACTCACTCTCAATGCCCATACTCATACCCAACACACACTGACTAGCAGTGAATCTTTAACAATAGCAAGACTGGCACTGGCATACCAGAATTCAAAACAGAGAAGTTTTAGCTGGCCCGGAGCGTTGGTGCCTAGACAGCACAAAGTAGATAGCTGTTGCTGAAGGTAAATATCAGGCTAGATCACAGAAGACTGCAGCAATGGAGAAATGAAGAAAGAGGAAGCCAGTCAGGGCCTATGTGTCATCATTCAATGTCCAGCCCCAAAGCAATCCCTCCTTCAGTCCCTCCAAGAGGGAGGAGAGGTACCAATAACTCTCAGGTTGCTGCCCAGTCTTAGCAGCTGCTAGTCATTAGAACCACTTGCATGCACTCAGAAAGATAATTTTGGGCTCTGAAAGAAGTTGGAACTAAATAATTTTATTTCAAAAATGTAAAAAAAATCAAGGAAAAATAAACTAAGTATATTTTTCTCTTCTTTTTGTCTTTATAAAGTGCACATACTGCCCTAATCCTCAGGAAGTAACCTTATGCATGAGATCTCCCTAAAAAAGTAGAATTATCTTAGCAAGTCCCATGAATGTTTCTTGGAGAACTATGATGAACACCTCAGTCCTTTCTCACAAACAAGGGAGCAGGTGCCCCCAGATTTACAGAATGGAAATCCACTTTGGAACCCTCAAGCCTCTTCTGCCCTTCCCCCTGACCATCAAGATTTTATTGCCAGTGTCAGTTCAGCTCCCATCATTACCCCAAAATCACACTCTTCCCCAGAACTCTAAATTCACTCCTTCTCACAGGCCCACAGAAATCCACTGGGTAGGAAGACTGGGAGCCATGAACCCTAACTCTTATGGCCCAAGAGAACACTGAGGTCACCTTCACCCCTGATTTTGTTGTTTTTGTTATACTAACAGAGATTATTCTATGCTACAAAATGCCAGATACTATGTAAATATGATAAGTATTATCTCAAAACTGACAAAAGCCCGTAAGGACAGGAGTTCTATGCATCCTTTCTATGGTTGGGATAAGAAAACCAAGGCTCTGAGAAGTTAAATAACATTTCCAGGATTTATCAGTTGACTGGTAAAGCAGAAATTTAACTGATCTTGTGTAACACCAAGTCTTATATACTTGCTCCTATATTGGGCTGTCTATAATCATGCTGCAACTTCTGAAAGCTCATAAAATATGACCAAGAGGCAAGGTTAAAAAGGGGTGTGACAAGTTGACACTTGGCCTGGGAATACTCGTAGAAGGGAAATCAATCCAGCAATAAAGATAACCCTCATGGATGGATCTTAGGACACATTCCTTTCCTTCCAGCCCCAACTCTCCTGTCTATTACATGGGCAGACTTCACAGTGGAGATTAGAAAGCTTTATCTCTTCCTTTTTATTTAATGAGAACCTCTCATCAACTTTTCATATGGGCCTTATTTATCCCATTTGACAAATAAAGAGTTAAAGCCTTAATGCCAAATCCATGTGCTTTCCAAATGCCAGCTACTTCTCTGCCCTTCTCCCAGGATCCTTAAGAAACGACTGGTGCTTTGCAAAGACTATTCTCCAAGGAATCCAAAATTGAGGACTTGTGGATCCAGCGCCTCTCTAGGACTCAGGACATGTGACTGGCTCTGCCCACTTAAGTTCAGTGTAGGAGGGAAACAAGATGGAATGAAAGAGGAGAGTTATGATATTTGTGGTCATCTGAGCAAATGCATAAAACGCTCCACTCCAAGAGCAGTGGAGTGGGGGATGCTAGTGCAAGATTCTACAGGATTATTTTCAAAACAATGTCCTTGAAGGGAAGCACAGATGTACTCAGGAGCCTCTAGCTCTTACCTCCAGGCCCACAGAGGAAAAGCAGATGTCAAGGGACATGGTGTGGCTGGCAAGGACTGTAGGAACCCATCACTCAATTCTTGGAAAGTGAGCCCTTTTCCTAACACCCCATAAGGGTAGTAGCCCCAGAATCACTTCTACCCAAATTTCTACATCTGCTGTCTCCCGTACCTTGCTCGGATTTGACAAAGCAGAGGAACTTTTGTAGGGAACTGGACACTCTTTTTAGAAAGCTAGTATGAGAATAGAAAGATGAGAGTTCCATTTATAATTCCAACAAGTAGAATAAGAAGACACCAACCCCACCCTATTCAAGTCAACCTGGTACCTTAAAATCACCCCCAGACAGGACTCCTAAAGTTCAAGTCCCCACTCCTCCACTTCCCAGGTTGGGTCTGTTAGGTGTCCTAGAGACCAGAAAAGTTTGACCTAGTTATAGTCACTTCACAGCAATTCTGGCTGGCATACTCACACAAGTAAATGTGAGGAAAGTTGGACACCTAATGCAGGACATTAATCAGTGGATTCATTTTTCAACAGTTACTGAATGATTAACCATTGTGTGCCATACCCCATGCAAACCAATGGGGACACTGAAAGACAGAGTAAAACAAGGCACAGTTCTAGCCACCCAAGTTGGACAGAAATTGTGGCAAAGATGCAACCATAACAGCATACTGTGACAAGTGCTAAGACAAAGGGAACCACAAGGGCACGGGAAGCAAACGTAACACTGGCTCACCAAGCTGTTTAGGTTCAGAGGGCTTCCTTGAGGAAGTGACATCTGAGCTATGACTTGCATCACCAGCTGCAATAAATCAGGCAGTTAAGGGGACATGGGACAGCAGAGTTCAGTTAATGAAAATGAATCAAGGGTCAAAACTGGATATCAAAAAGTAATAAAAGAGACAAGGTCAGTGCTCTGCTGGAGCTCAAGTACTAGGAGGACAATGACAGAAAGTGAACAAAGAAGTGGTTAAGAAAAGTTCAGAAAAGCAAACTAAACACAGGATAGAGTGATGGGATAGAGAAGGAGGGGAGCAGAGCTCCGATATTCAAAATCAGGTTCAGAGAATGTCTGAAGAGGTGACATGAGAGCTGAGAACTGCATGATGAGAAACAGCCAGCATTCTAACGTCTGAGGAAAGAGAATTCCAGGCATGGGCAATGACAAAAGAAAAATGTATGTTTCAGAGTTTATTTATTCTTTATTTGAAAGGGAGAAAGAGGCCGGCGCCGCGGCTCAACAGGCTAATCCTCCGCCTAGCGGTGCCGGCACACCGAGTTCTAGTCCCAGTCAGGGCGCTGGATTCTGTCCCGGTTGCCCCTCTTCCAGGCCAGCTCTCTGCTGTGGCCCGGGAGTGCAGTGGAGGATGGCCCAAGTGCTTGGGCCCTGCACCCCATGGGAGACCAGGAGAAGCACCTGGCTCCTGCCTTCGGATCAGCGCAGTGCGCCGGCCACAGCGCACCGGCTGCGGCGGCCATTGGAGGGTGAACCAACGGCAAAGGAAGACCTTTTTCTCTGTCTCTCTCTCACTGTCCACTCTGCCTGTCAAAAAAAGAAAGAAAGAAAGAAAGAAAGAAAGAAAGAAAGAAAGAAAGAAAGAAAGAAAGAAAGAAAGAAAGAAAGAAAGAAAAGAAAGGGAGAGAGAGAGAGAGAGAAAGAAAAGAAAGGGAGAGAGAGAGAGAGAGAGAAAGAGAGAGAGATCTTCCATCATCATTTCACTCACCAAATACCCTCAACACTCAACAACTGTAACTGGGCCAACTCAAAGCCAGGAGACTGGAAATCCATCCAGACCTCCCATGTGGGTGGTAGGGATCCAAGTTCTTGAACCAATACCTGCTGTCTCCCAGCATGCACATTAGCAGGAACCTGGATTGGAAACAAGTAGGGACTCAAAGCTTGCACTCTGATACAGGATATGGGCATCCCAAGCAGCCTCTTAACTGCTGTGTAAAACGCCACCTTAAGAAAAAGTTCTTAAGACAAGAAGTTTAGAGGTTCATGGAACAGACAGAAAGATAAGTGGGCCAGAAAGCCAAGAGCACAGGAGAGTTTTAGAAAGTGAAATCAGAGGAGGACCAGGAAGAGAACATGTGAAGGTGGGTTGCAGGACACAGCAAGGAACTTTGCTCTAATTCTGAATGATTTGGGGGAATTTAAGCAATAGATTTAATCTTATTTGTTTTCAATGCACGTTGGCAAATGCAAAGACTAAGAGAGAATACGAGCAAGGCTTATTTGGAAAGCTGCAAATAAATTTAACATCACTAGGGGTAGAGAGGACAAGACAGAATGCAAGTTGCAGTATTGATAATAATCTGCTTTTGAAATGAACTGAAGGCTGAACTCTGATCCCAAGCACAGATTGAGCCAGGACTGGAACCCCAAGAAGATTGCTAGGTCCTAAGCTCATCCACAGCTTGACTCCTAATACACTTACACAGTAAGCCCCAACCCACCCACAGCCTCCACCTCTGCCCTAACTGTAGCCTGATCCCTGATCTCAGGCTGAGCTTCAATCACACTATTAAGCTGGGCCCTCACCCCTGCTACACACTGAATCTCAACTCAACCTCACTTTAACTCTTGTTTAACCCCAACCCAGTCTGTTCTCTGTCCCCATTCATATTCTTTGATGTCAGCCCCAGAAACCTCTAGATGGGCACATCAGGAAACTGGCCACTGAAAAACTGCTTGCAAAGTATCCTTTGGCATCAGCTAAAACCAACATATATCCCTTCTTTGCACAAACAGTAATTGTTAAGGCTGCCTACCCTTTGAGTCTGATTCTTCCTCCACATCCTCCAGCCCCAGCCTTGCACTTCTGATTCTTTCCAGACTGACTACTCATTCACTCAGCAGGTCCAGTAGAAGATCTATAGCTACAAGAAACTCACACACCCAGATGTACCTGCAATTTGCACTCACCTCACTGGAGCTGAAACAACAAACGTGTGCCCCTTTTCCCCAGCACTCTTCCCTTAGAGGTCTGGCAGGCAGCACTGAAACACAGCCCTCCCTGTCTCCGCCTCCTGCTTTGGACCTCCCCCGTCAGGGTTATTTATTCTCTTTCTTACCTCCTCCCTCCTTCTGCTCCTCCCTGCAGGGGAGACAGGGTGCTGTCCAGAGGGTCCATCAGCAGCAACCCCTCACCAGCTAACTGCGGCTTTGGTTTCACGTGTCCCAGGAGCATGTGCCTGGGCCTATGGGGAAAGCAGAGACTGGGAAGAGCAGGTCTCAAGAGTCCTCCCCAAAATGATCCTGTGCCAGCTGGGATACCTTTGCCAGCTCCCAGCGTGAAGATGCTGTAAGAAAAGGCTTAGTAAACCTGTGTGTGGCTATAGTCTTTGTGAAGGCCTCTTTCCACATTTATTTATAGGCTGGTTGTACTGAGTCAGAGGAAAGGCAAAGTCAATTGGCAGGGAAACTCAAGAGTTAAATGTTAGCCAGTCTCCATCCTGGTTCCTGGTGCTTTCTTTCTCCCCTGCCTTCTTGGTGGATGCTGCTTAGGTTCTTATTGAGCCTGGAACCTAATGGGAACATCCTCTCTTCCCCAAAGTCCTAGAGCTATACCTTCTTTTTCTCCCAGGCTCTGGCGTCTGTGTCTGGTTAACTCATAACAAGGGTCCCTAGGGACAGTGTCTCTGCCTTCCACTCTCAGCCTTAGGTTACTGAACTTCTGGCTGAGGGAGCAATGTGATTGCTTAACCCTCCCCAGTCTCCAACAGCAGCCATGTAAGACCAATGCCATCTGGTTTCTCTCTTAAGGGAAAAAATAGTGTGAGAACATTTTAGAGAATTAGAGGATAATTTGAATGTGAAACTAAGTACCTTACATTTTGATATAAGTTTAAACTATGTGTATAAATAAAACAACATGATTCTGGTTTGGTTTCTCAGTTTTTAATTGATCAATTTCACAGATATATGCCTTAAATTCATTTAGAGTGAATATCAGGGTGAATATAATTAATAATATTGCTTTATTATATCTCAAAATAAAAGGGAAGATTTTGAATGTACTCATCATAAAAAAATCATGAGGAATCCATGGACTACACCCCAACCTGAAAAATATTCAATCCAAATGTCAAGGCAGTGAAAGTTAAGGGACTCCTGAGGAGCTGTCATGGATGGGAGATGAAGGAGACATGAAAACTGAATCCACCGTGAGATCCCGTTTTAGATGCTGGGATGTAAAACATATGAGAAAAAAAAGATGGTATTCAAATAACATCTATAGTTTAGCTTACACAGCCCTGTGTCACTTTGATATGTTCTGAGAAATGATCAGTTAGTGGGTAGTAGGCTAAGCCTCTGCCTGGGGTGCTGGGCATCCCATATGGGAACCAATTCATGTCCCAGCTGCTCCACTTCTGATCCAGCTCTCTGCTGTGGCCTGGGAGAGCTGTGGAAGATGGCCCAAGTGCTTGGGCCCCTGCACCTATGTGGGAGACCTGGAAGAAGCTCCTGGCTCCTGGCTTCAGATGGGCCCAGCTCTGGCTGTTGCAGCATTTTGGGGAGTGAACCAGCAGATGGAAGAACTTTCTCTCTGTCTCTTCTCTCTCTATATCTGTAACTCTACCTCTCAAATAAATAAATAAAATCGTGTTAAAAAAAAAAAAAGAAATGAGCAGTTAGGTGAGTACCTCATTATACGAACATCACAGAGTGTACTTCCAGAAACCTAGGCGTACAGCCTAGTATACACCTAGGCCATGTGATGCGTGTGTGTGTGACCTATTGTTCTGGGGTCATGATGAACCAAACATGAAATTAAACTAAGCACAAGAAAAAAGACATCCAAGACATGCATGTCCATCATAACACACAGTAAACTTTATTTTACAGTAAACTTTTTTTTATAAAGAGAAGGGGTACATTCTAAAATAAAGCTAAAATGTTTAGTATAGTAAATATAGAAATGGGGAGCATGGTCATTTGCTATCATTATCAAGTATTTCAAGTATTATGCACTGGATGAAACTGTTTGTGTGATACTTTATGTGACTGGAGAAGTCGCAGGCCTAATTATAACAGCATCAGTACGAACGTGTGAGCAATTTCGTGTGCTATAACTTTGCTAAGTGATAGGAATTTTTCAACTTCATTTTAACCTTACTGTATATATGGCTTGTACCTAACCCAAACGTCACCATGCAACACTGAGCTATTGTACTAATGTTGATTTCAATGTTTTGATAATTATACTGCCATTGCCTCAGTAGTGGGCAAGTTCACCTAAAAAATCTTAAAAACAAGCCCTAAAATGATCAAATTATTTCCAAGTGGCTTACCTGTCTTTTTGAACAAAGTGCAAGAATATCTATAAGGACATAAAAATCTTACCAAAGTAATATTTACAGTGTCTGACAGGTAATCAAATTGCCAGGCATGCAAAGAAACAAGGAAAACAAATCAAAAGTTGATCAAGAATTGATTCAGATTTAAAAAAAAAAAACAGAGGACACAGATGTTAAAATTATTATTATAATACTGTATTAAATGGGTTCAAAAATTTGGGAAGAGCCATGAAAGGCATTTTTAACCCCAAACTTCTAGAGAAAAAAAAATTATAATGTGTCAGATGTACAACTCACTGGATGAGATTAAGGACAGGTTAGATACTGCAGAAGAAAATATTAGTAAATTTGAAAACATAGCATTAGAAATTATTTGTGTGGCTGGCACTGTGAAATAGAGGGTAAGACTGCCACCTGTAGTGCTGGCATCCCATATGGGCTCCAGTTCGAGTCCCGGCTGCTCCAATTCTGATCCAGCTCTCTGCTATGGCCTGGGAAAGCAGTAGAAGATGGCCCAATTACTTGGACCCCCTACCCATGTGGGAGACTCAAAAGAAGCTCCTGGCTCCTGGTTTCAAATCAGTGCAGTTCCAGCCATTGCGGCCAATTGGAGAGTGAACCAGCGGGTGGAAGACCTCTCTCTCTCTGCCTCTCCTTCTCTCTCTGTGTAACTCTTTCAAATAAATTTTTAAAAAGCTTTAAAAAATTATCTGAAATTAAACAGTGATTTTTAAAAAGACTATTTTGAAACTGAACACAGCATTCATTAATAGTGTGGCAACTTCAAACAGATATAAATATGGAGTCCCAAAGGGAGGAAGGCAAAAAATAATAGCCAGAAATTCACAAATTTGATGTAAATTTTTAAACCCACATACAAAATTAATGAATTCCAAACACTACAATCATAAAAATTAAAGCAAGATGTGTTGTAATAAAGTTGAACAACTCCAGGGATAAACAGAATGGTGTGGAGTTAACATACAGGTTAAAATATCAATCGGGGTGTCCACATCCCATACAAGAATGCCTAGTTTGAGTCTCAGTTACTTCACTTCCAATCCAGCTTATTATTCATGCACTTTTTGGAAATGCAACAGATGACGGCTCAAGTACCCGGGTCCCTGCTACCCACATGGGAGACATGAATTGGGTTCTGTGTTCCTTGCTTCATCCTGGTCCAGTCCTGGATGTTGCAGGCATTTGGAAAGTGAACCAGCAGGTGGAAGACCTGTCTCCAACTGTCTTTTTTCATAGACAACATGACCATGTATATAGACAATCTTATGGAAAACATAATAAAACTTCTATAAATTATAAATGAGTTTAGCAAGGCTTAAGGTTCAAGGGCAACATAGAGAAATCAATTACAGTTTTCTATTTTAGCAATAGACAATTATAAATTTAATTATGCCATACTATTTATGTTGTCATCAGAATATAAAACATTTTTTTATTATTTTTTGACAGCAGAGTGGACAGTGAGAGAAAGAGAGAGACAGAGAGAAAGGTCTTCCTTTTGCTGTTGGTTCACCCTCCAATGGCCGCTGAGGCCGGCTCGTTGTGGCCAGTGCACCGCGCTGATCCGAGGCCAGGAGCCAGGTGCTTCCTCCTGGTCTCCCATGCAGGTGCAGGGCCCAAGCACTTGGGCCATCCTCCACTGCTTTCCTGGGCCACAGCAGAGAGCTAGACTGGAAGAGGAGCAACCGGGACTAGAACCCGGGGTGCTGGCGCCGGATTAGCCTAGTGAGTGGTGGCACCGGCCTCAAAATTCTTTTTTAAAGTAAAAGATAACTCACAGATAGAGGGAGAAAGGAATGTAAAGTGTACAACTGACAAAATACTTGTACGTAAAAATATATTTTAAATATGCCTATCCTTGCAATTAAGATGCTGTTTCAGGTGCCCACATCCCACACTGGAGTATTTGGATTCTATTCCTGGCTTTGGCTCCCAATTCTGGCTTCTTGTTAATATGGACCTTGGGAGGCAGAAGTGATAGCAAAGGTGATTAGGTTAATGACACCTAAGTGGGAGACCGTTTGAGATTCTAGCTCTCAACTTTGGCCTGGCCCAGTTCTGGCCATTGTAGGCATTTGCTGGAGTGAATCAGTGTGCGAGAACACTCTGTTTATCTATTTATGTGTCTGTCTGTCTGTCTAATTGTCTTTTTCTCTCTGTCTCTCCAATAAATAAGCAAGTTTTTATTAAATCCAAACTCTATGCAAAACAAAACAAAAATGAAAGAGTTACATACAGCTAACAGCACATGAAAAGATGTCCAGTATTGGCTGGCGCCGCGGCTCACTAGGCTAATCCTCCGCCTTTCAGTGCCAGCACACCAGGTTCTAGTTCCGGTCAGGGCGCCGGATTCTGTCCCGGTTGCCCCTCTTCCAGGCCAGCTCTCTGCTGTGGCCAGGGAGTGCAGTGGAGGATGGCCCAAGTGCTTGGGCCCTGCACCCCATGGGAGACCAGGAGAAGTACCTGGCTCCTGCCTTCGGATCAGCGCGGTGTGCCGGCCACAGCACGCAGGCCGCAGCGGCCATTGAAGGGTGAACCAACAGCAAAAGGAAGACCTTTCTCTCTGTCTCTCTCTCTCACTGTCCACTCTGCCTGTCAAAAAAAAAAAAAAAAGATGTCCAGTATCACTATTCCTTAGAGAATTACGAATTAAAACCACAATAGCATGCCACTTCACCCCTGCTAAAATACCAAAAAATAAAAGATGTCTAAACCATTCAAACATTGGTAAGAATGTTGATGAATTGTAAGTCTCATATAATGCTGGGAGTATAAAATGAGACAAGCATGTTGGAAAACAGTCTGTTAAAAAATTAAATACAAACTATAATACTACAGCCATTCTGCTCCCAGGTGTTTACTTGAAAAAATAAATAAATAAAAATATATGTCCATAAAAAGACCAGTACACAAATGTTCACATCAACTTCATTTGTATTACTCAACCCTGGAAACTTCCTAAATGTTCCCCAAGAAGGCAAAGGCTGAACAAATTATGACATAATCACACAATGGAATGTTGCTCAGCAATAAAAGGGCTGAGCTCCTTATACACACAGATGCGTTTCAGAGCAATTGTGCTGAATAAAAGAAACCAGACCCAAAATTAGTTCCTACTGAATAATTCTAAGAAATTCATACTAAACATAGAGCAGCAAAGCAGTCCAGTGGTTACTTGTGTACTGGACTGGAGGGTGATGAGCAGACATGGGAATCAGGAATCTCAAAGGCACACAAGGAAACTTTTGGGGGTGATAGATATGTTGATTGCCTGATTTTGGTGACAGATTTGTGGGTATGCACCTCTGTCAGAACGTCTATGGTACATTTTTAATGTGTACAATTTGTTGTATATTAATTATACATTAGTAAGCTATTAAAATTTAAATAAAATTAAATATCCTCCAGAGCTGGAGGCATGAAATACCCCGTCCCCATATTACAGGTTTTACCTGAATGAAAACACTCAGGTGCAGATGCCATGACAGCCATGAAAGTATAATTGTCATAGCAGTCTGTTGTCTGGGAGCACAACCGACTGAGACCCCAATTGCTCCTTTTTTGGTTATCACCAGTTAGCCTGGGAGCCACACTTCCTCCAAGCTGCTCCCAGGAAATGACTTCGTGCTGACCCATTTCTGCCAACCTGGGACTGTTCCAGTGAGCAGCCTTTGCTTGGGGACTATCATTCAGCCTGGCTGAAACTTTCTCAGAATCATACTGCGGTCTGGGTCTGACTCTTTCCACCCAATTTTTCCTTTCTCCTTTGACATGTGTCAGCTTGTACCATAATCTGAAGGATTTACCAATCTATTTCTATTCCTTCTTCCAGTTATATGCCATAAGCCTTTTCCAAGAGAAAATATATTAAAAAAAAAAAACTCTTGTATATTTAATTCCATTAATTCTATCTTGTTGATTGCTTGGAAGATCGGAACCCACACAGATGCTAGCCTGTCAGGAAGGCAGCTTTCAGGTAATCACTCTCAGCTGTGCTGGAGCCCAGGCCCCTATTTATATTTCATGTCCCAAAAGTAGTTTTCAGAAGCAGTAGAGAGCCTGGGGGGGGGGGACAGCGCTTACTTGTGAAACAATGGGAGGTGCCCTGCGGCATCAAAGAAGCACCCAGTGAGCCCTCCAACACCCAGAAGCCACTGGTTAAGACATGGTTATCAGCCCATCATCAGATCATCTCACTCATTCAAAGTTCATAGATGTGCTGTGACAACAATGATAACCCTGAGCCTCTACAGGAGCCACAGGGGAGAAACGGGGCTCTCTGCTTGGGTCTCTGACACTTGTCAGTGATGCTTTTCCTAGACTGAGTGCGCCATCCTCTAAGCTGAGATGGGTAAAGTGGAAGGCCATAGGGAATGAGGATGGACCTCCTTTTCCACTAATGTTGGCAACAGAGAATTTGTAGACATTACCTGAAGAATTACCTAGCATAAGAAGATGGCTGTGGGGCAGACTCATAGAATGACAAATGCCTTAAACAGCACTCTGGGCTCAGAATCAGCCCTTAACTCATTTGGATATGGCTAAAAAGCCCATGAGAGTATCTCTGGCATGGTAAGCCAAGACACTGTGGCGAAAAAATAACCTAAATGAAAGATCTCTGTGAGTGATATCTCAGTAGAAAGAAGAGGCTATCAAAGAAGGAGGTATCTTTCTCTGAAGGGAGGAGAGAACCACTTTGATTATGATTATGGCCTTGTCAGAGTTTGTGAACTCAAGAGGCTTCCATAGCCTTGGCAGCTCATGACAAGAGCCTCGGGTGATTGCTGATGTCATAAATAAGAGTGCCAATTGTTAAATCAACAATGGGAGTCAATGTGCACTTACTCCCCATGTAGGATCTCTGTCCTTAATGTGTTGTACTATGAGAATTAACAGTAAAAACTCATCTTCAAACAGTACTTTGTACTTTGTGTTTCTGTGTGGGTACAAACTGTTGAAATCTTTACTTAGTATGGAGTTGATCTTCTGTATATAAAGATAATTAAAATGATCTTCTGTATATAAAGATAATTAAAATGAATCTTAATGAAGAATGGGATGGGAGAGGGAGTAGGAGATGGGATGGTTTGTGGGTAGGAGGGTGGTTATGGGAGGAAGAACTGCTATAATCCAAAAGTTGTACTTTCAAAATTTATATTTATTAAATAAAGTTTTCTATAAAAAATTAAGATGGCAGTGGGAAGCTGTATCCTTCAAACTGTCTAATTACCATGATAAAATCAATGTACTGAAGGCTCAATAACACTCTTGTAGGCCAAGCATGGTAAGAGTGAATGCTGACATGCAGCACACAACTAAAGTATGATTTTGAGTAGAAAGACTATTAGAAGTTTTTCATAACTCTGACTACTTTTTATCAGAATCTTAAATCTGAGACTTAAGTGTCTGATCTTGGGAAAGAAATTTCTAGAAGTGACATTATCCTAGTGTCAGCTGTCACTGAACTTCTTCGAGCATAGGTTTCTTTATCTGTAAATTGGTAGTGAAAATATTATCTGAGATCTAATTTTTTTTATCAAAATTGATCATTAATAGCTGGGGAAAGTACTTTTGTGAACCTCATAATATATAATCAATAGCAAAAAAAGAACAGGAGATGGGATAGATGGTGGAACAAGAGTGAATTTGTTTATTTAAAATGAACCAGAACTCTTTCTGCCTCTCCCCCACTCTAAGCAGACTCAGCCTAACAGCCACTGAGCACCGCATATGCCAGGCTCAGAAAACACGCACATAGTAAGACCTGCTCCCTATCCTAAAGGAAGACAGAAAACTGTCATATAGGTAACTGGGTTCCAGGATACAGGACAACAGTTATCATACAATCATTTAACTCCAAACAGAGGACTAAACATCCAGTTGGATTACAGAGGCTTCTGTTTTATGATAGAAGTGCAGAGACTGTGGGAGCCTAGAGAAAGCCACTACTCTGGTCTGGCAGTCAGCCAAGTTTTCCAGCATTGCAACAATCATTGTAGGAGTCACCCATCATCCAATAAACAGTTCCTAGGGAATTCAGAGATGGCCCAAGATCTTCTGAGAAGGAAGACACCAGTTAGTCTAAAGACAATGACCTTTCAGTATGGACGAGGGAATGCCTTCTGGCCTTGGCACAGAAGTTGTTCATGAAAGGTGAAGGCTGCTGTACTTTGAATACTATCCCCTAAGGTAGAATAAACATGTCTTATTTCAGCAGATTTATTACTTAAAATTATTTTCATCAACTTTTATCAATAATTGTATTTTCCATGTGCATTCACATCTATTATCCTATCTAATTAGTCCCCACACCCATAGCAGAGGTTCTATAATCCACTCCTATTTTACATTGTTCATACCTTCCAAAATTACTAAGGTTAGTAGATTAAGCAACTGGCCCCTAAAAGAGCTAGTGATCCCCGCACCACAGTGTGTTTTTTCCTGATGCAGATGTAGACCACATCTAAAGGAACCTCTTGACAAGGTCTGGATTTCATTTTCAATTCACAGCCCAGTACAAGGAGAATGAATTTCAACTTCTCTGAAGCTTTGTGAAAACAATTTATTGGGAGATAAAGAGTTGTCTTGATTAATTAGTAACAATGAGCACCATTCATATAGGCCATGATGTGAATAATATTTCTTAATCTTGTACAACAAAGCAACCATATGAAAATAACCATTCCAAACATGTTTACAAAGGATGTTCACAGCATTTGAGCTTCACAGCATCACTGCTGTTGAGTTTCTCATTATACAAAAGAGGGAATTATTTCTAGAGATATTATGAGGTATGTTGCTGTACCTTTCCTTAAAAGTCCTATTTCAGTGTTCTTTCCTCTGCTCAAATTAATCTATACTGTTCCACACCTACAGTTCTACAGGGTGAATGTTTTTGACCTAGCAGATTCCAAGAGCTGAGGGTCAAGTGAGTCACTTATAGTGAGATGAACCCTAGCAGATGCTGGCAGCTTTACAAGTACCACCTACTCATCCTCACAGTCAAGGACTTGAAAACATGCTTGGCAGAGCAGCAGGAAAGAGAAGGGAGAAAAGAAGATAATGTAACCTGGTATTGAGAATAAAGCTAGTGCCTCAGATAAAGCAGACAGGGAAGACAGGCAGAGGCACCTGAAATCCTTGTGGTCAAGGTGAAGGAAAGATAGAGGCAGAAGCAATGTTCTTACCAGACACACATAAAGATAATTCTCACCATATATATGCAGACATAGAAAAATGTACAGGGAGTCCGGCAAGATGGCGGAATAGGAAGGGAGCACACTGATAGTCTGGGGAGAGATAGTTTAATAAAAGTGGAGATACTGCAGGTTCAAGGAAGAGTAGGGGAGGAAACAGCACAAGAAACTCTTCCGGAACGCGTGACTCACAGCGGACCTGCGTGGAGAGCGTGGGAGCCCACAGTTCGGGACATCAGCGGCAGACTCAACACACCAGCGCTGGAACGCGAGGTGAGCCGAACCTCAATAGCCCGAGACACCGGCAGGCAAGCGGAGAGAGGAGACTAGAGGGAACGACCCCCGGGGGGGGGGGGGGAAGTTCACAAGGCTAACTGGAAGAGAGAGAGAGAGAGAAAAAAGGGTGACTAGTACGGACACGGGTTTCTCTCTCTCCGCTCACCTCTCAAGGGCGAGCAAGACAAAGAGCAGGCGCCATCTTGGACATACGTCATAAGCAGAGCGACCTCAGGTCTGAACCGGCCCTGAGCCTAGCAGAAAAACCTGACTCTGGGTGGGGCGAATTAACAGGAGATTAGGAGCTAGTAAATTTGTGGTGCTACTGAACTGAGACTGTGAAAAAAGAGACGGTGGGGGAGAGAACTCACGGAATTCACATGAGCACTCTCCAGAGACGCTACAATTCCGTAACTTTGGCAACCCAGTGGGAGGCTGAAGGAGAATTTGAGCCCACTCTGAGGGCCGAACAGATTCCCTGTGGGGATCTTGGGAAAGAGCTTCCGATCTCTGGCTCCTGTGGGTATATCATTTGCCTGCTAACTACCTCCAACTTCGTTCAGCTGTGCAGAATTACTTCCCTTTTGAATCAAAAAAAAAAAAAAAAAAAGAGAGAGAGAGAGAGATTTACCACGCCTAACCTGGGAGTGTCACCTTTGGCACACCAAACAGAGCTCTCAGGCCACACCCATCTCAAGCCCTAAGGCTCCATCAAAAACAGATAGTCCACTTAATCTAGAGTCATAGTATAACAAGAAAAAGCACCACAGTGAAGAAACCAAATATCTCCAATATGCCAAATAACAAACGCAAAAACCGAGGTAATAAAAACAAGGAAGTCACCATGACGCCCTCAAATGAAAAAGACACCCCAATTCAAGATTATGAAGATGATGACATAGAAGAAATGCAAGAAGCAGATCTCAAAAAATTGATAAGAACATTAAGAAGTTCTCAAAAACAAATTCTGGAACTACACAAATCCTTAATGGACAAGATAGAAAATCTCTCTCGTGAAAATGAAATATTAAGGAGGAATCAAAATGAAACGAAACAACTAGTACAACCGGAAACTGTGATAGTGACTGAAGTGAAGAATTCAATAGATCAAATGAAAAACACAATAGAGAGCCTTACAAACAGAATGGGTGAAGCAGAAGAGAGAATATCGGACTTAGAAGACAGAGAACAGGAAAGGATACAGTCAGACCAAAGAAAAGAAGAGGAAATTAGAAATCTGAAACATATTGTCGGGAATCTTCAGGATACTATTAAAAAACCCAACATTCGGGTTCTAGGAGTTCCTGAAGGCATGGAGAGGGAAAAAGGATTAGAAGGCCTTTTTAGTGAGATATTAGCAGAAAATTTCCCAGGTTTGGAGAAGGACAGAGAAATCCTAGTACAGGAAGCCCACAGAACCCCTAATAAACACGACCAAAAGAGATCCTCACCACGACACGTTGTAATTAAACTCTCCACAGTGAAACATAAAGAAAAGATCCTGAAATGTGCAAGAGAGAAACGTCAGATTACTCTCAGAGGATCTCCAATCAGACTCACAGCTGACTTCTCATCAGAAACTCTAAAAGCTAGGAGGGAATGGCGAGATATAGCCCAGGTACTAAGAGAGAACAACTGCCAGCCCAGAATATTATATCCTGCAAAGCTATCATTTGTGAATGAAGGTGAAATAAAGACTTTTCATTGCAAACAGAAATTGAAAGAATTTGTTGCCACTCGTCCAGCCCTGCAAAAGATGCTTAAAGATGTGTTACACACAGAAACACAGAAACACGGTCATCAATATGAAAGAAGGTAAAGGAAGGAAACCAAGGAAGGAAACCTCACAGCAAAAGATCACAGGGAATTCAAAGCATATATTAGAACTTATCTTTGGCAAATGGCAGGGCAAAGTTACCACTTATCATTAGTCACTTTGAACGTGAATGGCCTGAACTGTCCAGTTAAAAGACACCGATTGGCTGATTGGGTTAGGGAACAAAACCCATCTATTTGCTGCTTACAAGAAACACATCTTTCCAACAAAGATCCATACAGACTGAAAGTGAAAGGCTGGAAAAAGATATACCATGCCAACAGAAATGAAAAAAGAGCGGGCGTAGCCATCTTAATATCGGACAACATAAACTTTACCACAAAAACTGTTAAGAGAGACAAAGAGGGACACTATATCATGATTAAGGGATCAATTCAACAGGAAGATATAACAATTATCAATGTATATGCACCTAACTACAGGGCACCAGTTTATCTAAAAGATTTATTAACGGACTTAAAGGGAGACTTAGACCCCAATACAGTAGTACTGGGGGACTTCAATACTCCACTCTCAGAAATAGACAGATCATCCGGTCAGAAGATCAACAAGGATACAGTAGATTTAAACGACACTATAGCCCAAATGGATCTAACAGATATATACAGAACTCTCAATCCTACAGCTAAAGATTTTACATTCTTCTCAGCAGTACATGGAAGCTTCTCTAGGATTGACCACATACTAGGCCATAAAGCGAGTCTCAGCAAATTCAAAAGAATTAGAATCATACCATGCAGCTTCTCAGACCATAAAGGAATGAAGTTGGAAATTACCAACTCAGGAATCCCTAGAGCATACACAAACACATGGAGATTGAACAACATGCTCCTGAATCAACAATGGGTCATAGAAGAAATCAAAAGAGAAATCAAAAACTTTCTGGAAGTAAATGAGGATAACAGCACAACATACCAAAACTTATGGGACACAGCAAAAGCAGTGTTAAGAGGAAAGTTTATATCAATAGGTGCCTACATCAAGAAATTGGAAAGACACCAAATAGATGAGCTTTCCATTCACCTCAAGGATCTAGAAAACCTACAGCAAATCAGACCCAAATCTAGTAGGAGAAGAGAAATAATTAAAATCAGAGAAGAAATCAACAGGATTGAATCAAGAAAAACATTACAAAAAATCAGCCAAACGAAGAGCTGGTTTTTTGAAAAAATAAACAAAATTGACACCCCATTGGCCCAACTAACTAAAAAAAGAAGAGAAAAGACCCAAATCAATAAAATCAGAGATGAAAAAGGAAATGTAACAACAGACACCACAGAAATAAAAAGAATCATCAGAAATTACTACAAGGACTTGTATGCCAGCAAACAGGGAAACCTATCAGAAATGGATAGATTCCTGGACACATGCAACCTGCCTAAATTGAACCAGGAAGACATCGAAAAACTAAATAGACCCATAACTGAGACAGAAATTGAAACAGTAATAAAGGCCCTCCCAACAAAGAAAAGCCCAGGACCAGATGGATTCACTGCTGAATTCTACCAGACGTTTAAAGAAGAACTAACTCCAATTCTTCTCAAACTATTCAGAACAATCGAAGAAGAGGGAGTCCTCCCAAATTCTTTCTATGAAGCCAGCATCACCTTAATTCCTAAGCCGGAAAAAGATGCAGCACTGAAAGAGAATTACAGACCAATATCCCTGATGAACATAGATGCAAAAATCCTCAATAAAATTCTCGCCAATAGAATGCAACAACACATCAGAAAGATCATCCACCCAGACCAAGTGGGATTCATCCCTGGTATGCAGGGATGGTTTAATGTGCGCAAGACAATCAATGTGATACACCACATTAACAGACTGCAGAAGAAAAACCATATGATTATCTCAATAGATGCCGAGAAAGCATTTGATAAAATACAACACCCGTTCATGATGAAAACTCTAAGCAAACTGGCTTTGGAAGGAACATTCCTCAATACAATCAAAGCAATCTATGAAAAACCCACAGCCAACATCCTATTGAATGGGGAAAAGTTGGAAGCATTTCCACTGAGATCTGGAACCAGACAGGGATGCCCACTCTCACCACTGCTATTCAATATAGTTCTGGAGGTTCTAGCCAGAGCTATTAGGCAAGAAAAAGAAATTAAAGGGATACAAATTGGGAAGGAAGAGCTCAAACTATCCCTCTTTGCAGATGACATGATTCTTTATTTAGAGGACCCAAAGAATTCTACTAAGAGACTATTGGAACTCATAGAAGAGTTTGGCAAAGTAGCAGGGTATAAAATCAATGCACAAAAATCAACAGCCTTTGTATACACAGACAATGCCATGGCTGAGGAAGAACTTCTAAGATCAATCCCATTCACAATAGCTACAAAAACAATCAAATACCTTGGAATAAACTTAACCAAAGACGTTAAAGATCTCTACGATGAAAATTACAAAACCTTAAAGAAAGAAATAGAAGAGGATACCAAGAAATGGAAAAATCTTCCATGCTCATGGATTGGAAGAATCAACATCATCAAAATGTCCATTCTCCCAAAAGCAATTTACAGATTCAATGCAATACCAATCAAGATACCGAAGACATTCTTCGCAGATCTAGAAAAAATGATGCTGAAATTCATATGGAGGCACAAGAGACCTCGAATAGCTAAAGCAATCTTGTACAACAAAAACAAAGCCGGAGGCATCACAATACCAGACTTCAGGACATACTACAGGGCAGTTGTAATTAAAACAGCATGGTACTGGTACAGAAACAGATGGATAGACCAATGGAACAGAATTGAAACACCAGAAATCAACCCAAACATCTACAGCCAACTTATATTTGATCAAGGATCTAAAACTAATTCCTGGAGCAAGGACAGTCTATTCAATAAATGGTGCTGGGAAAATTGGATTTCCACATGCAGAATCATGAAGCAAGACCCCTACCTTACACCTTACACAAAAATCCACTCCACATGGATTAAAGACCTAAATCTACGACCTGACACCATCAAGTTACTAGAGAACATTGGAGAAACCCTTCAAGATATTGGCACAGGCAAAGAATTTCTGGAAAAGACCCGGGAGGCACAGGCAGTCAAAGCCAAAATCAACTATTGGGATTGCATCAAATTGAGAAGTTTCTGTACTGCAAAAGAAACAGTGAGGAGAGTGAAAAGACAACCGACAGAATGGGAAAAAATATTTGCAAACTATGCAACAGACAAAGGGTTAATAACCAGAATCTACAAAGAGATCAAGAAACTCCACAAAAACAAAACCAACAACCCACTTAAGAGATGGGCCAAGGACCTCAATAGACATTTTTCAAAAGAGGAAATCCAAATGGCCAACAGGCACATGAAAAAATGTTCAAGGTCATTAGCAATCAGGGAAATGCAAATCAAAACCACAATGAGGTTTCACCTCACCCCGGTTAGAATGGCTCACATGCAGAAATCTACCAACAACAGATGCTGGCGAGGATGTGGGGAAAAAGGGACACTAACCCACTGTTGGTGGGAATGCAAACTGGTCAAGCCACTATGGAAGTCAGTCTGGAGATTCCTCAGAAACCTGAAGATAACCCTACCGTTCGACCCAGCCATCCCACTCCTTGGAATTTACCCAAAGGAATTTAAATTGGCAAACAAAAAAGAGGTCTGCACCCTAATGTTTATTGCAGCTCAATTCACAATAGCTAAGACCTGGAACCAACCTAAATGCCCATCAACGGTAGACTGGATAAAGAAATTATGGGATATGTACTCTTTAGAATACTATACCGCAGTAAGAAACAATGAAATCCAGTCATTTGCAACAAAATGGAGGAATCTGGAACACATCATGCTGAGTGAAATAAGCCAGTCCCAAAGGGACAAATACCATATGTTCTCCCTGATCGGTGACAACTGACTGAACACCAAGAGGGAAACCTGTTGGAGTGAGGTGGACACTATGGGAAATGGTGGCTTGATCAACATAGCCCTGACTGTTAATGAACAACTAAATACATTATCCCTCTTAGTAGTTTTTTTTGTCTGTTCTACTTAATATGACTGGTTTAGATCTGTAATTGATGCACAGTTATTCTTAAGTGTTGAAAATTAACTGAAATGTGATCCCTGTTGAACATGGTGGTGGGAATGGGAGAGGGAAGAGATGTATAATTTGGGACATGCTCAGGCTGACTTGCCCCAAGTGGTGGAGTTGGAAGCATACCAGGGGATTCCAATTCAATCCCATCGAGGTGGCATGTACCAATGCCATCTCACTGTTCCAGGTGATCAGTTTCAGTTCACAGTTGGTCATGGTGAAGGGACTGGGAGTCAAAGGGAGCACATAGACAAGTCTAGTACCTGCTAACGCTAACTGATGGAGTAAATAAAGGGGAGAGTGATCCAACATGAGAAGTGAGATACTCAGCAGACTCATAGAATGGCAGATGTCCTAAATAGCACTCTGGCCTCAGAATCAGCCCTAAAGGCATTCGGAGCTAGCTGAAAAGCTCATGAGAGTATTTCAGGCATGGAAAGCCAAGACACTCTGGCAAAAGATCTCTGCGAGTGAGATCCCAGTGGAAAGAACAGGCCATCAAAGAAGGAGGTACCTTTCTCTGAAGGGAGGAGAGAACCTCCACTTTGACTATGAGCTTGTCTAAACAAGATAAGAATCGGAGAACTCAGAGGGCTTCCATAGCCTTGGAAACTCATGACTGGAGCATAGGGAGATTACTGATGCCATAGACAGGAGTGTCAATTGGTAAAGTCAATAACAGGAGTCACTGTGCACTTACTCCTCATGTAGGATCTCTATCCTTAATGTGCTGTACATTGAGATTTAATGCTATAACGAGTACTCAAACAATATATTTCACTTTGTGTTTCTATGGGGGTGCAAACTGTTGAAATCCTTACTTAATGCATACTAAACTGATCCTCTGTAAAAAAAAAAAAAAAAAAAAAAAGAAATTATCAATTCCCAACTTGACTCTCACTGGGATTAAACATGACAATAGGTCTGCTCTGATTTCATCATCATTTTTAAAAATCATCTATTATTTTTCACTTTATGTTTCTGTGTGGGAGCAAACTGTTGAAATCCATACTTAATGTATACTAAGCTGATCTTCTGTATATTAAGATAATCGAAAATGAATCTTGATGTGAATGGAAGGGGAGGGGGAGTGGGAAAGGGGAGGGTTGTGGGTGGGAGGGACGGTATGGGGGGAAAGCCATTGTAATCCATAAGTCGTACTTTGGAAATTTACATTCATTAAATAAAAGTTTAAAAAAAAAAAAAAAAAAAAAAAAAAAGAAAAATGTACAAAGATATCACCCATGAAACATATACTGGAATATGTCAGAACACCACTACTACACTCACCAAACACAATAGGCACATTTTCTCTCTTGCATATGAGCACACTTGCTTTCACACAGCACACACAGATACACATTGGCAGATAAATACACCCAGATACATACAGAAACTTGAGTACTTCATGTGAACTACCCCCTCTCCTGTCTCCATTTCCTTTCCACCACTATCCTCCAAATACCTTCAGTAACCCATAATTATGACTGTGTAACCACTTTGGGGTATGAGTAGTAAGTTTCATAATCAACACAGATTTACTGACCTAAATGCATGAGGGAAATCATAATTTAAATCATACATGAAGACTGAAATAAACCATGAGGTGTGATATTATAGCCTTCCCATGTCAAAATCATGTGTATATTTACTTGAGAGAGAGGGACCATGTAAGGCCATTATAGCACAGAGACTAGGTAAATCCTTCTCCAGGATGGTCTGCCCTTGCATAATGGCACATTCCTGGAGAGAGAAATACAAATCTATTTAGATAAACAGAAGTAGAAAAGAGTGTTGGCTCCTCAAACAAGACATTCAACATAATCTAATCCTCCCATCTTTGGCATTACTGAGGACACTGTGGTAGGGACTCTTCTCACCTGCTATCCTGTGAGAATATATGGAGGACCCTTGAACGAATCTCCTTGGTCTTGGCCCCATAGACAATGGGATTGACCACAGGTGGCAGCAATAGATAGATGTTAGCCATAACCACATGGAGCAGGGAGGTATGCCCACCCAGCCTGTGCACCACTGAGAGCCCAATGAGAGGCACATAGAAGACCAGCACAGCACAAAGATGTGAGATGCAGGTGTTAAAAGCTTTGAGTGCAGCTCCCCTGGAGGACAGCTCCAACACAGCTCGCAGGATAAGGATGTAGGAGAATCCAATAAAAAGGGAGTCCACACCCATGACTGAAAGAATGATGAAGAGTCCATAGATCACATTGACTGTGGTATCGGTACAAGACAACTTCATGATATCTTGATGCAGACAGAAGGAATGTGTGACAGTATGTGTCTTACAATAGGACAACCGCTTCAGGATGAAGGGCAGAGGGAAAAAGAAAACAAATCCCCTGGTCAGGGCAGCTAGTCCAATCTTGGCCACAGTAGGCCCTGTAAGCACAGAAGCATGGCGTAGTGGGTGGCAGATGGCCACAAAGCGGTCAAAAGCCATGGCCAGCAAAACCGCCGACTCCATGGCTGACAAAGCATGGATAAGGAACATCTGTGCCAGGCAAACATTGAACTCAATCTCCTGGATGCCTGTCAGAAAAAGGCTGGCCATCTTAGGCATGGTGATGGAGGAGAGAACTAGGTCAATGGTGGAGAGCATGGCCAGGAAAAGATACATGGGCTCATGCAAACATCTCTCCATGCGAATAATGAGGACAATGGCCAGATTGCCCAAGGTGGCCACAGCATACATAAAACACAGTGGAAAAGCCAGCCAGAAGTGTATGCCAGGCCCCAGACCAGGGATACCCACCAGCAAGAAGTATGTTGGGTGGACCAGAGTTCCATTTGGAGTAGCCACGACAGGGACCAAGAGCTGGGGCTTCTGCATCCCAAATTCAGTGCCTAGGAAAGGAAAAAGAAAAAAAATCATTCAGTCATGGCTCAGAGGAAAGATATAAGAAAGAGGCATTGGAAGAGTGACTGTAACAAATACAAGGATTTAGTCCTTCTAATAATTCTGAACCTCAGCCTCTCTCTGCTCTCATTCTCTTCAAATCCACTCATTCTTTTCACATCCACCTCCATGAACACCATGAATGTTGCCCTAGTCTTCCAAGGCCCCAGAACCATGCAGCGGATTCTACTAGTATCTTACTCATCTCAGTGTGTCAATGTTCACACATAAAACATGTAAGAGTCCCTCGTTTTCAGAGCTGCCATTGCTGACAAGGACACTTCTCCTGGCCACTCTCCAACAGAGTGGAATGCTTGCATGGCCATCCACACTGACCCCAGATTATTGGGGTTAGGGTGGACATAAATCCAGAGTTGAGAGATTCATTCCACAGTTGTCTTAAAGACCCACTATAAGCTGACTTAAGGTGGGAAGCAGCGGCTCAGTGTGGGAGAGGATTTCAAGAGAGGTTTGTGTGTGAGTCTGTGTAGCATTTCTCAGCCTTCCTTGGTGGAATCATGTGGAGAAGCTGAAAATGCCATCCTCTCCCCCAGGTTCTGCCTAGGCCCGGTGAATCAAAATTTCTAGGAAAAGTGCCCAGAAATCTATTCTAAAAACAGTAAATCCCTTTCCCCTAGCCTAGATGATTTCATTTTAAATCAGAGAAAACAGGGAAAGTCATTCCAGTGTTCTCAAGAGTGGGAAGGGAGGGGTGAAGAGGAACTGTCATTTCTAGCCCCAACAAAGAAGAGAACAGCATGTGCCTTCAGGATTCCTCAAGGCCCACGTGAGAGTCTGTCCCAGACTGCGCTCGCCGTGGGTGCATCATGGAAACCAGATGCAGCCAAGACATTGGATTAAAATGAGCCAGCGCTTCTGCTGTTACCATTCAGTGCGCGCACACCCTCCATCTACTGTTCCTGGGGATCACAACCACCCCAGGCTTAACTTCTTTCAGTGCACAGACCACTCTGTTCCAAACCTCTGTCCTGAAATCCAGGCACAGAGCCTTCTGCCTCCTTTATGTATCTCCCCGAATAACCTGCAGACCTCACATTCATCCTGCCCGGAATAGGGCCACTTCCAAGCTTGAGCCTCCACTCTGTTCCGATCTCAGTGAACAGTATCGCCTGGCATGCAGGCAAGTCATCCAGGTTGGGGCAGGGGGCTCTAGCTTGATTTCTCTGTTCTTTTACCCCTCATTGTTGATTTTGTTTTTGCAATCAATCTATCAGGGCCTTTTCACTATCTGACACACCCTGCTTCCCTCCCAGCCTCACTGTATAATCCACTTACCCATTCCTGATTATGAAAAATAACGCTCCATCTGAAATGTTCTGTCTGCCTCCAAACCCAATCTGTCCCAACCATCCTTCCACACCACCACCATCCAACAGCACAACTAGACCTGCAGTCTCCTCCTGAGCGAGTTACAAGTGATACCCACCTCCCAGAGTCCACAGTCTTCACACTAGGGGCTGCACAGTGTGACTCCAACTGAATTACACACACACACACACACACACACACGCTTCCCCTGGGTAAATTAATCCCCCATGACTAAGGGGGCTGGAACTGGGTTCTGCCCTGGCACCCGGGATAGGCAAAGCTTGGAATGGGCCTCACAGAGGTTTGCAGAAGTTTCTCTTTGAGTAGATCACTGAATAAAGTCTGGGATCCAGGCTATTGCAATCTGGGGCAGGTGCCAGCTGGCAGATCCCTCCAAGCGACCAGGCTGTCTGAGCAAATTCCAGGCTTCTTACGCAGCAGTGCGCCTCTCTTTTAAAAAGTTCTCAGAGCCCGGACAAACCTCCTAGGCCTCCCTCCCTGGGAGACAGCATGGCGCAGCCTTCACCAGTAGTGCCTCTGCGGAAGGCCACTGCCCATATATACCTTCTCTGGAAGTCCCAAGGGATCAGGGGATATGAGGAGGAAACAGAGACTTGGGATGCAGGCTCCGCCCAGGCTCCCTAGGAAGGCTGAGTCCTGACTCCTACCCAAAGGGGCTGAGCTCAGGGACTATTTTTCTGACGCCTGCTGAGAGGACTGGGGGGGGGGGGGGTGTCAAGGCAGGGTGGGGGGGCGAGAGAAGAGAAATGACTGGGAAGACAAAGAGGAGTTAGGGGAACGGGGCGCACCCTGGGAAGCACGCAGGCAGAGATACAGTGCCTGTGCTGGGAACGCACGTTCTAAGGGGACCTAGAGCAGCGTCAGGACTTGTCTCCTAGCCTCTTGATGCTGCCACCTTGTGGTCGTATAGGGGCGGTGATTCTGAGGATGAAGCCTCAAGGATCAACGACCTGTCATACTCTTCTGTTCCTGCAAAACAGACAGCGTAGTGTAGTTGATTAAATGTGGGCGTCTGGCAGCAAACAAGCTGGATTCCAACCATTACTAATGGTATGACCACCCTAAGCCTCAGCGAGCTGTGGAAAATAAAGTACTGGCACCTCTCCCGTGAATGTTGGTGTTTATTATTAGTCAAAACAACTGAAAGAGTCAATAAAGTAGGAGGAAACCCAGTTGAGACAGTGCTACCACAGCCAGAGGAAGAAAATGCTTTGAGCAGAACTACTGGACGGCAGCTCCGAAGGTCGCTGAGAGATCAAGCTGTGAAACGACCAAAGATAAAACGCTGCTGGCAACCTGAGACCTATGGGGCAGGGTGGTGAGGACGGAATCTTAAATGTAGCAAGAATAAGGCATGAGTGGGTTGGGAAGAAGTGGAGAAAGTGGATGTCAAGAACTCTTTCAAGACATTTGTATGTGAACAGGAGTGAAATGAGTAGTACTTGAAGAATTGATAGCTCAATAGTTTTTAAAGTGTGAGTTTTGAAGCTGGAGGAGGCTGAACACAAGTTAATGTCAAGAGGATAGAGGATAGGACTAATAGAAAGGCTCCCTGTCCTGTAGTCCTCACATACCTGATGATGTAGATGACATGCAGGCAATAACCCACGGAGAACTTCTGCCTTCCCCTCCTTCTGGTAGCTATGAAGTATCTTGCTTGCTCCCATACCTTCCACAATCTAAAGTAGCCAGACCAATCCCCAGAACTCCAGACATGGCCATGTCTGTTGCACATAAACATCACTCAGGCACCTCAAACTCAACTTCTCACTCATTATTTCTAAGCTGCTTCATCTCATTAACCACGTAGCTCATCATCTCTGGTCCCAATCTGTATCCTGTTTTTCGTCTATTTTCTCTTCCCTGTCATAGAAATGACTCTGTTGTCCAAGCCAGAAACATAGAAGCCATCGTCCCTGCCCTCTCCCTTTTGCTTACTCTCTCTCTCTCCTCCTTCTTCCAACAATATCTAATTGTTCAGCAGGTCTGCTATCTGCTAGATATGTTATGAATCAGATGATCTTTCTCCATCTCCTTTGCCTTTTCTCCAGCCTGCACCAAGATAACCCCTGCCTAAATCATCAGAATAGCTTGTCCCTGGCTCAGCCTGATAAACTGATCAACTTTCCTACCAATCCACTGTTTACACTGTGGCCAGCATGATCTTCCAAACACAAATATGTTCATAGCAACTTTCCACTGCCCTTATAATGAAAGCCTGAAGTTCCAACTCCATAACCCAGTTCATAAAGTCGTCCCTGAGCCATCTTACAATAACTCTCCCATCCCCATCTCTAACATTCTGTCTTTTTACAGCATCTCAGATGTACCAAAATATCCTCACATCCTCAATGTACCATGTTCTTTCAATCTCTTTTACATAGATTCTTCCCCAATGAAAGAAAACCCAACCCACTTCCTGTTCTGATCAACTCAGTCTTCAAGTATCTCTTTAAACAGCTTTCCTTATAAGGACCTTCATGACCAATAATCTTGAGGGAACAAGTTGACTCTTTCGGCCCCTCTTTCACTAACAGCATTTAGCATTGTGAGTGTAATTATTTTTAATGCTTCTGAACAGAACTTATCTTTCTAGATTTTGAGGGGAAGGACACTGACAACTATGTGTCTTTAAAGGAGGATATCTATAGAGCATCCTCTTTCATTCACTCTTATGGAAGAAATTACTTATTTTCTTGCTAATTTTCACTCACAACTCTATTAGCACTATTGAGGTATGGCTAATGGGTAGGTGCCCTAAGTTCTTGGTGGCATCATGAAGTGTTGGCAAAATTTTTTTAATGTAGATTTTTACAGAAATTTTCAAGCATTCATTTTCCCCTTGGCACAGTAAAATGAATATTACCTTGCTGAATGAAGTGGACCATGGTATGACTTTAAAATTAATAACTATCCTCATATTTTTATTTTAATATCTGTCACAAAAAAGAAGGAATAAAACATTCAGCATAAACAGAATGCTAGATGGTCCAAACGATAATGGAGAGCTCTTGCCAACCATATGTTCAATCACTTGGGTTAGGAATCCTACATAAGAACCTACCCAATTCTCCAGCAGTAATCATTACACCCCAGCTTTCACTCACTGTGGTCCCACACAACATTCTTTCAGTTCCTCAAGTGAAAGTCCTTCTCCTTGCACTTCTGAACATGGCTCAAAGTCTTGCTTTGTCTGGAATGATCAACCTCTTTGTTTCCTTCTTCTAAATACAAGTTATTTTTTTAGAGTCCTTTGTAGGTGCTGCTTCTACAAGGAAATCTTTTATGTAAAATATGTTTTATTTCTGTAAGCATCCAAATTCCATTCGCAGCTAATGCCATTTTTTAAAAAATTATTGGAATACAGTATACATACAAATGCATGAAAATGACAAGTAAATGTTTTTTGTCATCTGATCACACTCATAACCAACATCCAAATTAAGAACAAAGCATTACTAGTACCCCAGGAGCCTTCACGACCACCTCATCTCCATTTTTTAACATTTGGATGAAGAGTATATTGTCATTTAGATGGTATAAGTCAATGAAGCACTCTTTATACCTTTACACCAAGGACATAACATCCACATATTTTATTCTCTCTATAGATATTAACTAAAATAAATTTTTAGACAGGTCTTCAAAGAGGGAGGTGCCTTTCTCTGAAGGGAGGAGAGAACCTCCACTTTGACTATGACCGTGTCTAAACAAGATAAGAGTCGGAGAACTCAAGGGGCTTCCATAGCCTTGGAAACTCATGACTGGTGCATAGGGAGATTACTGATGCCATAAACAGGAGTGTCAATTTGTAAAGTCAACAACAGGAGTCACTGTGCACTTACTCCTCATGTAGGATCTCTGTCCTTAATGTGCTGTACACTGAGGCTTAATGCTATAACGAGTACTCAAACAGTATATTTCACTTTGTGTTTCTATGGGGGTGCAAACGATTGAAATCTTTACTTAATGTACACTAAATTGATCCTCTGTAAAAAAAAAAAAAAAAAGAAAAGAAAAGAAACTATCAACTCCCAACTTGACTCTCACTGGGATTAAACATGACAATAGGTCTGATCTGATTTCATCATCATTTAAAAAAAATCATCTATTATTTTTCACTTTATGTTTCTGTGTGGGAGCAAACTGTTGAAATCCTTACTTAATGTATACTAAGCTGATCTTCTGTATATTAAGATAATCGAAAATGAATCTTGATGTGAATGGAAGGGGAGAGGGAGTGGGAAAGGGGAGGGTTGTGGATGGGAGGGACGGTATGTGGGGGGAAGCCATTGTAACCTATGAGTCGTACTTTGGAAATTTATATTCATTAAATAAAAGATAAAAAAAAAAGAAAGATCAACTAAAAAAAATAAATAAAATAAATTTTTAAAAAAATGATATTTGTCTTTTGGGGTCTGGCTTGTTTCACCTAGCATAATGATCTCCAGTTGCATCCATTTTGTTGTAAATGCCAGGATTTCATTCTTTTTATGGCTAATATTCCATTGTGTATATATACTACATTTGCTTTATCCTATCATCAGTGTATAGACATCTAGGCTGATTCCTTTTGTCAGCTATTATGAATTGAACTGCTATAAACATGAGAGTGCAGGTATCTCTTTCATGATAAAATTCCTTTTTTTGTGTTGGAGACACTAACATACATATATGTGTCATAAAAGGCCCACATCCTCCCATGAAAAGATATAGTGCTCACATGTAATGTTCATGTCAGGATGAACATGTCTCCTCGAACAATTTTCATTTATTTATGATTAAAACATTAAAATCTCTTCTTCTAGATTTTTTAAAAATATCCAGTACATTATCAGTGGCTGTAGTCAACAGAGTATAACACAACAGTGTCTGTAATGAAACAGAGCAACAGAACATCTAACTATGACACAGTCCACTTAAATAAACCTTTTTCCATCTCTCCCATACCACCACCGTTGCCAGCCTCTGATAACCACCATTCTACTCTGACCTTCTATGAGATCAACTTCTTTAGATTCCACATATGAATAAGATTATGTACTATTTGCCTTTCCATACCTGGCTTGTTGACTTAACATAATGATCTTCAATTTCACAGACTGATTTTATTTCCTTTGGATACATACCCAGTAGTGGGGTTCCTGAATCATTTGGTGGTTCTAATTTTTTTTAGAAGCCTTCATACTGTTTTCTATAATGATTGTACTATTTTACATTCCCACCAACAGTGTATAAGTGCGGCCTTTCCTCCACATCTTTGCCAGCACTTGCTATCTTTAGCCTTTTTTTAGGCAAACTAACTGGACTGAGGAGATACCTCACAGTGGTTTTGATTTCCATTGCCTTCATAATCAGAGATTTTGAGTGTTTTTCTTTTCATGTACCTATTGTCCAGTTGTATGTCTTCCTTTGAAATATGTCAGGCTGATTCAGAGGCTAGAAGCACCAAAACGGCAAATGCCACATTGTATCATTGTGGTCAAGAGTATTGATAAAAGAATCCATTTTCAATAGAGCACAAAGATTCTAGTATCAGTTTTTATTGCCCAGGTTTGGGACCAAGAACTAAGCTGACGTGCTCAATGGGGCAATAGTGGTATGCCCACCACAGTGAGCCTCCAGAGCAAAATGATGCTATGCCTGCCTGCCATCAATGAGCTACCAGACATCCTTTAATAATTTTATTTTCTATTTAAAGTAGGTTTCTGGAGTTTTTACCTCTCATTATTAGGCAATATTTTGTTTGGCTGGCTCCTGGCTCAGTCTTCTCCTGTCTGTGTCCCTGGCATTGTGAGGTCAGGTCCCTGTAAACACATATTATACACTGAAAAGGAGACCATATAATTTAATCTTTTCTACTATAGAGAATATGATTTCTTTTCCAGAACCTCCTGAATAATTACATAATGCAATTATATAACTGACCACAAAACATTTTCCCAAATTACAGGTTACAATGGCTCTGAGTCATAAAATAATAGCAAATCTTTAAAAATCACTTACATATTTAGAAATGTAATTAAGTCATTTCTGGAGGAAACCAAATTCAAAACCATAGTTATAACAATAACATGCCAATCAACACACCATTGTGATTTTGGGGATACAGCCTGGCTTTATACTCCCCAATGAAGAAACTAAAAACCAATGTAAGAAGAAAGAAAAATAAGGTAATGAACACAAGTGAAATAAACCAAGGAAAAATTATTATAAAGCTATTTTTTAAAATTTAATCGAATATAGCATTTATATCAAAACCAGTAGCAGTGTTTGCTTTGTTGGGCAGCCAACCATCTAAACATCTTGCTATTAGTTGTATGTAATTATTAATAGTTGCTGCTGTAATATATGACAATGTTCTGGTTACAGTCATCCCTTGGTTCTCATGAGGGATTGGTTTCAGGATCCCTGTAAACACCAAAATCTGCAGGTACTCATGTTTCTTATAGAAAATGCCATAATATTTGCATATTGCTACACACATTCTCCCATATACTCAAATTATTTCTAGATTACCAATATCTAATAAAACATAAATGCTGCATATAAAGTTATACTTTATTATTTTGACAATGAGGGCAAGGAAACAGGTTATGCATGTTCAGAACAAATTTTTTTAGAAGTTTTTTTCTTTATATTTTTACATTTATTTTGTTTGAAGTCAGAGAGAGAGAGAGAGAGAGAGAGAGACTTCAATCCACTATCTCACTCCCTAAATGCCTGGAACAGCCAAAGCTGGACCAGGACAAAACAGGAGTCCAAAATTCTATCTGGGTCTCCTATGTGAGTGATAGGGACCCAAGTTCTTGAGCCACTATCTGCTGCCTCCTACACTGCATATTATCAGGAAGCTGGTTAGAAGCTGAGGCAGGACTCAATTCTAGGCACTCCTGAATGGCAAGAGGCAGTTTAACGTAATGTACCATAACATCCGCTCCTCAAATATTTTCAAATCCACAAATGTGGAGCCCACAGATCCAAAGGGCCGGCTGTGTATCTTTTTTGTTTATTTACTTTATAAATCCCACCTACGCACATGCTGCTATATTCCCATCTTGTCCTCTCATTCTAAAACCACCCCCACCACATTCTTGTGAGGTCTTCTCCCTATTTGAAGTCTTTCCTCTGCCTCTGAAGTTGCTCCCTCTTTTCTACTCCATGCTACTCAGTCTCTCTGGATACATTTACCCTAATAAACAATTAGAGTTTTTAAACTCTATTAATTGGCATCTATAGTTTATTTTTACCTAGAAATGTCATGGATTGGTCCATAATGCACATTTTTTTTTAAATCTTTTCTTTATGTTTTACTGTGGAGAGTTTTACTACAATGTGTCATGGTGAAGGTGTTTTCTGGCCATGTCTATTGGGAGTTCTGTGTACTTCCTATACTTGGATGTCTTTCTTTCTCCAGATTGGGGAAGGTTTCTGTTACTATTTCATTAAGAAGGCCTTATAATCCTTTCTCTCTTTCTACACCTTCTGGAACTCCTAGGATCCATATGTTGGTCATTTGATAGTATCTTGTAGATCTTGTAGATCTACAACCATGTTTTTTTTTTTAAGGTTTATTTATTTATTTGAAAGAGCTACACAGAGAGAGGAGAGGCAGAGAGAGAGAGAGAGAGAGAGAGAGACGTCTTCCATCCGATGGTTCACTCCAATTGGCCGCAATGGCCAGAGTTGCACTGATATGAAGCCAAGAGTCAGGAGCTTCTTCAGGGTCTCCCACATGGGTTCAGGGGCCCAAGGACTTCAGCCATCTTCCACTGTTTTCCCAGGCCATAGCAGAGAGCTGGATCAGAAGTGGAGCAGCCAGGTCTCAAACTGGTACCCATATGAGACGCCAGCTCTTCAGGCGAGGGCGTTAACCCACTGCGCCACAGCACCGGCCCCTACAACCATGATTTTAGTTTTATAATTTCTTCTTCTTCTTCTTCTTTTCTTTTTTTATCTAATATTTCCAGAAATTTGTCTTCTAGTTCTAATATTCTTTCTTCTGTCTTACCTAGTCTGTTATTAAGGGTTTCCACTGTATTTTTTATTTGATCTATTGAATTCTTCATTTCTAGTATTTCATTCTGACTTCTCTTTAATATCTGAATTTCTTGGGAGAACTTTTCATTTAGATCATGAATTTGCTTCTGCTTCTAAGTAATCTGATGATTAATTTTTTGAATTCCATTTCTGGCACATCTTCAGTCTCTTCATCTTTACCTTCTATTATTGAAGAGTTGTAGTGTTCCTTTGGGAGGCTCATAGTGTCTTCCATATTCTTATTTAGGTTTGTTTTTTTTTTCCTCTTTTTTGTCATTTGTGTATTTTTTCTTTTTTTGTCTGGTTGCTTTTCTCTTTTTTTGTGTATTTGTGAGTTAGAGGGACATCTATACTTTTAGTGAGTTCCTAGAGGGACATCTATACTTTTAGTGAGTTCCAAGAGGTGTGTGCTGGAAGTGGCCTGGGTGCTCTGTTCAGAATCCCAGGGTGGAGGAGGTATCCAGTGTAAGGCCCCTGTAGGGCTCTGTATCTTTCCTCTGGTTTTTCAGTTAGAGGAAGTTGTTCACTTCTATTGATGTGACCCACCCCTCTCCTCACAGTTGTGGGATGCCCCGGTGTTAGTCTCTGGTGTGTTCAGGGTTATATTGCCTTGCTTAATAAACTGCACCTCTAATCTGTGGAGGTTTTCTGATAGTGAGGTGTCCCTCTGTTATGAGCTGCTATATGTCTGTGCATTGCAAGTGAAAGCACGGAGCCCCACCTCCTGGGTCCATCTCACTTCTCCATTGTGGTGGAGGTAAGTACAAGCTCCTGTGCACAGGGCCCTGCCTACTGGGGCCCAGCTCGCTTCTCAATTGTGGTGGAGGTGGTACAGACTCTGGTGCATGGGGCCCTACCTACTGGGACCCAGCTCGAATCTCAATGGAACAGGCTTGAGTTTTCAATTCTCAGGACTTCTTGTACAGCTTATGCAGTAGGGAAGAAATTCTGAAATGTTGTGGTCCTCATTTCTGGGATGGGGGTGTGGTGAGGTGGCCCCCGCAATTAATGGGTGTGTGCATGGGAGGCAAAGATGGCAGTCCTCTGCTTACATTCAAAAATGTAAACAACAAGATGGCTTCTCCCAGCCAGCTGCAGGTCTGGCTGGGAAGGGGGAAGGGAGATGAGCATGGGGATGCCCAATCTCGTGTTTTTTCCTCTATACCTTTTCTTTTTTTTTTTAACTTTTATTTAATGAATATAAATTTCCAAAGTACGGCTTATGGATTACAATGACTTCCCCCCCATAATGTCCCTCCCACCCGCAACCCTCCCCTTTCCCACTCCCTCTCCCCTTCCATTCACATCAAGATTCATTTTTGATTCTCTTTATATACAGAAGATCAGTTTAGCATACATTAAGTAAAGATTTCAACAGTTTGCTCCCACACAGAAACATAAAGTGAAAAATAATAGATGATTTTTTAAATGATGATGAAATCAGATCAGACCTATTGTCATGTTTAATCCCAGTGAGAGTCAAGTTGGGAATTGATAATTTCTTCTTCTTCTTCTTTTTTTTTTTTACAGAAGATTAGTTTAGTATACATTAAGTAAAGATTTCAACAGTTTGCACCCCCATAGAAACACAAAGTGAAATATACTGTTTGAGTACTCGTTATAGCATTAAGTCTCAATGTACAGCACATTCAGGACAGAGATCCTACATGAGGAGTAAGTGCACAGTGACTCCTGTTGTTGACTTTACAAATTAACACTCCTGTTTATGGCATCAGTAATCTCCCTATGCACCAGTCATGAGTTTCCCAGGCTATGGAAGCCCCTTGAGTTCTCCGACTCTTATCTTGTTTAGACAAGGTCATAGTCAAAGTGGAGGTTCTCTCCTCCCTTCAGAGAAAGGTACCTCCTTCTTTGAAGACCTGTTCTTTCCACTGGGATCTCATTCACAGAGATCTTTCATTTAGGGTGTTTTGTTGTTGTGTTTTTTTGTTTTGTTTTGTTTTGGTTCTGGTTTTGGTTTTTTTTTTTTTGCCAGAGTGTCTTGGCTTTCCATGCCTGAAATACTCTCATGGGCTTTTCAGCCAGATCCGAATGCCTTTAGGGCTGATTCTGAGGCCAGAGTGCTGTTTAGGACATCCGCCATTCTATGAGTCTGCTGAGTATCTCACTTCCCATGTTGGATCACTCTCCCCTTTATTTATTCCATCGGTTAGTGTTAGCAGGTACTAGACTTGTTTATGTGCTCCCTTTGACTCTTAGTCCTTTCATTATGATCAATTGTGAACTGAAATTGATCACTGGGACTAGTGAGATGGCATTGGTACATGCCACCTTGATGGGATTAAATTGGAGTCCCCTGGTATGTTTCTAACCCTACCATTTGGGGCAAGTCAGCTTGAGCATGTCCCAAATTGTACATCTCTTCCCTCTCTTATCCCCACTCTAATGTTTAACAGGGATCACATTTCAGTTAAATTTCAACACTTAAGAGTAACTGTGTATTAATTACAGAATTAAACCAGTCATATTAAGTAGAACAGACAAAAAAAATACTAAGAGGGATAATGTATTAAGTTGTTAACAGTCAGGGTTATGCTGATCAAGTCACCGTTTCTCATAGTATCGATTTCACTTCAACAGGTTTCCTTTTTGGTGTTCAGTCAGTTGTCACCGATCAGGGAGAACATATGGTATTTGTCCCTTTGGGACTGACTTATTTCACTCAGCATGATGTGTTCCAGATTCCTCCATTTTGTTGCAAATGACTGGATTTTGTTGTTTCTTACTGCGGTATAGTATTCTAAAGAATACATATCCCATAATTTCTTTATCCAGTCTACCGTTGATGGGCATTTAGGTTGGTTCCAGGTCTTGGCTATTGTGAATTGTGCTGCAATAAACATTAGGGTGCAGACCGCTTTTGTGTTTGCCAATTTAAATTCCTTTGGGTAAATCCCAAGGAGTGGGATGGCTGGGTCGAACGGTAGGGTTATCTTCAGGTTTCTGAGGAATCTCCAGACTGACTTCCATAGTGGCTTAACCAGTTTGCATTCCCACCAACAGTGGGTTAGTGTCCCTTTTTCCCCACATCCTCACCAGCATCTGTTGTTGGTAGATTCCTGTATGTGAGCCATTCTAACCGGGGTGAGGTGAAACCTCATTGTGGTTTTGATTTGCATTTCCCTGATTGCTAGTGACCTTGAACATTTTTTCATGTGCCTGTTGGCCATTTGGATTTCCTCTTTTGAAAAATGTCTATTGAGGTCCTTGGCCCATCTCTTAAATGGGTTGTTGGTTTTGTTTTTGTGGAGTTTCTTGATCTCTTTGTAGATTCTGGTTATTAACCCTTTATCTGTTGCATAGTTTGCAAATATTTTTTCCCATTCTGTCGGTTGTCTCTTCACTCTCCTGACTGTTTCTTTGGCAGTACAGAAACTTCTCAATTTGATGCAATCCCAATAGTTGATTTTGGCTTTGACTGCCTGTGCCTCCCGGGTCTTTTCCAGAAACTCTTTGCCTGTGCCAATATCTGGAAGGGTTTCTCCAATGTTCTCTAATAACTTGATGGGGTCAGGACGTAGATTTAGGTCTTTAATCCACGTTGAGTGGATTTTTGTGTAAGGTGTAAGGTAGGGGTCTTGCTTCATGCTTCTGCACGTGGAAATCCAGTTTTCCCAGCACCATTTATTGAATAGACTGTCCTTGCTCCAGGAATTGGTTTTAGATCCTTGATCAAATATAAGTTGGGTGTAGATGTTTGGGTTGATTTCTGGTGTTTCTATTCTGTTCCATTGGTCTATCCATCTGTTTCTGTACCAGTACCATGCTGTTTTGATTACAACTGTCCTGTAGTATGTCCTGAAGTCTGGTATTGTGATGCCTCCGGCTTTGTTTTTGTTGTACAAGATTGCTTTAGCTATTCGAGGTCTCTTGTGCCTCCATATGAATTTCAGCATCATTTTTTCTAGATCTGCGAAGAATGTCTTTGGTATCTTGATTGGGATTGCATTGAATCTATAAATTGCTTTTGGGAGAATGGACATTTTGATGATGTTGATTCTTCCAATCCATGAGCATGGAAGATTTTTCCATTTTTTGGTATCCTCTTCTATTTCTTTCTTTAAGATTTTGTAATTCTCATCGTAGATATCTTTAACATCCTTGGTTAAGTTTATTCCAAGGTATTTGATTGTTTTTGTAGCTATTGTGAATGGGATTGATCTTAGCAGTTCTTTCTCAGCCATGGCATTGCTTGTGTATACAAAGGCTGTTGATTTTTGTGCATTGATTTTATATCCTGCCACTTTGCCAAACTCCTCTATGAGTTCCAATAGTCTCTTAGTAGAGTTCTTTGGATCCCCTAAGTAAAGAATCATATCGTCTGCAAAGAGGGATAGTTTGACTTCTTCCTTCTCAATTTCTATTCCTTTAATTTCTTTTTCTTGTATGATGGCTCTGGCTAAAACTTCCAGAACTATGTTAAATAGAAGTGGTGAGAGTGGGCATCCCTGTCTGGTGCCAGATCTCAGTGGAAATGCTTCCAACTTTTCTCCATTCAATAGGATGCTGGCTATGGGCTTTTCATAAATTGCTTTGATTGTATTGAGGAATGTTCCTTCTATACCCAATTTGCTTAGAGTTTTCATCATGAAAGGGTGTTGAATCTTATCAAATGCTTTCTCTGCATCTATTGAGATAATCATATGGTTTTTCTTCTGCAGTCTGTTAATGTGGTGAATCACATTGATTGATTTGCGAATGTTGAACCATCCCTTCATACCAGGGATGAATCCCACTTGGTCTGGGTGGATGATTTTCCTGATGTGTTCTTGTATTTTATTGGCGAGAATTTTATTGAGGATTTTTGCATCTATGTTCATCAGGGATATTGGTCTATAATTTTCTTTCAGTGCTGCATCTTTCTCTGGCTTAGGGATTAAGGTGATGCTGGCTTCATAGAAAGAATTTGGGAGGATTCCATCTTTTTCGATTGCTCTGAATAGTTTGAGAAGAAATGGAATTAGTTCTTCTTTAAATGTCTGGTAGAATTCAGCAGTGAATCCATCTGGTCCTGGGCTTTTCTTTGTTGGGAGGGCCTTTATTACTGTTTCAATTTCTGTCTCAGTTATGGGTCTGTTTAGGCTTTCGATGTCTTCCTGGTTCAATTTAGGCAGGTTGCATGTGTCCAGGAATCTATCCATTTCTGATAGGTTTCCCTGTTTGCTGGCATACAAGTCCTTGTAGTAATTTCTGATGATTCTTTTTATTTCTGTGGTGTCTGTTGTTACATTTCCTTTTTCATCTCTGATTTTATTGATTTGGGTCTTTTCTCTTCTTTTTTTAGTTAGTTGGGCCAATGGGGTGTCAATTTTGTTTATTTTTTCAAAAAACCAGCTCCTCGTTTGGCTGATTTTTTGTAATGTTTTTTTGGATTCAATCCTGTTGATTTCTCCTCTGATTTTAATTATTTCTCTTCTCCTACTAGATTTGGGTCTGATTTGCTGTAGGTTTTCTAGATCCTTGAGGTGAATTGAAAGCTCATCTATTTGGTGCCTTTCCAATATCTTGATGTAGGCACCTATTGATATAAACTTTCCTCTTAACACTGCTTTTGCTGCGTCCCATAAGTTTTGGTATGTTGTGCTGTTATCCTCATTTACTTCCAGAAAATTTTTGATTTCTCGTTTAATTTCTTCTATGACCCATTGTTCATTCAGGAGCATGTTGTTCAATCTCCATGTGTTTGTGTATGCTCTAGGGATTCCTGAGTTGCTAATTTCCAACTTCATTCCTTTATGGTCTGAGAAGCTGCATGGTATGATTCTAATTCTTTTGAATTTGCTGAGACTTGCTTTATGGCCTAGTATGAGGTCAATCCTAGAGAAGGTTCCATGTACTGCTGAGAAGAATGTGAAATCTTTAGCTGTAGGATTGAAAGTTCTGTATATATCTGTTAGATCCATTTGGGCTATAGTGTCATTTAAATCTACTGTATCCTTGTTGATCTTCTGTCCTGTTGATCTGTCTATTTCTGAGAGTGGAATATTGAAGTCCCCCAGTACTATTATATTGGGGTCTAAGTCTCCCTTTAAGTCCGTTAACAAATCTTTTAGATAAACCGGTGCCCTGTAGTTAGGTGCATATACATTGATAATTGTTATATCTTCTTGTTGTATTGATCCCTTAATCATTATATAGTGTCCCTCTTTGTCTCTCTTAACAGTTTTTGTGGTAAAGTTTATGTTGTCCGATATTAAGATGGCTACGCCCGCTCTTTTTTCATTTCTGTTGGCATGGTATATCTTTTTCCAGCCTTTCACTTTCAGTCTGTATGGATCTTTGTTGGAAAGATGTGTTTCTTGTAAGCAGCAAATAGATGGGTTTTGTTCCTTAACCCAATCAGCCAATCGGTGTCTTTTAACTGGACAGTTCAGGCCATTAACGTTCAATGTGACTAATGATAAGTGGTAACTTTGCCCTGCCATTTGCCAAAGATAAGTTCTAATATATGCTTTGAATTCCCTGTGATCTTTTGCTGTGAGGTTTCCTTCCTTTACCTTCTTTCATACTGATGACCATGTTTCTGTGTTTCTGTGTGTAACACATCTTTAAGCATCTTTTGCAGGGCTGGACGAGTGGCGACAAATTCTTTCAATTTCCATTTGCTATGAAAAGTCTTTATTTCACCTTCATTCACAAATGATAGCTTTGCAGGATATAATATTCTGGGCTGGCAGTTGTTCTCTCTTAGTACCTGGGCTATATCTCGCCATTCCCTCCTAGCTTGTAGGGTTTCTGATGAGAAGTCAGCTGTGAGTCTGATCGGAGATCCTCTGAGAGTAATTTGACGTTTCTCTCTTGCTCATTTTAGGATCTTTTCTTTGTGTTTCACTGTGGAGAGTTTAATTACAATGTGCCATGGTGAGGATCTCTTTTGGTCGTGTTTATTAGGGGTTCTGTGAGCTTCCTGTACTAGGATTTCTCTGTCCTTCTCCAAACCTGGGAAATTTTCTGCTAATATCTCACTAAAAAGGCCTTCTAATCCTTTCTCCCTCTCCATGCCTTCAGGTACTCCTAGAACCCGAATGTTGGGTTTTTTAATAGTATCCTGAAGATTCCCGACAATATGTTTTAGATTTCTAATTTCCTCTTCTTTTCTTTGGTCTGACTGTATCCTTTCCTGTTCTCTGTCTTCTAAGTTCGATATTCTCTCTTCTGCTTCACCCATTCTGTTTGTAAGGCTCTCTATTGTGTTTTTCATTTGATCTATTGAATTCTTCACTTCATTATGATTTCTCGTCACTATCACAGTTTCCTGTTGTACTAGTTGTTTTGTTTCATTTTGATTCCTCCTTAATATTTCATTTTCATGAGAGAGATTTTCTATCTTGTCCATTAAGGATTTCTGTAGTTCAAGAATTTGTTTTTGAGAACTTCTTAATGTTCTTATCAATTTTTTGAGATCTGCTTCTTGCATTTCTTCTATCTCATCATCTTCATAATCTTGAATTGGGGTGTCTTTTTCATTTGGGGGCGTCATGGTGACTTCCTTGTTTTTATTACCTCAGTTTTTGCGTTTGTTATTTGGCATATTGGAGATATTTGGTTTCTTCACTGTGGTGCTTTTTCTTGTTATACTATGACTCTAGATTAAGTGGACTGTCTGTTTTTGATGGAGCCTTAGTGGCTTGAGATGGGTGTGGCCTGAGAGCTCTGTTTGGTGTGTCAAAGGTGACACTCCCAGGTTAGGCGTGGTCGATCTCTCTCTCTCTCTTTCTTCCTTTTTTTATTCAAAAGGGAAGTAATTCTGCACAGCTCACGTTCCAGTGCTGGTGTGTTGAGTCTGCCACTGTTGTCCTGAACCGTGGGCTCCCACGCTCTCCACGCAGGTCCACTGTGAATCACACGTTCCGGAAGAGTTTCTTCTGCTGTTTCCTCCCCTATTCTTCCTTGAACCTGCAGTATCTCCACTTTTATTAAACTGTCTCTCCCCGGACTATCAGTGTGCTCCCTTCCTAGTCCGCCATCTTGCCTCCTCCCCCCTCTATACCTTTTCTTTTTTTTTTTTTCCTGCATGGAACTTTAAAAGCAGTTCACCAAGCTCTCCCTCCCACTGCTATTTGCAGCTCCATGGACCTGTGATTTCCCATCTCAGCTGGTCTGCTGGGGGCTGGCGCTAGCCTCCCCAATCCACACCTCTGCCACACCTCCACCTCTTCCCTTTCTTATTTTCTTTCAGTGCAGACCTGCCCAGTCTCTGTTGGTCTCCTGGGCTTTCCATCACGAATTTCCCATAGCTCTGTCTCCGGATGTATCTTTTCTCCTTTTTATCTATCTATTTTTCCCCATGTGACTTGGAACATCCTGTTGTTATATCGCCATCTTGGGACCAAGAAGCTTTTTTTTTTTTTCACAACATACAATCTTGCTGACCCTTCAATGCAGGAGCATATTCAGAAAGGTTTTCCAGCTCCTCTAGGCAGAATTCTCCACCTTTACTCCTAAACTCACTGCCCCATCCACCTCTGACCTCCTTCTTGTGCCTGATTCAGAGTGGTAAAAAGTCCTGGAGCTGTGCTACTCTCAGCTGAGATTTTTTTCTCTTTTGTCTAGGGCCAGCATTGAGTGGATAGGGGAGGGGGACCCTAACTCCCCTACTCGAACACTTCCAAGGTGCCAGCCTTACCTTCTGGAAACAGAAGTCCCTGAAAAAATTAGGCAAAAACAAAAAGTTCCAACTCATTCTTAAGGGATGCAGAAGGAGCCCTTCAGGGTGGAATGGGGTGACTTTCTGAGCTTCTCCCTTCTGAGCCTCCCCTCCTCTCCTAGAAGGTCCTGCTGACTGTTATTCTACTACCACAGACAGCAATCTCCTCCTGTTTAATGTTCACGCCCTAGACTGTAAAGAACTTGATGGGGCTGTGGTGATTCTTCCTCAGAATTGTGAGAGGAAAATCAATCAAGGGTTTCACATTAAGTCAGGTTGGCTGGCATGAAATATAGGCAGTCTCTGGTGTTCCAGAAAGTCAGGCCCAAGGCTTTATACCGGCTCCCACCCTACTTTAGATGCACTTTGCCAGTGTCTGTACCTCTTGCCCTGCCTCTCACCCAGTTCTCTGCCATTGCTTCTCCTTTGGTTCCACTGATACCCTAGCTATGCACCATCCCACACATAGCCACTTGCCTGTTGTCCTGGTCAATCTTGGATTCAGGGCAGAAAGTTGGATTCTGCAGATCCTCACCTAGACACATCAGTCTGCCACTCACAGCAAAAGTAGGCGCAATGAAGGAAGCTTAGGAGAGCTTCTCTGCCTTCCAAATCCCCCTATCAAGCCTTCCCTTGTGAACACAAACCCCCTCACCAGCTACCTGAAGGTACCCTGTTGCCAGGACCCAAGAGTCAGCCACAGTTACAAATTGCCAAGTTACATGTGAAAAGTATCTTGCCAATAATGATTATAACTTCACAAAAACTCCAGAGAAGCACAGCCAACTTGACCTTACTATTTTTGAGGGCAGAGACCATGTAACTAAAATTAAAGTACTCAGTGTTGCCAAAAATTGGTGCTCAAAACATCTTAGGAAGTAGTGTCTGGTTAGAATCCTGGCTATTCAGCTTCCAAACCAGATTTCTGATAATGTGCATTCTGGGAAGCAGCAGATGATGGATCAAGTACTTTGGTCCCTACCTCTCACCTGGGAGAACTAGAAGGAGTTCCAGGTTCCTGGCTTTGGCCTGGCTCAGCCCCATTGTTGTGGGCATTTGAGGATTGAGCCAGCAGATGGAAGATATCATCTTCTCTCTCCATGTCTCTCATTCTCTTTCATTCAACCTTCCAAAGAAATGAAGTTTTAAAATAATAATAAAGAGTACAGACTCCCTGAAAATAAATTCTTAAAATGGTTTGTTTCAGTTAATCCATTTGATATAGAACAACCCTTAAAATTGGGTCTGTTCTCTTGATGTGGCCGATCACTGATATCTGGGTGGTAGAAGAAAGGAGGCATCTATTGCAGAGGACAGAACAAGGAATCCCATAGGTAGCAGTTAATTCCAGGGCTTGCTGAGTGGGCTGTGTAGGTTCTTATGGATTGAAGTTGGGATGAGAGGTACATGTTCAGCATATGTGCAGGTTACTTCCTTATTGGCCAGGGGTGCTCATGGTCTTCCTTTAACAGGTCAGAATGCCGTGTTCCTTTCTTTTTTTAAGATTTGTTAATTAATTTGGAAGTCAAAGCTACAAAGAGAGAAAGAGATCATCTATCCATTGGTCACTCCCCAGATGGCCACAATGGCCAGGGCTGAGCCAGGCCAAAGCCAGGAGCCAGGAGCTTCTTCCAGGTCTCCCACATGAATGGCAGAGGCCCAACCACTTGGGCCATCTTCCACTGCTTTTCCCAGACAAGTAGCATGGAGCTGGATTAAAGTGGAGCACCCAGGACACAAACCTGGTGCCCATGTGGGATACCAGTGCTGCAGGCAGCAGCTTTACCCACCATACCACAACAGAGGCCCCAGGATACAGTGTTCTTGAGGGAATTTTTGGATGGCCAAGTGGGCTTTAGTCAGTGTGGGGTCTATATGCAGGTGGTGGTTGCTTTCTGCCCTGAACCTGGAATTCCCTGAAAAACAAACCCCTTGAGACAACAGTGACCATCAGGACATTATCTGCTGGAGAAGCAAATGGCCTCATGACTCTGGAGATTACAACTTTGTAGGGCCAAATGTATCACTTCCTCAATTCAGTGAGCTAAGTCCAATAAGTGGTGAGCATTTCTAAGGGCAGAGTGAGGCCACTGTAAACAGGGTCTACATCCAAAGAGCTGTACCAGGACTTGGTTTCTCCTTCACTGTTCTAGTAGAGCAGCCAGCTCTCCAGATTCAGGGGAAGCAGAGGGTACAGCTCAGACCTCAGGCACTTCCTCATGCACACACTTCTTCTCTTCCTCCCCCTCTGGTCTGTCCTCCACACAATCCATTTGTTTCAGAAATTTTCTGGGCCACACCTCTCAGATTTTCAACCATGGCTTGTACGTGACATTGGCGAGAGGATTCAAAGAGCATCCAACCTAACAAGAAGCAGCTCATCTTCAATTGGAGAATTTCCTGGCTATTTTCCATGCAGGCAGGATGTGTCTTCACTTGTTTATTCAACAAACATCAAACATCGAAGTACTCGGGAAAGGTTTAGGTCCTGGGAGTACAAAAAAAAAAAAAAAATCAGAGTCGAGTCTTAAGCAGCAGTTTGCATGTGCGCCTGTGTGCCTGTGTATTTGGGTAAGGGAAGGGTACCAGTTTGTTTTGTTTTTAATTATTTTAATGACAGTTTGTGACCAGGGACTCCACTTCTGCTCCAACATTCCCCAATATCTGCCTCTAAATCCAAAGGCAGGCTGTCGCAGTATTGATGTGAAGTTGCCCACAGAAGCATTTCAGGGTGACTAAGTCAAGCAAACTCAGGAGGGACTTCTGTTTTGCTGCTGTTGTTCATGAAAACGCAGTATATGAAGCCTGACGCAGTAAAGGGCGCACACCTTGCAAAGAACCGCGGAGTCACTGCATGTACATGCCCAGTTCCATGCTAAATTAGGTCACAGAACCAGACCTGATCTCATAAACTGCTGAGTTAAACACGGAAAACTGGCAAATACATAGCAACCGACCTTAGCACCTGGGCGGCTTCATCCAGGAGCCTCAGCCATTCGATCCTTCCAGGAATTGTTTAGGCGCTCTGGGTCAGGGTTGAAGCCAGAAAATCTTGGAGGTACAGGAAATACACTCACACCCTTGGAGGCATCCCCTATCTCCAATTGGCTGGAGTTGTCCTACTTGCTGTCTGTGATTGGCTGCTCCCACCCAGACTCCGCCAGCTGGGAGGCCCCTGGGCTCTACCTGACGCTGATTGGCTTTGGTCTTGTGGGCAGGACCTGGAATCCTGGTAGAGATGGTGAGATGTCAGCCGCAGACTGACAGCCCTGAAGTCTGGGATCTTGCAGGCTCACCTTAGCCATCACAGACCCTCGCGCTGCCTGTGGGACCTGCCCAGCACTCAGGGCCCAGGAGGTGACTGTCCCCCTCCTTCCTCCTTGGTCTTTCCTGAAGAATCTTTTCCAGGCCCCAACCCCTCCCTTAAATGCCTTTTCCAGACTGGGCCTCCACCCTGCCAAAGGCACGTTGGAAAAACTAAACAAGTAATTAAGTTTTGTCAAAGAAAGTTACAGGTGACAAAAAGTAAAGCATTCTACCAGGTACTCTACTGAAGAGCGAGATAATTACTCATGCCCAGATCCTCTTTGCAGAAGACACCATTTCTAACTTTCTCATGTTTGGATCTTTTCATGGCTCTGAATCAAAATCATAAACTTCCTTCGCATTTTTTTTATTTATCATTTGGGTTGGTTTTTTTGTTTTGTTTGCCTCACTTTCCTACTGTCACGGTCTTCTCAATTTTCTTTCTTCTTTCTTCTTTTTTAAAAAGATTTATTCATTTGGGCCGGCGCCGTGGCTCACTAGGCTAATCCTCCGCCTTGCGGCGCCGGCACACCGGGTTCTAGTCCCAGTCGGGGCGCCGGATTCTGTCCCGGTTGCCCCTCTTCCAGGCCAGCTCTCTGCTGTGGCCCGGGAGTGCAGTGGAGGATGGCCCAAGTCCTTGGGCCCTGCACCCCATGGGAGACCAGGATAAGTACCTGGCTCCTGCCATCGGATCAGTGCGGTGCGCCGGCCGCAGCGCGCCAACCGCGGCAGCCATTGGAGGGTGAACCAACGGCAAAAGGAAGACCTTTCTCTCTGTCTCTCTCTCTCACTGTCCACTCTGCCTGTCCAAAAAATAATAATAATAATAATAATAATAAAAGATTTATTCATTTGAAAGGCAGAGTTAACAGAGAGAGAGAGATCTTCCATCTGTTGGTTCACTCCCCAAATGGCCTCAGTGGCCAGGGCTGGGCCATGCAGGAGCTGGGAGCCAGGAGCTGCTTCTGGGTCTCCCACTTCGGGGACCCCCATGTGTGGGTACAGGGCCCAAGTATTTGGGCCATCTTAACTACTTTCTCAGACAAATTAGCAGAGACAGATTGTAAGTAGAGCAGCTGGGATGCAAACTGGGGCCCATATGGGATGCTGGACAGTGCGTTAACCCACTGCACCACAGCACCAGCCCTCTTGTCAATGTTCAATTGCTATTTTGGGTGTTCTGTTGATCTTTATAGCTTTAAATGTAGAGATCAAGCTCTCTGTACTGCTCTGAAAGCTTTACACAGTAGTTCTTGGTGCCCCCACTGCCATAGATGAGGGCATTATTATTTCTTATACATCCAACCTATTTTCACCTATATCTCAACATTTATATTTGGTTCTGATGTAAACAAATGTTTGAGGCACTCTTCTTGGTGTAGAGGAAATTTCAGTTAATAAAATAAACAATGTCCCTATCCACATAAAACTTCTAGTGTGAGAACTAAGACCATAAATGCATGGCAAGTGATGCCAAGTGTGATCGTAGAGGAGCCAGTATTTAGCTTAAAGGTTGGGATACCCACATCCTGTATCAGTACCTAGCTCTGAGTCCAGGCTTTATCTCCTGACCCCAGTCCCTGCTAATTCCTGGGAGTCAGTGGTGATAGCTCAAGTGATTGGATCCCTGCCGAGCTCCCAGCTCCTGCCTTGGCTTCTGTGAGCCTTTGGGAAGTGCCAGAGCATGGCAGCCTTCTCTATCTTTCTCTCCTCCTCTCAATTTTTAAAACGGCAAGAGAGAATATAGGAACACTTATGAGGCCAGAACTGCAGGAACCCAAGTAAGGCAGAATGAATGTACATGGGACCTGCGGTTTGGGCACACTTGCTGTTTCAAGAGTGAAGAAAGATTTATATAGGATGCCTGTGATACAGCTAGGATGGGGGTTGGACAGGGGTGCTGGAGAGCCAGGCCAGGCTCTGCAGTTGGTTAGTGGTTTGGCAAAACTGGGTTGTGGGATACTGGATCCAGAGTTTTGTACTGATAACAGAAAGAAGAAAAGCAGGAGGCAGGGAGGCAAGTGAGAAGGCATGACCTGTGGTACCCTGTAATAGAGCCCTGTAAGATTTACTGCCCTGTTTCCTCCAGGAAGCCCTACAGGACTATCCTAAACCAAAGTAATGTCTCTCTTGCATTTATATTATATCTTGAAGCTAGAGAGGTCAAGTAATTTGTTCAATACAGAATGATGGATCCACAAGCCAAGTATCTATAAAAAGAAAACGATAATGATTTATACCCAGGTTTGTGAAATAAGTTAATTAATGTAAATTAATTAATGTAAATTAATTAATGTAAAAATCACAGAACAATGACTGGCATGTGGTATAAGTTCTCAAGTAGTGTTTGCTATTGACGTGTGCTGTCAATCACTTAAATTACGAAAGCACCTAGGGCTTAGGAACTATTTCCTACGTCTAGCTGGCTTATTCGTTCAACAAATGTTTATTCAGCAACAATTGCAAGGCAGGCACTGTTTAGTGGCTAAAGAAACAGCAGTTCCCAATACAGCTCTTTGCTTTACAGAGTTTTGCTAGTAACACACTGTGGCAACATGCGTGAAAAAATATTGCCGACTCAGCAATATTTTGCCCTTAACAATTCAACCTGCATAACCATATGTGGCCCTGGGAAAAATCTCAGCTGTCTTGCGGGAGTAATGACTTCATTAACATGGGTTTGATTATCCTCAGATGAGCTTTGCTTTTATCGTCCCTGGGCGTGCTGTTTCATCTCTGCTTCTACCACACCTCTGAAAGCTGAGGAGAATGGCTGTTTGGTGAAGAGTAATTAGGTTAGTACTAGAGAAGTGGGCAGGGGCTTACAGGGCATGGGAAAGAACTGCTATTTCCCTGATATTTTCTGTTTTAGTGGACAGCATAAAAAAGTAACTGAGCATATAGGCAACGGACTTCAGGCATATTATCTTTTCTATCTTCAAGTATGCAAACATACAGTTGTCCCTCAGTATCCACAGGGGATTGCTTCTGAGGCCCCTGCAGGTACCAAAATCCACGAATGCTCAAATCCTTTTTAGAAATGACCTTACATTACATACCAAGATATCAAATTTTATATAACCTTGCCCGAGTTCAAGAGGAACATTACTGATTCATAGAGCAAGACTGGAGTGAGAATGATCTGGTAGAACAAACCCAGAGGAGTTGACCAACTGAGTGAAACCTGAGAACCACATGTTCACCTCCTGTGGTTTGAGTCATAGGGCCCAGTCAGGGCTTCAGTTAGGAAAGACAATGCCTATTATACAAAATCAATGAAGGATCCAAGAAAGAAATGTGTTTCAGCCTCTAGTTACTTTAATTATTCTTTTTTGATCTCTCTGTCCTGTTAGTTTTTCCTCTTACTTGTTTTTCTTTTCTTTTCCTCAGGCATTGTATGAAGTAGATCACCCAAGAAGGGCAAAGACTACCTCGAGGTTCTCAGCTCTGAGTGTCAGCCTTTCTCCCTGTGGTACACCTCTTCCTTTCCTGCTGCAAAACACATGCCTGCCCCTAATATGTGCCACAAACAGTTTGCGGCTCAACCAAATAATACCCCACATCTCTTCTCGGTGCGGAGGGGCACCTCACTATGTCCCTGGCCAATCTCATCATCCCTAAGATAAGGTCCATGTGGCAGAACCAGGACTCCTGACCCCAAGGTTCACCCTCCTCCACCAAAAGCAAATCTTGGAGCCCACAGAGGCCAGAAGCGGTCTATGAGCTAAAGGTGGTTTGCAGTGTGCCAGGACTCAGAGATCTACTGAAGACACATGCAGGGAGTGGATGCTGGGGGAGATTGTGATGGGGAGTGGGGAGGACCCCTTCCAGTGAAATAAAATATTCCAGTTCCCTCGGGATGCCCTGTGCACCCCCCCCCACCTCCCACCACTTAAGAATTTGGTGGTGGTTTGTCAGACAGACCTCACTCCTGTCCCTGGCTCTATTACGGATGCGGCCAATTGAGGCTTTTTTTTTTTTTAAGAGATTTATTCGAAAGTCAGAGTTACACAGAGAGAGGAGAGTTAGAAAGAGAGATGTCTTCCATCCGCTGGTTCACTCCCCAGTTGGCCGCAATGGTGGGGGCCAGGAGCTTCTTCCAGGTCTCCCTCACAGGTGCAGGGCCCAAGGACTTGGGCCATCTTCTACTGTTTTCCCAGGCCATAGCAGAGAGCTGTATTAGAAGTGGAGCAGCCAGGACTTGAACCAGCGCCCATATGGAATGCCGGCACCTCAGGACAGGGCATTAACCCACTGCACCACAGAGCCAGCCCCCCAGTCAGGGCTTTTTGCCTGAGCTGATTTGCTCCTGGATCCAGATACTGCTCACTCCCACCTCGTCATGCCTGAGGACAGAAGTGTGCGTGTGTGTGTGTGTGTGTGTGTGTGTACTATGGAGACACCAAGCAAAATCTGCCTGACAATTCGGAGAGATTTTACCACTACAGTGTTGTCCTGGGCAGCCAGTGTGTCTCTTCCGGCCAGCCCTACTGGGAGGTGGAGGTGGGACCCCAGTTGGAATGAGGCCTGGGAGTCTATAAGGGAAATATAGACTGTAAAGGGGTGGTCTACTTATCCCCCAACTATGGGTTCTGGGTGATAAGGCTGAGGAATGGAAATGCATGCCAGGCAGGCACTGACGAACCCACACTCCTCTCCTTGCCAGTCCCTCCACGCAGGGTTGGAGTCTTCCTGGATTATGAGGTCCATGATACAACATGAGTGACAAGGTTCCCACATTTTCACTTTCCCCCATGCTTCCTTCACTGGATACTACCTTCCCTATGTTAGTCCTTGCTACAGCAATGGAGCCAACAACACTGCTGCCCTGGTTATCTGCTCCCTGGACACAGAAGAGTAAGGGAGCTGCTATCCTGAGCAACACCCTGGGAACTTGGCCTGGCCTGCAGAGGTCCAGGAGGAGCCTGCCACTGAACAGTGTCCCCTTGAACCAAGCTGAGCCCAGAATCCAGGGATCTCTCTGCTTCAACCAGTGCTCTCTTGCTTCCAGACTCCAGTGGAGCACTAAACCACTCGCATAAAGAATCCAAGGCTAAATGAGCATGATAGCCCATCAGGGAAATGTGACAGGGCTGGTGGTGGGGAGAAGAGCAGTTTTTGGATAATGTGTTGGTGTGAGAATCAGGACTCTGTCCCTTCTGTAGCTCATGCCTCACTTCCCAAATTCCTTTCTGTGTTCATAATTAAGTCAAGGAGGATGGTGCAGTGGACACAACCCTGAGGAAACCTTGAGTAGGGTTAACCAGCCAGAGGAGTGCTATCCCTGTTCAGAGCTGGCAGCTCTGCTGAGGCCAGTCTGGGGCTGCCACACCTTACGTCAGATTCCACTTCTGGGCAACCTGCAGTGGACCCTACTTAGCTCTCTGTCCTCCTGACTGGGGAAGTTCAGCGCAGCATAGGACACAGGATTTGCCCAGACCACTGACTGTCATCCTCTCCCTGAGCATGAGCTGGGCAAGTCACCATGTCCTAGATAGAAGGGCAGGGCTAAGGGTCAGGTTCAGAAAACTTGTGAGTCTTAGATATTATTTTCACTTTATAGATGAGGAAATGGAATTGGCTTTGATGAAGCAAGTTTTTTTTCCTGCATATTTCATATTGAAATGAAGCAAAATGGACAAACTCACTTTCCAGGTCACATATCTGCATATCATTCATGCCATCTGGGTCTGAAACATCTCATGTTGGGCCAGTCCTAAGTGTCTCCATTGGGGATTTAGGTCTAACTGGTTCAGTATAAAATGGCACAATCACTTGCCTCATAGAGTTGTGAGGACCCCAGGTCCATGCCATCCTTTTGATTTTCTCTCAGGGATAAAAGAACGCAAACCACGGATTCTGCACATGGTAAACTTCCCCACACACAGCAGTGCAGCCAGTCTTCAGTGGTGCCTGTTTCTTTGGGCCTCTTAGTCCCAAGCCTTTCCATAGAAAGGTGCCTGCCAGTGGCAAACTGTGGACTACAGTAGCATATTGTGCTCATGATTTTATATATATTTGCTTTGGTTTAGAATAGGGACTGTGACCCCACTGTAGAAAATAGAGATAATAAAAACAAAAAAAATGTAAAGCAAGTGAATAGGAGGGAGAATCCCTCTTCCTGCTGCTAGTTGGACTAAAATTTAAATCTTCTGATGTCACCAATGGAAGCTTCATGGTTCTTGTTAACTACCTAACATTCTCCCTGCCTTCCATTCTCTGAATCTATGACAGGAGGAACTAGAGAGCAAGTGCAGGGAGAAAGAATATGCTTACACACAGAAAGCCAGTTTGGAAGCTATGTACTCTAAAATGAAAGGGAGTTAAGACAGCCAGGTGTGGTTCATTGATTGTGACAAATATATCATTCTAATGATGTTAATAATAGGGGACGCTTGGTGTGGGGTATATGGAACTACTTCATAAGGTTTTTTTTTTTTTTTGGTAAATCTAAAATTATTCTGAAATAAAAAGTTGAAAAAAACAAGACAGTCTAGCAGGACTACTGACCGTGAAGTGATTGCTGTGTGTGGCAGGGAAGGTTGCACAAAATAATTCACTACACGTCTAAAGAGTATGATAGGGGAGTGATTGTGTCTGGAACAAATTGCAATACAAGCATATAAAAACCACTTGCTCAGTCTCTTGCAATGGTCTGCAGTCTATTTGAGTTGCATATTATCACAATGATGCTATATGACACACCTCAAGCAGTTACTGTTTGAAGATAGGGTTGTCGAATTAGGACTGAGAAGCAAAACAGATACCAGGTCAGTTATGAATAGATGCAAAGTAGCCTCCAGTGGGCTGAGGTAAAAAAAATATTTAAAATTGTCTTTCTACTTTAAATATATTGATTGATTATATGAGTAGATAGCAAAATAGGCCAAAATGGAGAAATAAGCTCACTTTGCCCACCGTGCCTACAAGTTGCTCCTTGAGAATTGGCAGCAGAAGGGGAGAAGTCCCAGGTGGAGGACAACAAGCTGGTGAGAGGGTCCTGGCAAAGGATTGAGCTGATCTATCTTAGAGGGACCACACATCTTTACATGTGGGGACTCCCTGGAGAATGAAATGGAAAACAGGTCCTTAGGAAGTGCTTCCAGTCATATCCATGGGCACTTGGTGGAGGAGAGTGGGGGCAAGTTAATGTTGCTCTTTTACTATGCTCTTCTTAGGGCAAATCATGGATGTGTCTCAGAAAAGGAGAATTATTAGGTGATTAATTCACTTAAGCCTAGAATTAAGTAATAAAATGAATTAAGTAATAAATGGCCTTGTTTGTAATTCACTTTCTTGGGTTTCTTTATATATATAGTTATAAGTTTATTAGGGTGTTACAGTTTTTTGTTAGAATTGTGAAATTAAATGATGCTAAATTGTTTTTTCCTATTTTACTTTTTTCAACTTTTATTTAATAAATATAAATCTCCAAAGTACAACTTTTGAATTATACCAGCTTTTCCCCCCATAACCTCCCTCCCACCCACAACCATCCCATCTCCCGCTCCCTCTCCCATCCCATTCTTCATCAAGATTCATTTTAATTATCTTTATATACAGAAGATCAACTTAGTATACACTAAGTAAAGATTTCAACAGATTGCACCCACACAGAAACACAAAGTATAGAGTACTGTTTGGGTAGTAGTTTTACCCTTAATTTGCATAGTAAGATCATGCCAAAAGATTGATCTGGCAGACATTCTTGCTGACACCAAGCCAAGTTACTGTTAGGTAAAGACAGTATTCTCTGTGCAGCTCTGAACAAGACTGGCCAGTGATCACCCCCACACCCAAAAGGAGGAAGGGAGTGTAACATCTGGGCCAACTTATCTTGAGAACAACATCCCTGGAGGCAAAAGGACTCTGTGCCCTGCGGGTTTGCCAAGCTGCAACACCTCAGGTAAGACTGTGCCCATATCTCCCAACAGCATTCCTCACAGGACTGTAGTGACCTTCTCCACCTGGTCTCAGCCAAGTGAGCTCTTCAGTGCACACGAATGCTATTCAACATGAGTAAAGCTTCCCTTCCCCTGTGCTTTCCCTTGAAGACAAGGGCCTCATTTGTTTGGTTCACCATTGTAGCCCAGCCTAGCACTCACTTGCTATCTTTCTCCCTCCCTACCTCCCGTACCTCCCTTCCTGTGTGTGTGTGTGTGTGTGTGTGTGTGTGTGTGTGTGTGACAGAGAGAGAGAGAGAGAGAGAGATTAAAAAAATTAAATTCAAATCCAGTTTTCAGTTGATGGGCATTTGGGTTGATTCCATGCCTTAGCTATTGTGAATTGAGCTGCAATAAACATGGCGGGGTGGGGAGGGTACAGACAACCCTTTCATATGCGGATTTCATTTCCTTTGGGTAAATTCTCAGAAGTGGGATGGCTGGGTATATGGTAGGTCTATATTCAGTTTCTGAGGTGTCGCTCCCCCTCTTCGTGGAGGAACGACACAGGACCCTGCACTGTTCTTTTGTCTGCTCGGCCCTCCCCGGGTTTGCTGCTGGTTCTTCCCGGGTTGGCTACCGACCCTTCCACCTCCGTGGAAGGGCGATTCCCCCTGCCACTTTCCCCACTTCCGCGGGGGAGCAGCACACCGCCGGCCGGCTCTCTCGGGGGCTGCACAGGTGTTCCTTCAGATAGATGTTCCCGGTGCATGTTGTCTCTCTCCTCCTTTATAGTCCTCTTCACCAATCCCAACTCTGCTACCCACACGCCGAGTACGCTGCTCTCCTCCAATCAGGAGCAGGTCCTGCTGTTTATTGGTTGAACTGGAGGCAGCTGTGTAGAAGCTGTTTCCTCCCTTCTCAGCGCCATATTGTGGGAGAGCAGATGCATAGAATAAGTCTTAATTCCAGTAACTTAGTCTAGTCCAAGTTGCTCCCAGTTGCTCCCCACATGAGGTATCTTCATACTGTTTTCCACAGTGGCTGTACCAGTTTATATTCCCACCAACAATGAATTTGGGCACCTTTTCCCCCACATCCTCACCAGCATTTGTTGTTTGTTGATTTCTGTATGAAAGCCATTCTAATTGGGGTGAGGCAAAACCTCATTGTGGTTTTGATTTGCATTTCCCTGATGGCTAGTGATCCTGAGCATTTTTTCATGTGTCTGTTGTCTGGGTGTCTGCTGTTCAGCTCGGCACAGAACACCAGCCATAGCAGCCATTTGGGGGGTGAACCAACGGAAAAAGAAGACCTTTCTTTCTGTCTCTCTTTCTCTCACTGTCTAAATCTGCCTGTCAAAAAAAAAAAAAGAAAGAAAAATGTGTTTAAGTCCTTTGCCCATTTAACAACTGGGTAGTTTGTTTTGTTGTTGTTGAGTTTCTAGATCTCTTTATATATTCTGGTTATAAATCTTTTATCAGTTGCATAGTTTGCAAATAGTTTCTCCCATTCTGTCAGTGCCTCTTCACTTTGCTGAGTGTTTCTTTTGTTGTACAGAAGCTTCTCAACTTGATGTAATCCCATTTGTCAACTTTGGCTTTGATTGCCTGTGCCTCTGGGGTCTTTTCTAGGAACTCTGACTATGCCAATGTCTTGCAGGGTAATTGGTCATAGATTTAGATCTTCAATCCATTTTGAGTGGATTTTAGTAAAAGGCATAAGGTAGGAGTCTTGCTTCATGCTTCTGCATGTGGTGATACAGTTTTCCCAGCACCATTTGTTGAAGAGACTGTCTTTGTTCCAGGGATTGATTTTAGCTCCTTTGCTGAAGATAAATTGTTTGCAAATGCATGAGTTGATTTCTGGCATTTCTATTCTATTCTACTGGTCTATCCATCTGTTTTTATACCAGCACCAGGCTGTTTTGATTATAACTTCCCTGTAGTATGTCTTGAAATCCTGTATTGTGATGCTTCGGACTTTGTTTTTGTTGTATAAGTTTGCTTTAGCTACCCAGGGTCTCCTCTATTTCCATTTTAATTTCAGCATCATTTTTTCTATATCTGAGAAGAATGTTCTTGGTATTTTGATTGGTGTCACACTGAATCTGTAAATTGCTTTCAGTAGTATGGACATTTTGATGATACTGATTCTTCCAATCCTGGACCATTTGGGGACTGGGCCAGTGGATAGAGATTCTCTCTCCCTCCCTCCCTTTCTCTCTCTCACCCTCCCTCCCTCCCTCCACCCTGTAACCTTGACTTTCAAATTACTTTTTATTAAAGGAGGATGATTAGTTCTTGACACCTTAATGATAATTCAGATGAATATTTGCATACTTAGCATTAATGCTCTTAAGTAAAATAGCCTGCGTAAAACACTTGGTAAGATTCTTTTTTCTTTAAACAACCTTCTATATAAGATTTTAGAGAGAAATGCTGCTCTTAAGCCTATCCTTTCCCAAAAATCGTTTTTTTTTAATTTATTTTATATACTTGGAGGGTATAGTTGTGGGGCAGGAAGTTTTCCATCTGCTGGTTCATTCCCTAAATGGCTGCAACATCTAGGGTTGTGCCAAGCCTAAGCTAGGATCCAATAGCTTCTTCAAGGTCCCCCACGTGGGTGCAGTGGCCCAGTGACTAGGGTCATCCTCTGTTGCTTTCCCAGGCACATTAGCAGAGAGTTGGAAGTGAAGAAGCCAGGACTGCAACCAGCATGCACATGGGATGCCCTTGCTGCAGGCCATGACTTTAACCCGCCAGCTCCCCAAAAAATCTTAGATTTTCCTTAAGTAAGGATTTGTCACTTAAGAATTTTTTTGTTTATATAAAGGGAACAAATTTCATATAGATATATGAAAAGAGTGACTTCCCTCCCTATATTCCTTTCCTCCCTCACTCCTACCCTCCCTCCTCTTTCCTTTCTTATTTTCTTTTCTTTATAAGATTTATTTGTTTATTTGAAAGAGTTACACGGAGAGAGGCAGAGAGGCAGAGAGAGAGAGGTCTTCCATCCACTGGTTCACTCCCCAATTGGCCACAACATCTGTAGCTGTGCTGATCTGAAGCAAGGAGCCAGGAGCTTCTTCCAGGTCTCCCACATGGGTGCAGGTCTTCTACTGCTTTCCCAGGCCATAGCAGAGAGCTGGATCAGAAGTGGAGCAGCCAAGACTTGAACCAGCACTCATATGGGATGCTGGCACTGCAGGCAGCAGCTTTACCCGCTATGCCATAGTGCCAGCCCCTCTTATTTTCTTTTAATTTTTACAATGATCCACTTCCAATTTACTTTATAATCCCAAGCTTATCGCTCTATCAAATAAATAATTCAACAAGTAGTAAGTAGAAAAACCACTGTTCCACAAGAGCATAAAGAAGGGATAGAAACAATATCCAAACTTTTATGAGCAATGCACCAGCAACTTCTACAATGACTCTCAAGGACCCCTGCTTCCTGTCATGTATTCCCTTGTCTGTTTCCCTCTCTTTGAGTGTGAACTGAATCTAGTGACCACCTTCTAATGAAAAGATCTTGGCAGAAGTGATTTAAAAAGATTAAATTACAAAAGAAAAAATTTAATTGAAGAAAATTTGATTCATAATCCTAATATAAAACAAAAATAAGCTCTTCCTGACTCAAAGTGGCAGTAAAAATGAGATATGAGATAACTGATTTTTTTACTGTGATTTTCAAAAAGCAGTCCAGAAGAAGAGTCATGAAGCCACTCAGAGGGGAGAGTGCCTGCCTTGCTCCTGTAGAGCCTGGCACCTCCAACAAGCTGTCAGCAGTCCCTACAAGATTAGCAGTCCTTGTTTTACTAAGCACAAGGACAGTGCTATAATACCTGAGACAGAGAAGAGAGGCTGCTAAAAGGGTAAACATGGTTGGGTCTTGTATAAGAAGACAGAGAGGCAAATCACTAGATTCCAACCTCCCTACAAGAAAGCCAGTCTCCCTCTTCACAAACAAAATTGGTCACAGTTGGTCACAATCTCTTAAAATCCAGAAATTGAGGGTCAACTGTGGATCAGCAGCAGCAGATAAATGAATACATATTACTCCCTGTGGTGAAGCAGGGGCTGCATCTGAATGTATTGTTAGAATGCAGTAGCCATGGCAAATTAGAACCAGTACATCTTGGGAAGTATATAGTTGAATACATATTTGAGTACCAACAGTGGGTCCCACAAGTTTCAGGGAAAAACAGTGTGAAGGAAATGCAAAGTTTCTGGGGCAGTCATTTAGATAGAAATGCTGGGAAAGAATTTCTGTCTGAGATTCAAGCTGGACTATAAGTTGTTACTTTACATCATATTTTTTTAATGAATCTAGTGTTCTTTTTTTCTTTTTTATTTAGTAAATATAAATTTTCAAAGTACAGTTAATGGATTACAATGGCTCCCCCCCATAATTACTTCCCACTCACACCCCTCCCATCTCCTGCTTCTTCTCCCATTCCATTCACAGCAAGATTCATTTTCAATTATCTTTATATACAGAATATCAATTCAGTATATATTAAGGAAAAATTTCATCCATTTGCACCCACACAGAAACACAAAGTGTAAAATACTGTTTCAGTACTAGTTATAGCATTAATTCACATTGGACAACACACTAAGGACAGATCCCACATGAGGAGTAAGTACACAGTGACTCCTGTTGTTGACTTAACAATTTGACACTCTTGTTTATGGCGTCAGTAATCACCTGAGGCTCTAGTCATGAGTTGCCAAGGCTATGGAAGCCTTTTGAGTTCGCTGACTTTGATCTTACTCAGACAGGGTCATAGTCAAAGTGGAAGTTCTCTCCTCCCTTTAGAGAAAGGTACCTCCTTCTTTGAAGACCTGTTCTTTCCACTGGGATCTCACAGAGATCTTCCATTTAGGTCTTCCTTTTTTTTTTTTTTCCAGGGTGTCTTGGCTTTCCATGCCTAAAATACTCTCATGGGCTCTTCAGCCAGATCTGAATGCCTTAAGGGCTGATTCTGAGGCCAGAGTGCTGCTTAGGACATCTGCCATTCTATGAGTCTGCTGTGTATCCTGCTTCCCATGATGGATCGTTCTCTCCCTTTTTGATTCTATCAGCTAGTATTAGCAGACACTAGACTTGTTTGTGTGATCCCTTTGACTCTTAGACCTATCAGTGTGATCAACTGTGAACTGAAATTGATTATTGGGACTAGTGAGATGGCATTGGTACATGCCACCTTGATGGGATTGTATTGGAATCCCCTGGCATGATTCTAACTCCACCATATAGTTAGTTCAAGTTGCTCATGGAAATGATTGGTGAGAATTTTAAAAATTAAAATCTTTTCAAATGAATCTGTATTTAGGCATCTTGTGATCATGGTTTTTCGTGTTTGTTTTGGAAGGTTGCAAGAGGAAGAAGTTTTCCTTTTCCTCCTCTTTGGGACCTCAGTGCATCATTATCAGATTTTAAGAGTCTGACTCCTGGGCCGGCTCTGTGGCACAGAGGGTTAACACCCTGGCCTGAAGTGCCAGCATCCCATATGGGCACTGGTTCTAGTCTTGGCTGCTCCTCTTTCGATCCAGCTCTCTGCTATGGCCTGGGATAGCAGTAGCAGATGGCCCAAGTCCTTGGGCCCCTGTACTCACATGGGAGACCCAGAAGAAGCTCCTGGGTCCTGGCTTTGGATCAGCACAGCTCCAGCCATTGAGACCATCTGGGGAGTGAACCAGTGGATGGAAGACCTCTCTCTGTCTCTACCTCTCTCTGTAACTCTGTCTTTCAAATAAATAAAATAAATCTTTTAAAAAAATACCCTGACTCCTCTTCTACTGGCATTCAAAAGTAGAATAGGTAAACAACTCTGATATTACCAAAATCCATGGATAGTAGGTTGAAAAGCTAGGTAGGACTACAGTTTCAATAGTACATAGAACAATATGTTACAATTATAGAGTTAAAAACCAAGGGTGTGTATTTTTACTAAGAATATACAATACAGCAGACGTTGAGTTCTGAGCTTTCTGTTAATTATTTCACTTAGTCTTCAGTACAATCCATAAGAAAACACTGTCTCCCCATCAAAAGAAAGGAAATGGCAAAACTCAGATGTAATAACATGTAGCCAGAATAAACTCTCCTTGCACTTTGAGTTTTAAGTAACAGGTAAGGCTGCTCCCTGAGGCACTGGCATCCCACATGAGCACCCATTCAAGTTCCGGTTGCTGCACTTCAGATCCAGTTCCCTGCTAATGTGCCTGGGAAAGAAGATGGCCCAAGTACTTGGGCCCTTGCACCTATGTGGGAGACCCAAAAGCAGTTCCTGTTTCCTGGATTCAGATCAGCCTGGCTCTAACAATTGCAGCTATTTGGGGAGTGAACCAGTGGATGGAAGATTCTATTTCTCTCTCTTTCTCCCTCTCTCTCTTCTTTTAAATAAATAAATCTTTAAAAATAATGGGGAAATTATGTTTTATGAATATTTTCAGATGTACCAGAATCCAGAATCAAATTTGTGTGTCTTATATATATGAGATTATTATCTTCTAACACATACAGGTTATTCAATTTAAGACTTTCTAAAAGGGAGGGGAAAATACTGTGAAAGTGGATGGAGCCACAGAGAAGAGTAGTAACTTTTCAACTCCTTTATTGATATCATTTCCTATTAACCATAAAGTGTCAGGGCACACATTCTGAGGGGTTCTCACAAGAAGAAAGACTTTGTTACACCTGATGCCTCTTTTACGTCTTAATGTTGAATTGCACAATACAAAACTAGGAAACAAAAAGATCTCAAAAACTAAACTTAAATTCACTTAACTTCTGTTGCTTGAAAATGAAAATCTGGTAATTGGTACACCAACTCCAACTAGCTTAAACAAGAAAGTATAAATTAAAGAACTTAGCCATAAAAAAAATGAAATTCTCTCTTTTGCAACAATGGATGCAACTGGAAACCATTATGCTTAGTGAAATAGGCCCATCCCAAAAAGATAAATATCATGTTTTCTCATATTTGTGGTAATAATATATAGAGTACAAAACTGTAATATATATGAGTGAAATTGATATTTTGAGATTTAATTATTATTTAGAGCACTTGTCTATACTCTCAAGGAACAGTGGTCTTTCTACTTACAACTTGTTGAATTCTTTATTTTATAATCACGAGCTTAACCCTCCACTAACTAAACTGAAAGTATGTCATTGTAAAAATTAAAAAATAAGAAAGGAGGAGAGAGGGTGAGAGCATGGGCGGGAAGGAAGGAGGGAAGGTAGGGTAGGAAGTGTTATCATGATCTCAAATCTGTATATATGAAATACATGAAATTTGTTCACCCTATACAAATGAAAATATTTTAAAATTAAAGTATACAGAGCTATCTTACAAAATTAAATAACAGAAATGCACCTTGGTTCAAATTGAGAACAACTGAACAGGAAACTCATTCTCTTCATCCAGTTCTACTAACTAGTTTTCTTGATAGAGTCCAGATTTCTCTTTCTAAGTTCATGTATTACAAAGTAGCCACCATCAGCAGGCGCCGCAGCTCACTAGGCTAATCCTCCGCCTTGCGGCGCCGGCACACTGGGTTCTAGTCCCGGTCGGGGTGCCGGATTCTGTCCCGGTTGCCCCTCTTCCAGGCCAGCTCTCTGCTGTGGCCCGGGAGTGCAGTGGAGGATGGCCCAAGTCCTTGGGCCCTGCACCCCATGGGAGACCAGGATAAGTACCTGGCTCCTGCCATCGGATCAGCGCGGTGCGCCGGCCGCAGCGCGCCAGCCGCGGCAGCCATTGGAGGGTGAACCAACGGCAAAGGAAGACCTTTCTCTCTGTCTCTCTCTCTCACTGTCCACTCTGCCTGTCAAAAAAAAAAAAAAGAAGAAGAAGAAGAAGCCACCATCACTAAGCCCAATTTTTCATCTCTTTAGAATCCATGTTGCATCCAGAGAGACTTTGGTCCAGGTATGAGCACATGAGCCAAGTCACATGGGAATATCAATATACCATTAACATCTACTTCCATATAATCACATGAGGTGAGAAATAATTCTAAGAAAATCAGTCAGGTAGGAGTATAGGAAAATATGCTAAACATTTGGTATCCATAGCAGAAGTACTGGGAGAATATTAGGTTGGAAATATGGGTCAGAAGCTATGGAAAGAAAAATTTTAAATCTGCATAATATATCCAAACTTATCTCTCAGCAACTACAAGTTGACTGAAGTGATTAAAATGTCATTAGAATATCATAATCATTCAGTTCCCATTTTTGTTAGAAAGTGAGAAGTGATAGAGGATACCCATTACAGATTCATCAAACCTATAATGTCCAGTGATCCAGTCCAGCCCAGCAAAACTCCAACACATCTTTGAGCTGCCTGGAAATCTCAAAGTCTCAACAGATTTCGTGTTTCAAGAACCATATCTCAATGTCCAAATAGGCAGTGCATAAGCAAATTCCATATTCCCTTCTGAATTTGCTTGGTCTTCATGCCATAGATGATGGGATTTAAAGTGGGTGGGATGACCAGGTACAGGTCAGCTAACAGCACTTGGATGTGCAAGGGAACTGTGGCCTGCCCAAGCCAGGCCACATAGATGGACGCTATTCCAGGTAGATAGAACAGAACCATAATGCCTACATGGGAGCCACATGTGCTTAATGCTTTCAAGCGAGCATTCTTTGAGGACAGACCAAATACTGCCCTGAGAATCAACACATAGGAGGAGGCAATGAAGGCCACATCACAGCCCACAATAATAGAAGAACATATTAAACTATAGAGGCTGCTGGGCATGGGATCAGCACATGCTAGCTTAACCACAGCCATGTGCTCACAGTAGGAATGGAGAATCACATTGGAACCACAGAAAGGCAGACGACTCACCATCCAACTCAGTGGAGTCATGAACAGAATAGCCCTGATGGTGATGGCCACAGTCATACCCAGGATCACTTGAGGGGTGAGAATTCTCTTGTAGTGTAGAGGCTTGCAGATGGCTACATAGCGGTCAAAAGCCATGGCCAGCAGCAGCCCTGTCTCCACAGCTGTGGCTCCATGGACAAAGTACATCTGAGTGAAACAAGCATTAAAGCTGATGGAGCTGTCTCCTGAGCAGAAGATGCTCACCATCTTGGGTACCACAGAGGAGGCCATAACAATGTCCACAGCAGCCAGAATGCACAGGAAGCAATACATGGGCTCTTGTAGAGTGGAATCCATCCAGATTACAGTCATGATGAGGGTGTTTCCTGCCAGGGCTATGGTGTACATGGGAGTCAGTGAGATGGCCAGCCAAAGATGTGAAGACTGCAAACCTGGAATCCCCACAAGGAAGAAGGTGGCAGGGGTTCCCATTGTTTGATTGGAGGGTGGCCCTGGCATCCCAGGTGAAACTGATTTCCTGTTGATACATAATGTGATGTCAGAAAAGGAGACAATCATGCAAAATCTGTTCCTATTTGTGGTGTTGGGAAAGCCTGAGAAATTTTAAGTGTGGTGGCATTTTCAGGATCAGAAAACTGGCATATAGTTAAAGCTGTCTTGCTCCAACTTCCATTCTTCCCAACATTATCTGTTTTACTAATTTTTGTTCATCATTCAAGGATTAGTTCAACGCTAACCTCTTTTGGAAAGTCTCTGTTCTTTCCCCCATGTCATGTTTAGGGTAAGCAGGGATCTTTGTTTTAAGCTTTTATGGTATCTCCCATGTTGACTGCTTATGAACCTAAGCTACCCATTCTTAAATGCAACCTATTGCTTTGTATGTCTCTTCTTCATGGCCTAGTACTATGTAAGTTATCATAGCTGTAGTGCACAAATCTTTTAAAGGAAAACATGCACCCTCAATATAGTAAACAGTTCCCACAGAACAAATGATAAATCAATGGACAGAATTTATCTTTTATCTCTGACAAATTAGTTAATAATAATTAATAGTTGTTGAATGAAATAGTGAAATGCTTGACATCAAATATGTCACACTTTGTATCCTCACCAGAGTAATAGGAAAGACATTAAGTAAACATTCTTGTGATTGAAGAAATACATCAATGGTTCAAGAAAACAAGCCTTTTAGATAATATTATTGCTTTCCACAGAAGATAATAGAATACCAGCAAATAATTATATTATGTCTTCACTAAATTTCAGTCTAGGTTTCCTTTTGAACTTTGTTAAATTAAGAACTAAATAATCACAGATCTTGGGTTACATCTTAGATGAGTGCCTCCAAGTATATTTTTATTATTCTTAAATATAACATTCTCCTTCTGCGTGATAAACTGCCAAGACAAGCAGATAAGAGGGAAGCTTTTATCCTTCAGAGTAGAAAGCATCTACAATGAACATACTATCCCCAGGATTGTGTTAAAAAGTATTAAATATGCTGAGCATATTTCTCCATTTGTAAAATAGGATAAGTATCTATGTAAGACAGTTGCACAATTCAAATGAGATTAAATATTTCAAGATCACATAGCGACTATGTGGTGAATTTAAGAGTTGAGTCAGGGTCTTTTCAGCTGTGATTCCCAGGTGTCCATCAGTTCAAGAATACTAGACAAAAACTAGACTATGAACACTGGCCACATACACATACATAAACCCATCAGGCAATTATGATGTCCATCCTTTTCACCACTCTGCCTTTAGCTATTTCTTCCTATATTTCCCCTCAGTAAAGGTCTTCCAGGTTTCCAGAAGCACTTGGGAAATTTCCCATTTCCCTTTCCTTGTGTAGTGTTTCTACTTGAGTACCTGGCCCCTCCCAGAATCATTGGCTGGGTCAGATTGTTGGGATCTTATGCTCAGGATCCCACCTGCATTCGCATGGTTCTCCATCCTAACCATGTATTTACCTTCTAGAAATTCAAGTATTTATTGATCCTATATCAGGTACCAGCAACACACTTGAGTGAAGGAAAGTCCTCAGGAGTTTACCAAAACCCTAAATGTAGGACATATGTGCAAACTGTGGTCATTATTGAAACAATAAAATTAATAACAAATGAAAAACCAAAACCTTAAATCTGAGAAGTCCTATATCATGGAACAGACTGAATAAAGCAGTGGGTTCTGCACCACAGTAAGATTGTAAGAATTGTCGTGGATAGCCACTGGGTGAGACATCCTCTGTGATCATAAGAAAACAAGGGAAAACAAAGTAGAATGGTGATAAGGGGTGAAAAACAATTCAGGATATCCTTACAACTACTGTGTATTTTTCCGCTTGCTACAGATGTAGGGTTGGGCATCACTGCTTAAGAACTGGGGAAAACCTACAGAATTCCTATCCCCACCAGCTAATGATCAACTGTTTTCCTGTCCTGGCTGCTGCTTAAATCTATCATTCTTTCAAGGGCAGCCTTAGCAGATGTCCTCTACCATTCCTCCTTTCTCCAGCCTTGTCAACTTCTAAGGGGTTTTAACATTTGTAACTTTGACAGTGTTTTGTGTGTTCATTTACTTCTCTTCTTGATTAGCCTTTCTACATATTTACATATGTTATTAGTCTTTTCAAACACAGGACATTTGGTTTGATATGTTGTGCCTTTGTTTTAGAACTTTTTTTTTTTTTTACAGGCAGAGTTAGACAATGAGAGAGAGACACAGAGAGAAAGGTCTTCCTTTTCCGTTGGTTCACCCCCGCAAATGGCCTCTATGGCCAGCGTGCTGCACCAATCTGAAGCCAGGAGCCAGGTGCTTCCTCCTGGTCTCCCATGCTGGTGCAGGGCCACAGCAGAGAGCTGGACTGGAAGAGGAGCACCGGGACAGAACCGGCATCCCAACTGGGTCTAGAACCCAGGGTGCTGGCACCACAGGCAGAGGATTAACCAAGTGAGCTGCAATACCAGCCTTGTTTTAGAATTTCTATTTCATTCAACCTGTTAATACTGAAGTTTCTTACCAAGATCAGTATTGCTCTCCATCAAAGATCTACTTGTCAATCTAGTGATTTCAATCTTTGTTCTACTTGATCTCTCCAAAACATTCACAACTAAATGGTTCCTCATTTTTGTTCATATTTTAATGGCAGTAAATGTTCATACTACAAAGTGTATAAATCTCAAGCATACAACAACAAATTTTGATGTGAACACATGAACACACCCACATAGCCACTACCCAGATCAAGATACAACATTCCTCATGATTGCACTGTTTTCAGCAAGTCCTGGACAAACTCTCACAAGAAACATTTCTAGCATATTCACTTACAACCCTTCAGAGACATTCACATGAAAAACTGGAAGGTCAAAAAAAAAAAAAAAACAGCTTAAACAAGTCACTTAACTTCAATAACTAAATCCTAGGACATGTGAGGATCTTTCATTCTTATTTACAGGTTGGAGATTACATGATTCAAATTTAAAATATCTTAAAGATAAAAGCACTATTGTGTAGCTCTTCTGAATGAAACCTTTTTGTTTATAATGATCCTGTACCCTTACCTGTACCCCCCTCCAACAAAATACCTTTCCAATCACCCTTAGAGTTGGTTTCTTTTCTCATGACTCTTCTTGGTCTCTGAAACTGTCTTTCCACCATCCTAGATTTCGACTTGCCCGTTCTCTCAGCTTTGAATAAAAGTATTCAGAGGTTCCATTTTTCCCCTTTCCCATGTCCTTCCTTCTCACCTCATCTCCAGAAGAAGGTCTTGGTATAACCAGTCTCCTCCAGGCCTGCCAAGCCCTTTGTAGTGGAATTGAGGACTTATAGCTCACTTCTGGCATGACCCTACCCTTCAGGCTCCTTCAGCCCAACACCTCAACCCCTGGCCAGTTACCCACATCACTGGAATTTTCTCTATTAAACTGTCTCTGTTACTCTGCCTGGTAGCCCACATTTCTTTCACTCTAAAGAAGGAAAATTTTACAGGACCCTTCAGGAATAGCCACAGGAGAGCATAGATGAACAATGTAGAGTCATGTGAGGAACACTGCCCCTTTCAGAGACCTCCCGGGGGAGCCCTCTCTGCCCTTTAGATTTTATATTATCCTACCTTTTCCCTGGACAACCACTTTCCTTAGTCTTTACCCAGCAGCCAAACACTGTAATTCCTCCAGAGACTGATTTTTCATTGTACTCTGGCCCTTGGAGATTTCCAGCTTGTGGGAAGAGGCAGATGCTTAGTTAATGAGTAGTCTTTGTTTCTTTAAGTCTTTCAGGATAGCTAATATTTAGACTAAGAATACACAAGATTACTTCAAACAGTTCATGAAAAAGGAAATAAAATATTTATCTTGCTGCACAAAAATTTGAATCCATTCATAGTTTTTCATCATACCCATTTCCATGAATCTTTTGAAGACCCCTCATATACATGGATGTTTAATTTTTTTTGCACCAAAATAAACTTATTGTTTGATTCAATTTTCCTCAATATTTTTTAAGAGAATTCAGAGAAAGCACCTTGAAACAGAAACAAAAGACCCAAGATGGTTGGATTTATAAAAGTATGCTGTTTTTATATGTGTTTTTATAAGACACCTTAACAAATGCCTCCACAGAGGCCTGTGTTGCGACACATCAGGTTAAGCCACCAATCCTAGTCCCAGCTGCTCCACTTCCAATCCAGCTTCCTGCTTGGGAAAGCAGCAGAGGATGACTCAGGTGTTTGGGCCCATGCCACCATTGTGGGAGATCCAGGTGAAACTCCTTGCAGTTGTGATAATTTAGGGAGTGAACAAGAGAATGAAAGATCTCTCTATATCTATCTACCTGTTTCTCTCTGTCTCTTCCTCTGTCTGTAATGCTGCCTTTCAAATAAATAAAAATAAAATTAAAAAAATTAAAAATATACCTCTCCAATATTATCTCATTCAATTTTCACAAACATCTGAAGTGACTGCCATCATTACATCTACATCTTATAGAGAATAGTGCACAAATTTAGTAACACAAAGAGAGCGAATTCTGACAATCATAAAGGATTCCACTTTGTAATACAACTATTCACACTGATAGTATGCTTAATTCTTACTATAAACATGGCTATACAAATATCTCTTTTAAGACCTTGCCTTCAATCCCTTTGAATGCACACCCAGAAGTATAATTTCTTTTTCTTTTTTTTTTTTTTTTTTTTTTTTTTTTTGACAGGCAGAGTGGACAGTGAGAGAGAGAGACAGAGAGAAAGGTCTTCCTTTTGCCATTGGTTCACCCTCCAATGGCCACCGCAGCCGGCGCACCGCGCTGATCCAATGGCAGGAGCCTGGTACTTATCCTGGTCTCCCATGGGGTGCAGGGCCCAAGCACTTGGGTCATCCTCCACTGCACTCCCAGGCCACAGCAGAGAGCTGGCCTAGAAGAGGGGCAACCGGGACAGAATCTGGTGCCCCGACCAGGACTAGAACCCCGTGTGCCGGCACCGCAAGGCGGAGGATTAGCCTAGTGAGCCGCGGCACCAGCCATAATTTCTACATCATATAGAAGTCCAGTTTTTAATTTCTTAAGGAAACTCCCTACTTTTTTTTTATAATGTGATTTCACTATTTCATAGTCAGACTAACAGCACATAGGTTTCCAACCTTTCTACATCTTCACCAGCACTTTATTTAACTGGCAATCAGAAAAAAAAAAAAATTGAGTTGCCTCTGCTATTGCCTCAACTGTTACTTGAATATGGCATAATATTTAATTTAGCCTGTGATATAGTCAGTGAACAAAATCACTTTCTAAGAAGGGGTTTATAATATGCTTCTTCTGAGGGCTTGCAATTCTAGAATTGCATACACTTCTATGCTCTCTTTTTAAATGTGTATGTGTGTGTGTGTGTGTGTGTGTACATACACTGTGATGACCACTCTTGGTTACATTTTCCTCATCTTTGGACCATGATAAGTCTCTGAGTAGTGATTTCTAGAGTTGGATAATTTAGAAACTAAAGAGGCCTTTACGTGGAGAAAGTAATGTTCATACTTAAGAAGATATTCCTTAGGTATGTTACAGACTTTCTTTAAACAATTTGACTTTTGCTCCAAAGAAATTTAATGTTGGTAGTATAGCAAAGTATGATGAATACCTTTAATTTTATGTTTAAAAGTAATGTTCACATGCTTAAATCTGAATATTAGAATTTAAGCAATTCTTTTTTTTTTAATGTATGAATATCTCTTTAATATACTGATTAACAAAGAAAAGAAGACTTTATGAAAGGGGAAGATAAAAGCAAAATTTATAGATGTATCTGGAGACATAGAAAAGAGTAGTGACATTTCACTTTATTATCAGTTCAAGCACTATTCTCTATTAACCTTTTGATCCCAAAACACAACACCTGAGAAGTGCCCAGAAGAGGAAAGACATGTGCTATATTTGATCTCTCTCCCTTTTATATGTTTTAAAGTTGGGTTACATAGAGCAGGACTAGGAAAAATATTAAAAGATCTACAAAAACACAGTAACATTGACTTAGTTTCTGTGACTTTAGAGCATAAACCTGATCTACACCAAATCCAACCATCTGAACAAGAGGGGATAACTTAAAGGATATAGAGGTGTCTTACAGAACTTAACAGGGATGTGCACTCTGATATCCGAAGAGAAATGATACCAGGAAGTTGGAAAATCATTCTATTTACCCTATCTTTTTATTTTTTTTTATTTGACAGAGTTAGACAGTCAGAGAGAGAGAGAGAGAGAGAGAGAGAGAGAGAGAGAGAAAGGTCTTCCTTCCATTGGTTTACCTCCCAGATGACTGCCACGGAGCTGTGCTGATCCGAAGCCAGGACCCAGGAGCTTCCTCTGGGTCTCCCACATAGGTTCAGGGGCCCAAGTGCCTGGGTCATCCTCCACTGCCTTCCCAGGCCACAACAGAGAGCTGGACTGGAATAGGAGCAACTGGGACTAGAACCCGGTGCCCATATGGGATGCTGGCACCACAGGCGGAGGATTAACCAAGTGAGCCACGGCGCTGGCCCCTACTCTATCTTGCAAATTGGCTTTTCTTACTGTTGACCTGGTTTCTTTGTATAAATTCCTGTGCTGCAACATTGCCACCAGTTTTGCAATTTGTCATGTAAACAGGAATCCATTTTGGTTAGAAAACGATTTTGGCCTAGGTGTGAGCACTGTCCTAAATCAGATGGGCTCATCTGATTCCATATAATCACATCATATAATCACATCAGGTGGGTAACAACTCTGAGAAAATCAGCTATGTAGGGGAGGTGGGGGTGTGTAGAAATACCAAAGGCTGTTTATTCAGCAGAAGTACTGCTGGGATATTAGTTTGCATTTATGGATCTGAAATAAAGGAAATGATAATCTCTCAAATGTACGTACTCTGCCTTAATGTATCTCTGATTCAGACACTAACATGACAAAAATCATTAAAAATGATGACAGAAAATCTAAATAATTTTGTTATTCTTACAGAAATTTAAAATTTAAACGAAGATACCCATTACAACTTTGTATTAAAATTCTCATAGTTCCAAGTAAATAAATCCAGTTCCATAGCTCTCCAATATATCTTTGATTGAAATCTCAAAGTCTAAAATACTCTGTGTTCAAGAATGATGATGGGAATGATCAAACAGGCAGTACATCACAAAATGCCATATTCTCTCACGGATATGTTTGGTTCTCATGCCATAGATGATGGGATTTAAAGTGGGTGGAATCACCAGGTACAAGTCAGCTAACAGCACTTGGGTGTGCAAGGGAACTGTGGCCTGCCCAAGCCAGGCTACATAAATGGATGCCATCCCAGGTAGATAGTACAGAGCCATAACCCCTACATGGGAGCCACATGTGCTTAATGCTTTCAACCGAGCATTCTTTGAGGACAGACCAAATACTGCCCTGAGAATCAACACGTAGGACGCAGCAATAAAGGCCACATCACAGCCCACAATAATAGAGGAACCAGTGAGACTATAGAGGCTGCTGGGCATGGGATCAGCACATGCTAGCTTAACCACAGCCATGTGCTCACAGTAGGAATGGAGAATCACATTGGAACCACAGAAAGGCAGACGACTCACCATCCAACTCAGTGGAGTCATGAACAGAATAGCCCTGATGGTGATGGCCACAGTCATACCCAGGATCACTTGAGGGGTGAGAATTCTCTTGTAGTGTAGAGGCTTGCAGATGGCTACATAGCGGTCAAAAGCCATGGCCAGCAGCAGCCCTGTCTCCACAGCTGTGGCTCCATGGACAAAGTACATCTGAGTGAAACAAGCATTAAAGCTGATGGAGCTGTCTCCTGAGCAGAAGATGCTCACCATCTTGGGTACCACAGAGGAGGCCATAACAATGTCCACAGCAGCCAGAATGCACAGGAAGCAATACATGGGCTCTTGTAGAGTGGAATCCATCCAGATTACAGTCATGATGAGGGTGTTTCCTGCCAGGGCTATGGTGTACATGGGAGTCAGTGAGATGGCCAGCCAAAGATGTGAAGACTGCAAACCTGGAATCCCCACAAGGAAGAAGGTGGCAGGGGTTTTCATTGTGTAGTTGGAGGAAGGCCCCAGCATCCCAGGTGAGATTGATTGCCTGTTGATACATAAAGTGATGTTCAGAAAAGGGTACAGTCCTGTAAAATCTGTTCCCATTTGTTGTATTGGGAAAGCCTGAGGGAATTCTACATCTCATTTTGGCATCAGAATCAGATAAAATTTGTCTCCTGCATTTCCCATCCTTCCTATTATGAGTTGTCTAGCCAACATCTTTTCAGTTTCTTGGAATACCTCCTCTAGAAGTCATCTCTGCACCCTCTCTTCCCTCTACCCATATGTAGGCTAAGTAGATCTTTTGTTCTAAGTTTTACAGCATCCCCCATGCTGATTGATGAGAGACCTAAATTTATGATGAGCCTCCCACCTGTGACTTTATTCTATGCACTTAATTCTATATGTTTGGTTATGAGGTTACATTAATATTTATTGTTAAGAGTCCACAACAAAACAAATATGCATACCCATTACAGTAAACAGGTTCCAAAAATGAATGCTAAATACGAGGAAAGAATTTTTTTTGTCTATGTTTGATTAGTTAGTAATAGGTGATAATTGCTTTATAATTGCTGAATGAAATGATAAATTCTTGGCATCACATGTGCATATTCTATAAACTCAGTAAAGTGTGTCAACACAACATGATTGAAGCATCCTTGTTGTTTAAGTACATTAATCTTTTCAGAAAAAGAAGAGAAAAAGCTATCATTTTTCATAGATGATAGTAAATCTTCTGGAAATATTAATAATCCCAAGGTTCTCAGTTTCAGTCTTCATTTCCTGTAGAACTTGGTTCAATTAACCAATTAAATAACTATAAACAGAACTTTCAACATACTTCATAGATGATACCTGGTAAGTCCTTATGATTCTTCAATGTTGCTAACTCCTTCTGTGTTGTAAATTATCTGGAGAACCGGACAAAGAGGAAACTTTATCCTTTAGAAAATAAAACACTTTCTTTTCATTTATATTTTTTAAAATAAAAAAAATTTCATGTAGTTCAATGATATAATTCAAACACTTCTTAATGAACATACTATTTGTAAATACATTAATGAAAAGCATGGATTGTATTATATGGATATACATTTATGAAATGAGACACACAGCCATATCACACAGTGGGTGATAACTTAAATGATATTAAGTATTTCATACAGTATCACAAAGCAGGTGGGCAGTAAATTTGAGGGTGAAGTTCAGTCTTTTCAGCTGTGACTCCCAGGTACCTAAAAAGCCAAATATTAAAGACCCAGAAAACAACTGTGGGTTGTAATAAAACAAACTTTAGGAGTTTCACTTGACCTGTTTCTATGAGACAAAGAGAGCTAGTACACTGAACAGCAAGGAACTGAGCTCCAACACTTGTCAATTTCTATTTATTGCTACAGCTATCCTCCATCTGCTTCATTCAGGTTTCACCACATCATATAATGTATACTAATCTGATCAGGTAAGCCTGAATATAAGGTATCAGCATTAATTACCATTCCAATTCCTGTGTGCTATCCCTTAAGTTGTCTTCCCCTAAGGAGGATTTGTTTCCATAATTTAATATGATATTTGGGCATATGCACATTCCCTCAGCGATCTGAGAACACTTCTTACAAAGGGATCTTCTCTGATGGTACCGCTCAGCATTGGGAGATGCTGGTTGATCTTCACTGGAACCCTTAGTTTCTTTTTCCTTAGAAAACAATATGAAAATCTTGCATACTTCAATGTAACCCACTCACAAAGCTTTGTTTGTGAGTGAAATTTCAGTGTACCGTTAAGATCCCACTTGGAACATCTGCATCTCATATCAGAATGTCTGGTTTTGAGTCCCAGCTCTGCTCCCAAATCCAGCTTCCTGATCATGGGAACCCTGTGGAGGCAACAATGCTGGCTCAAGTAGTTTGGTCCTTGCTCTCTATGTGGGAGGCCCAAATTGAGTTCCTGGCTCCCGGGTTCAAGCAGCTGCTCTACTTCCTACCCAGCTCCCTACTAAAGTGCTTGGGAAGGTGGTGGAAGGTGACTCAAGTGTTGGGCCCCTACCACCTTCACATGGGAGACCCAGATGGAATTCCTGGCTCCTGATTTTGGCCTGGTCCAGTCCTGACCATCATGGCCATTTGGAGAATGAACCAGCAGATGGAATATCTCTTCCTGTCTATTCCTCTCTCTCACTCTGCCTTTCAAATAAACAAAATAAATACTTTTTTTTAAAGTGACTTGCTAAGGTCAATAGTGTTCCCCATCAAAGGTTTATTGCCAGCCCAGTGACTTCTTTTCATTCTTTATTTGGTCACTCCAAAGAATTTAGCATTACTGTGTGGTCCCTCATTTTATTTTTATTGTTTTAATAGAAGTGAACATACATACTATGAAATCTCAGATCAGATATACAACTTGGAAAATTTTAAAATATATGAACACATTAACACACCCACATAGCCACTAACCACACCAAGATACAGGCACAGTCGCTGCCTGATTAATGTTTCATGTTTTTCAACAAACTCTGAAGGCACATTTCTGGCACTTTCACTTTTAGCCTTGCAGAGATTTTCACATGAAGAAATGGTGGGTCAATCACTGAAAAGTAGCTTAGACAAGTCTCTTAACTTCAATAATTAAATCCTAGGATACCTGAGGATGTTTCATATCTATTTACAAGATAGAGGACACAGAATTCAAATTTAAATTATCTTAAAGAAAAAGCACACTGATGTGTTACCCATTTGGAGTCTTTCTGTTTGTGAGACCCAACAACCCTACCTGAGTGTCTCTCAGCCATACTACCAGGTTTCTACCATCTCCTCTTGGTCACTAAAAGTCAGCTCTGTATGATCAGAAGGTTGAACTTAGCTCTTCTGTAAGTTTTGAATCAAATTAATCAGACATTTCCTGTTCCCTCTCCTGCCTCCATCATCCTCCCATCATTTCCAGAAGAAGATCTTGTTATTGGCAGTTCCCATCACACCTAGGAGCCCTTAAAATTAGGATTCAGTGCATCTTGCCTCACTTCTAGGGAAATTTAACTCCATTTAAACTCCACCATTCTACCATCTGATCCCTTGGTCAATTACCCACATCTCTGGAGTTTTCTCTGTTAACTTCTGTGATGGTTTGTATCTGGTAGTCCACATTTGTTTCACTCCAAAGAAAGATAATTTCCCAGAATCCTGCTACAGGAGGAGCAGGAAGAGCCACAGGAGATCACAGAAGAACAATGTAAAGTCATGGTGAGGAGTATTGTCCTTTTCAGAGAACATCCCTGGGGAACCTTCTTTCCCCTTTATATACTCTGTCATCCTGCCTTTTCCCTGGATACTCTGACTTCCCTTGGTATTTGCTTAGTGGACAAACATGTAACTACTCCAAAGACTGATTTTGCTCTCTGCTCTGGCCCCTGGGGCTTTCCAGCATGCAGGAGGAGGCAGATGCTTAATGACTGAAGAGTCTTAGTGTCTTCAAATCTCAAAGGACAACTAAAAGTTAGACTGAGAATGTAAGTACATCCTAAAGGAAAGCCAAAGTCCTAACACTTATTTTATTTGTGCAAGCATGCTGTGTAACAGGCACCCTAATAAATGCCTTCCCAAGATTGTCTCTTTCAATTTTCACTACCCTCTAAAACATATGCCATTGTTACATCTGTGTTTTACAGATGAAATTGAGGTGCATAGTAAGTCTCTATGCTAGTAAGCCAGAAAGTCAAGATTAAAACAATAGCAATCATAATGGATTTCACTTTGTTGTACAACTATTCCCACTGATGGTGTACTTAATTACTACTATGTACATGATTGTGCAAATTAAAGTCTCTTTAAAACCCTACTTTCAAATATTTTGAATGTATATCCAGAAGTGGATAGCTTCATCATATACAAGTCCTATTTCTTTCCTAAATTTTTAATTCATTTATTTTGTTTATTTAAAAGGCAGAGAGACAGATATCACCTATACATCTGTTCATTCAACAAATGCTTTTAACAGCCAGGGCTGAGCCTGGTCAAAGCCAGGAATCAGAGACTCAACCTGAGTCTCCCAAGTTGGTGGCAAGGACCCATCACCCAGAGTATGCATTAAAAGGAAACTCAAATTCGGAGCATAACTGAGCCTGGAAATCAGGCACTCTGATACAAGATGCATCTGAAGCAACATCTTAATTGCTGTGCCCAACACCCACCACTAGGAGTCCTACTTTTGCTATTTTGAGGAACCTTCACAACTCTCACTGGGGTTGCACTATTTCGCAGTTAAACAGACAGTGCACAAGGGTTACAATTTTTCTGCATCTTCACCAACATGTAATAGTGGTTTTAGATGGTTGGCATCCTAATGGGTTTGTGGCATCATCTCCTTGTGGTTTTGATTTGCTTTTCTCTAATGATTACTGAGGTGGAACATGTTTTCATATACTTCTTGTCCACTTGCATAACATCTACAGAGAAATGTTTAATAAGTTCTTGGCTCATGTTTTAATTAGGGTATTTGATTTTTCAGTTGTTAGAGTTCTCTATTCTGGATACAAGCTCCATACCAAATATGTGACACACAAATATTTTCTCCCATTCTGTAGGTTGTGTTTTTCACTCCATTGTGTCCATTGTTACAGAAAATATATTGATTGTAATAACTCACTATCAACACAGTACCTCTATGAATTCTTTAATCAACCAACTACGCAAGTAGATGAAGACTCTTGGTTTATTCCACAGAGGTACTGCTAGGATATTGATTTGCAAATATGGGTCTGAAGCTAAGAAAATAGTTTATAAAGAATATATTTCTGCCTGACTATATTTCCAATTGAGGTATCAGTTGATTGAAATATTTAAAAATCTCAGAAAAATCAGAATAATTTTATCCTTAGCCTTGTAAAAATTAAGAAGTTAAACAGTATAAATATTACAGCTTCATATCAGAATTCTAAATGTCTTTGAAAGCATAAGGTCTAAACAGATTTTTTTGTTCAGGAACCATAATAGGAGTAGTCAAAGTGGCAGCACATCAGTAAACTCCGTATTCTCTCCTGCATTTGTTTGGTCCTCCTGATATTCTAACCCACAGAGGCAATGAGATTTAATGTGAGTGAAATCACCATTATAAGTAAGATAGAAACATTTAGGTGTTCAAGTACACTATATCTTGCCATAGGCGTGCTACAAAAATGGATGCCATTCCAAGTAGCAGATACAGAGCCTTATCCCCCATATAGGAACCACCTGTTCTTAATGCTTTCAACTGAGCATTCTTTGAAGATAGACCAAATACTGCCCTGAGAATCAATACATAGGAGGCAGCAATAAAGGCTACATCACAGTCTACAATAATGGAGGAATACATTAGACTTTTTGGGAATAGGGTTGGCACTTGCTAACTTAATGACAGCCACGTGCTCACAGCAGAAATGGAGAATCACATTGGAACCACAGAAAGGCAGACGACTCACCATCCAACTCAATTAAGTCTTGGATATGACTGCTCTGATTATGATGGCCACAGTCATACCTAGCATCACTTGAGGAGTCAGAATTCTCTTGCAATGTAGAGATTTGCAAATGGCTACATTTGCAATCAAAACTGACAGCAGCAGCAGCTCTGTCTCCACAGCTGTGGCTCCATGGACAAAGTACATCTGAGTGAAACAAGCATTAAAGCTGATGGAGCCGTCTCCTAAGCAGAAGATGCTCAACATCTTGGGTACCACAGAGGAGGCCATAACAATGTCCACAGCAGCCAGAATGCACAGGAAGCAATACATGGGCTCTTGTAGAGTGGAATCCATCCAGATTACAGTCATGATGAGGGTGTTTCCTGCCAGGGCTATGATGTACATGGGAGTCAGTGAGATGGCCAGCCAAAGATGTGAAGACTGCAAACCTGGAATCCCCATAAGGAAGAAGGTGGTAGGAGTTTTCATTGTGTGCTTAGAGGGTAACCCTAGCATCCATGTTCAGACTAATTTCCTGTTAAGGCATAAAGTGATATAGGAAAATGATGCAATCCTGTAAGATCTGTTCCCATATGTAGTGATGGAAAAGCCTGAGATTTCTGCTTCATGTTGTCCTCAGAATCAGAAATCTGATATCCGTTGAAGTTTTTCAGATCTACTTTCACCGTCTCCATGAGTTGACTAACCAATTTCTTTTCACAGTATAATGATTAGTTTTTGGCTTACCTGCTTTAGGAAGTCAACTCTGTTCTCTCTCTTCCCTTACCCCATTATTAGTCTAAGTAAGTACCTTTGTTACCTTTCCTGGCATCTACTAAGTTGACTTCTGAAAGACCTAAATTTGTAATTTGAATCTTCCACCTATGAATATATTGTACATGCTCCATATTTTATCTCTTGTTCATGGCCTCATGCCATGAGTGGAATCCATAGGTATAGCACACAGAAAAGCAGCTATACATACCAATTACAATAAACAGACTCCAAAAAATTAATAAGTTAGGAAGATGAATTTGTCTTTCATCTGTCTGCTTAATTACTAATATATAATTTGTCAATGAAGTAATGAACCTCTTGATATACACATGTTGCATTGTATATCCTGAATCAAGTGCTTGAACAAAGCAAAATGAATCATCATGTGGTTTAAAAAATACACTAATTTGTTTAGGAAAATAAGAGAAGAATACTATCACTTCATATAGAAGATAATAAAATGTCTAGAAATATTTATGATCTATTTATTATCTAAGCTTTAGCCTTGATTTCCTATAGGACTAGGTTTAATCAACAGATTAAATAACTACAAGTAAAACCAGGGCTCTACTTTATATATGAGTTCCCTACAATTTTTTATTACTATTCAGTATTGCTAACTTCTTAAGCATGATCAATTACAAAGACAGCACAGCAACAAGGAAGCTTTTATAAACTAAAGCCATTTTCAGTGAACATAATATTTGCCAGTATAATGTTTAAAAGTATAGCATGCCTTGCTCACTCAGACTTACCCCTAATGGTAGAGCTAGAAACGTGCCAGGGGATTCCAATTCAATCCCATCAAGGTGGCATGTACCAATGCCATCTTACTTGTTAAAGGTATCAATTTAAGTTCATAATTGATCAAAAAGATAGAATTAAGTGTCAAAGGGATTACATAAATAAGACCAGTGTCTGCAAATAATAATTGGTAGAATTAAGAAGGAGAGAATGATCCTACATGGGAAGCAGGACACACAGCAGACTCATAGAATGGCAAATACCCTAAATAGCACTCTGGCCTCAGAATCAGCCCTTAAGGCATTCAGATCTGGCTAAAAAGCCCATGAGAGTATTTCAGGCATGGAAAGCCAGACACTATGGCAAAAAAAAATGACCTAAATGAAAGATCTTTGTGAGTGAAATCCCAGCAGAAAGAATGGGCCATCAAAGAAGGTGGTACCTTTCTCTGAAGGGAGGAGAGAACTTCCACTTTGAATGTGGCCTTGTCTAAATAAGATCGGAGTTGGTGAACTCAAGAGGCTTCCTTAGCCTTGGCAACTCATGACAAGAGCCTCAGGTGATTATTGATGTCATAAATAAGAGTGTCAATTGTTAAATCAACAATGGGAGTGACTGTGCACCTGCTCCCCATGTAGGAAATCTGTCCTTAATGTGTTATACTATGCAAATTAACAGTAAAACTATTACTCAAACAGTACTCTATACTTTGTGTGTCTGTGTGGGCGCAGTCTGTTGAAATCTTTACTTAGTATATACTAAGTTGATCTTCTGTATATAAAGATAATTAAAATGAATCTTGAAGAATGGGATGGGAGAGGGAACGGGAGATTGGATGGTTGTGGGTGGGAGGGAGTTTATGGGGGGAAAAGCCACTATAATTCTAAAGTTGTACTTTGGAAATTTATATTTAGTAAATAAAAGTTGAAAGAAAAGTGTAGCATGCCTTATCTGAATATATATCTCCTTTTATGAAATAGGATACATACTCATATGTGGAAGCTAGTATAATTTAAATTATAGTGATCATTATATTCCACACAAAACAGAAAGTGTGTGGTAAATGTGAGATTATACACCTGGAGATTCAGTGAGTGCAAAACTACTTTGACAAGTTTCCAGAGACCAGCTCCAGCTAGTCCAGGAGCCCCAAGGTGTGAGAAGTGTCAGCGCTCGAAGAAATGAGAGACACACTCACAGCAAGGCTGATGACTCTTGAGCACCAGACTATTTTTATATCATAAGTCACATAATGATTATTTCTTCTTATAATAACAAGTCTGTTGTCTACTTTTTTCTAACTATAATTTGTTTGACTTTCAAGGGCATATTCAGAGCAGGGGTGTGAGACAGCAATTTTCAAAGGCATGTTCAGAGCATGGATTACTATCACAGACAGGTGTGAGATAACGAGCTGCCCACACAAGCCAAGGCCTGGAGTGCTGTCGAGCTATGCAGAAATTGGCTACACAAGCTTGAGTATCACCTTCCTAATCTAATCTTTACTAGAAGCCCCAATGTTCAAAGTAGGCCCTTGTTTAAATGTATCCCCTCTGTGGCAGTTCTTTCTGTAACTCTTTAATTTCTTTATTGTACTTATCTAAAGGTTCACTTAGATCTATTCTACAGTTTTGATATCATAACCATTGTTCTATTTGTAGAATATATTGAATTAAAGCTTTAATAACATTTATCTTTATACTAGTGGGAAGTATATACTAGGGAGCCTGTTGCCTTTTAATTCTTTTCCACAAACAGCTCAACCTTGCGTAAAGCATTAACTCCTTCTCCTACACTAACATTCTGCTCAATTAAAATTCTACAAAGCAATGGAAATTTGGGGGATAATGAGACTAAACATTCTTCCTAAAATTAGGAATGCAGCAATCATTAGCAGGACCACCAGGAAGCTCCGGCTTTCTTATGCAGAATGTAGTTCCTAACAAACCTAAAACCACCAAGAGGACCGCAGCTGTCCTCATGCCTCGCTGAGACAGACCTTCTACTGTGACCTTGTCAGCCAGCCAGAGTTTCCTTGGCCTCACCAACAAGTCACTTAACTTCAGTAACGAAATCCTAAGCTATACAAAGATATTTAATTTTTACTTACAGGATAAGGAATATGTAATTCAAATGTGAATTGTCTGAAAGATGAAAGCACTAATGCAAATCTTATTTAAATGGAGCCTTTCTATTTTTAATGACTCTGTGTCCCTATCTTAGTGCCTCCAACAAAGCAGGCTCCCCATCAGTTCTACTGCTTGATTTCTTTTCTCATAGCTTTGCTTAGTGCCTGAAAACAATCTCTACAACATCCCAAAGTAAAACCTACCCTTTCTTCTCTCTGCTTTAAGCCAAGTTGGTCCTATATTTCCCAATCCCTCCCCCAACACACACACACACACATCATCCTCCCATCATTTTCAGAAGGTCTTAGTATCAGCAGTGTCCACCACTCCTGGCCAGTCCTTTATGGTAGAGTTCAGGGAGTATTTTCCTCCTGTCTGGGATTACCCTGATCTTGGGTGTCCCTCAACTCAACATCCAATCCCCTGGTCAATTATCACATCCCTGGAGTTTTCTCTGTTAAACGTTTTCTGATGATCTGTACCTGATAGTTCACATTTCTTTCACTTCAAAGAAAAAGAATTGTCCAGGACCCTGCTTCAGGAGGAGCAGTGAGAGCCACAGATCACATCTGAACAATGTAGTCATGATCAAGAGTTTTTTTCTTTTCAGAGAGCTCTCATAGGAAGCTTTCTCCTTTAGGGACTCCATCACCCTGCCTTGTCCCTGAACACCTTGGCTTCCCTTAGCCTTTACCCAGGGAACCATGAGTCTCCTCCAAAGGCTGATTTGTCTTTGTGCTCTCACCCCTGGGACTTTCCAGCTTGTAGGAGGAAGCAGATGCTTATCGATTGAAGAGTCTTAGTATCTGCAAGTGTCAAAGGATACCTCAAAGTTAAACTGCATATATAAAGTACATTCTATAGAGATTCAAAAGGCCCAGTACTAGTTATATTTGTGAAATTCTTCCATGTGCAAATACCTCAATAAATGCTTTTCCAAGATTATCTCATTCAATTTTCACAATCCTTTTTTTAACATTTTCATTAATTTTTATTTATATAAATGGAACAAATTTCATGTATCTCATATATACAGTTTTTTTAACTTTTATTTAATGAATATAAACTTCCAAAGTACAGAATATGGATTACAATGGCTTCCCCCCCATAACGTCCTCCAACCCGCAACCCTCCCCTTATCCACTCCCTCTCCCCTTCCATTCATATCAAGATTCATTTTCGATTCTCTTTATATACAGAAGATCAGTTTAGCATACATTAAGTAAGGATTTCAACAGTTTGCTCCCACACAGAAACATAAAGTGAAAAATACTGTCTGAGTACTAGTTATAGCATTAAATCTCAATGTACAGCACACTAAGGACAAAGATCCTACATGAGGAGTAAGTGCACAGTGACTCCTATTGTTGACTTGACAAATTGACACTCTTGTTTATGGCATCAGTAATCACCCTAGGCTCTTGTCATGAGCTGCCAAGGCTATGGAAGCCCCCTGAGTTCACCGACTCTGATAATTTTTAGACAAGGCCATGGTCAAAGTGGAAGTTCTCTCCTCCCTTCAGAGAAAGGTACCTCCTTCTTTGATGACCCATTCTTTCCACTGGGATCTCACTCATGGAGATCTTTCATTTAGGTTTTTTTTTTTTTTCCCCAGAGTGTCTTGGCTTTCCATGCCTGAAATACTCTCATGGGCATTTCAGCCGGATTCGCATGCCTTAAGGGCTGATTATGAGGCCAGAGTGCTGTTAGGACATTTGCCATTCTATGGGTCTGCTGTGTATCTCACTTCCCATGTTGGACCATTCTTTCCCTTTTTTATTCTATCAGCTAGTATTTGCAGACACTATTCTTGTTTATGTGATGCTTTGGTTCTTAGTCCTATCATTACGATCAATTGTGAACAGAAATTGATCACTGGGACTAGTGAGATGGCATTGGTACATGCCACCTTGATGGGATTGAATTGGAATCCCCTGGTATGTTTCTAACTCTACCGTTTGAGGTAAGTCAGCTTGAGCATGTCTCGAATTGCACATCTCTTCCCTCTCTTATTCCCACTCTTATATTTAACAACGATCACTTTTCAGTTAAGTTTCAGCACTTAAGAATTGTGTATTGATTACAGTATTCAACCAAAAGTATTAAGTAGAGCAAACAAAAAAATACTAAGAGGGATAACATATTAAGCTGCTCATCAACAGTCAGGGTGAGGGCTGATCAAGTCACCGTTTCTCATAGTGTTCATTTCACTTTAACAGGTTTCCTTTTTGGTGCTCAGTTAGTTGTCACCTATCAAGGAGAACAAGTGGTATTTGTCCCTTTGGGACTGGCTTAATTCACTCAGCATAATGTTTTCCAAATTCCTCCATCTTGTTGTAAATGACTGGGTTTTGTTGTTTTTGACTGCTGTATAGTATTCTATAGAGTACATGTCCCATAATTTCTTTATCCAGTCTACTGTTGATGGGCATTTAGGTTGGTTCCAGGTCTTAGCTATTGTGAATTGAGCTGCAATAAACATTACGGTGCAGACTGCTTTTTTGTTTGCCAATTTAATTTCCTTTGGGTAAATTCCAAGGAGTGGGATGGCTGGGTTGAATGGTAGGGTTATATTCAGGTTTCTGAGGAATCTCCAGACTGACTTCCATAGTGGCTTCACCAGTTTGCATTCCCACCAACAGTGGGTTAGTGTCCCTTTTTCCCCACATCCTCTCCAGCATCTATTGTTGGTAGATTTCTGAATGTGAGCCATTCTAACTGGGGTGAGGTGGAACCTCATTGTGGTTTTGATTTGCATTTCCCTGATTGCTAGTGATCTTGAACATTTTTTCATGTGTCTGTTGGCCATTTGGATTTCCTCTTTTGAAAAATGTCTATTGAGGTCCTTGGCCCATCTCTTAAGTGGGTTGTTTGTTTTGATCTTGTGGAGTTTTTGATTTCTTTGTAGATTCTGGTTATCAACCCTTTATCAGTTACATAGTTTGCAAATATATTTTCCCATTCTGTCGGTTGTCTCTTCACTTTCCTGACTGTTTCTTTTGCAGTACAGAAACTTCTCAATTTGATGCAATCCCAAATGTTAATTTTGGCTTTGATTGCCTGTGCTTCTGGGGTGTTTTCCAAGAAGTCATTGGCGGTACCTATATCTTGCAGGGTTTTTCCAATGCTCTCTAATAATTTGATGGTGTCAGGTCGTAGATTTAAGTCTTTAATCCATATTGAGTGGATTTTTGTGTAAGGTGAAAGGTAGGGGTCTTGATTCATGATTCTGCACGTGGAAATCCAATTTTCCCAGCACCATTTATTGAATAGACTGTCCTTACTCCAGGGATTGGTTTTGGACCCTTGATCAAATATGAGTTGGCTGTAGATGTTTGGATTGATTTCTGGTGTTTCAATTCTGTTCCATTGGTCTATCCATCTGTTTCTGTACTAGTACCATGCTGTTTTGATTACAACTGCCCTGTAATATGTCCTGAAATCTGGTATTGTGATGCCTCCAGCTTCGTTTTTGTTGTACAAGATTGCTTTAGCTATTCGAGTTCTCCTGTGTCTCCATATAAATTTCAGCATCATTTTTTCTAGACCTGAGAAGAAGGTCTTCTGTATCTTGATTGGTATTGCATTGAATATATAAACTGCTTTTGGGAGAATGGACATTTTGATGATATTGATTCTTCCAATCCATGAGCATGGAAGATATTTCCATTTCTTGGTATCCTCTTCTATTTCTTTCTTTAAGGTTTTGTAATTTTCATCATAGAGATCTTTAACGTCCTTGGTTAAGTTTATTCCAAGGTATTTGATTGTTTTTGTAGCTATTGTGAATGGGATTGATCTTAGAAGTTCTTCCTCAGCCATGGCAGTGTCTGTGTATACAAAGGCTGTTGATTTTTGTGCATTGATTTTATACCCTGCTACTTTGCCAAACTCTTCTATGAGTTCCAATAGTCTCTTAGTAGAGTTCTTTGGGTCCCCTAAATAAAGAATCATGTCATCTGCAAAGAGGGATAGTTTGAGTTCTTCCTTCCCAATTTGTATCCCTTTAATTTCTTTTTCTTGCCTAATAGCTCTGGCTAGAACCTCCAGAACTATATTGAATAGCAGTGGTGAGAGTGGGCATCCCTGTCTGGTACCAGATCTCAGTGGAAATGCTTCCAACTTTTCCCCATTCAATAGGATGTTGGCTGTGGGTTTTTCATAGATTGCTTTGATTGTATTGAGGAATGTTCCTTCCAAACCCAGTTTGCTTAGAGTTTTCATCATGAACGGGTGTTGTATTTTATCAAATGCTTTCTCGGCATCTATTGAGATAATCATATGGTTTTTCTTCTGCAGTCTGTTAATGTGGTGTATCACATTGATTGTCTTGCTCACATTAAACCATCCCTGCATACCAGGGATAAATCCCACTTGGTCTGGGTGGATGATCTTTCTGATGTGCTGTTGCATTCTATTGGCGAGAATTTTATTGAGGATTTTTGCATCTATGTTCATCAGGGATATTGGTCTGTAATTCTCTTTCAATGCTGCATCTTTTTCCGGCTTAGGAATTAAGGTGATGCTGGCTTCATAGAAAGAATTTGGGAGGACTCCCTCTTTTTCGATTGCTCTGAATAGTTTGAGAAGTATTGGAGTTAGTTGTTCTTTAAATGTCTGGTAGAATTCAGCAGTGAATCCATCTGGTCCTGGGCTTTTCTTTGTTGGGAGGGCCTTTATTACTGTTTCAATTTCTGTCTCAGTTATGGGTCTGTTTAGGTTTTCAATGTCTTCCTGGTTCAATTTAGGTAGGTTGCATGTGTCCAGAAATCTATCCATTTCTGATAGGTTTCCCTGTTTGCTGGCATACAAGTCCTTGTAGTAATTTCTGATGATTCTTTTTATTTCTGTGGTGTCTGTTGTTACATTTCCTTTTTCATCTCTGATTTTATTGATTTGGGTCTTTTCTCTTCTTTTTTTAGTTAGTTGGGCCAATGGGGTGTCAATTTTGTTTATTTTTTCAAAAAACCAGCTCCTCGTTTGGCTGATTTTTTGTAATGTTTTTTTGGATTCAATCCTGTTGATTTCTTCTCTGATTTTAATTATTTCTCTTCTCCTACTAGATTTGGGTCTGGTTTGCTGCAGTTTTTCTAGATCCTTGAGATGCGTTGAAAGCTCATCTATTTGGTGCCTTTCCAATTTCTTGATGTAGGCACCTATTGATATAAACTTTCCTCTTAACACTGCTTTTGCTGCGTCCCATAAGTTTTGGTATGGTGTGCTGTTATCCTCATTTACTTCCAGAAAATTTTTGATTTCTCTTTTAATTTCTTCTATGACCCATTGTTCATTCAGGAGCATGTTGTTCAATCTCCATGTGTTTGCGTATGCTCTAGGGATTCCTGAGTTGCTAATTTCCAACTTCATTCCTTTATGGTCTGAGAAGCTGCATGGTATGATTCTAATTCTTTTGAATTTGCTGAGACTTGCTTTATGGCCTAGTATGTGGTCAATCCTAGAGAAGGTTCCATGTACTGCTGAGAAGAATGTAAAATCTTTAGCTGTAGGATTGAAAGTTCTGTATATATCTGTTAGATCCATTTGGGCTATAGTGTCGTTTAAATCTACTGTATTCTTGTTGATCTTCTGTCCTGTTGATCTGTCTATTTCTGAGAGTGGAGTATTGAAGTCCCCCAGTACTATTGTATTGGGGTCTAAGTCTCCCTTTAAGTCCGTTAACAAATCTTTTAGATAAACCGGTGCCCTGTAGTTAGGTGCATATACATTGATAATTGTTATATCTTCTTGTTGTATTGATCCCTTAATCATGATATAGTGTCCCTCTTTGTCTCTCTTAACAGTTTTTGTGGTAAAGTTTATGTTGTCTGATATTAAGATGGCTACACCCGCTCTTTTTTCATTTCTGTTGGCATGGCATATCTTTTTCCAGCCTTTCACTTTCAGTCTGTATAGATCTTGGTTGGAAAGATGTGTTTCTTGTAAGCAGCAAATAGATGGGTTTTGTTCCTTAACCCAATCAGCCAATCGGTGTCTTTTAACTGGACAGTTCAGGCCATTAACGTTCAATGTGACTAATGATAAGTGGTAACTTTGCCCTGCCATTTGCCAAAGATAAGTTCTAATATATGCTTTGAATTCCCTGTGATCTTTTGCTGTGAGGTTTCCTTCCTTTACCTTCTTTCATACTGATGACCATGTTTCTGTGTTTCTGTGTGTAACACATCTTTAAGCATCTTTTGCAGGGCTGGACGAGTGGTGACAAATTCTTTCAATTTCTGTTTGCTATGATTTTCCAGATGTACAGGGGGTCCTTTTAAAAAATGTGTGTTAAGATCATCTGTAACTCCTATCATTTTATAGTCTTCTTCAGGGATTCTACACATCTAGAAATTACATACATTTCTTTGCCTTTCTTGTGTGTTTCTTACTTTGATTCCTTTTACTTCTTTCTTTATTTGATTTTCCAGTCAGAATGTTTAACTGTATCTTCAATGTCCCTGCTGAAATTCTAAGTTAAATCTCTTCTCACTTGGGCAAATCATCATTTAGTTTACATGTCCAGCTATGATTTTGATGTTTTAAAACTTAAGTTTCCAAAATCTGGTCAAATTTCTTCCTTTTCTTTTAAAGATTTATTTTATTTATTTGAAAGACAGAATTACAGAGAGAGGTAAAGACAGAGAGACAGGTCTTCCTTCCATTGGTTCACTCCCCAATTGGCCGCAATGGCTGGAGCTGCGCTGATCCAAAGGCAGGAGCCAGGAGCCTCTTCCAGGTCTCCCATGCAGGTGCAGGGTCCCAAGGACTTGGGCTATCCTCCACTGCTTTCCCAGGCCATAGCAGAGAGCTGAATCAGAAGAGGAGCAGCCGGGACTAGAACTGGTGGCCACATGGGATGCCGGTGCTTCAGGCCAGGGCTTTAACACACTGCGCCACAGCGCCAGCCCCTCAGATTTCTTTCATATCTTTCTGATTTTCTTTTTCTTATCTCAAGTTTTTAATATCCACAAAAGCTTTACACAATTTAACTCATGTTTTTGTGTTACTAATTTCCTATGCATCACAGTTTCTTTTGTTTGTTTATTTGTGTTAAATAGGGAAATATGGAGAGTTTTCAAAGGCTGAAATATAATTCAAATCTTTCTTTTCTTCTTATAATATCTGTACATAGATAACGTTGTCATTTTCTGTTCATTTGAAAGCATATGTTCTGCTGAACCTACTATAACAATGTTATGTAAGTTTGGGAATTTCTGGTAGTTTGCTACACTTAGCTCAAGAACTTTTTGAAATAGAGAAAAATTATTTTTAAAAATAGACTACTATTGATAGCATCTTCATCTAGGGAAGAGAGACTATATTGGTGTATATTATTTTTTAAAATTTATTTATTTGATACATAGTGTTGGAGCTGGGGGAGAGAGAGGGAGGGTGGGATGGAGGGAGGGAAGAAGGGAGAGAGGAGAAAATCTTACATTAACATGTTCATTCTCGCAAACATCTACAATATGCAGGGCTGAGCCAGGGCAAAGCCAGGAACCAGGAATTCCATATGGGTCCTACACATGGGGACTATCAAATACTTGGGCCATCTTCTGCCACCTTCGCAGGAGCATTTGCAGGAAGTTGGATTGGAAGCAGCACTCCCATAGCGAATGTCCTTGTTTTATTTTAATGACAGTTGGAAATATACATACAACTGCATTAGGGAGGTGAATAATCAAACAGAATATACTGCCCAATTTGCAGGGAAAACAATGGCATTTAGGCAATGTGGAGAATAGATTGTGAAAGCATAGTCCAGGATAAGACACACAAGTATTTCCAAATTAGTGCAAAGTTGTTTCCATCTCTCTAGCAAAAAAAAAAAAAAAATATTTCCATCTCTCTAATGTTCATTGGAAAATAATAAATAATTAGCCACTAAATTATCCATGAGTATATAACACAAGCATGTATTATATCACTCCCCTCATTTTTTATGAACTCAGAAATATTATATTCCTTGATTCTAAAGCTAAGTTAAAGGACTCATGAACAAACAACAGGAAACTTTTTGACAATAGAGATGTTAGCTCCTTCCCAAATAGAGCTGATTCTATAATAGCTTACTAATGAACCCACAATCTATACTATGTCATGTGATATTCTAGATCATGGCAGTCCTGCCTGAAACAAAATGTTTCCCTTAGCTCATAGGTATTTTGATTTGAATAATGAAATATCAAAAAAAAGTCCTAATTTATATGAAAATCCTAATGAAACTACAGAAAACATTAAAAACCAAGTATTTCTTAATCTATTTCAATTTTCAAATACTTATACACTGCATGCCCCCCTCCACACACCCACTTATTGAATGTCCAAAGAAAGGGTACATAATATTGGAAGTCCTAGCCAAAGCAATCAAGTGAGAGGAAGAAATAAACAACATCCAAATTGGAAAAGAAGTTAAAATGTCATTATGTACAGTTGATTTGATCTTACATAGAGAAAACCCCAAAGACTCTTCCTATAAAACTCTTAAAACTAGTAAATGAATTCAGCAAAGTAAGGGATACAGAGTCAATGTACAAAAATTAGTAAAGAAATCAAGAAAATGCTATTTCCAATGCTACCAAGTATTTCCTGGAATAATTGTAACCAAAGATATGATATCTCTAAGGTGAAAACTATAAACTATTAAAGAAATTAAAAAGTACTCAAAGAAATGGAGAAACATTAATTGATTCTTCTAACTCATGAACAAAATTATTAAAATGTCCATAGTATGTACCTAAAGCAATATACTGATTCAATTGCAATCTCTATCAAAATAGCAATGACATTTTTCATAGAACTAGAAAACATCCTAAAATTAATATGAAACCACAAAACAATCTTGAGCAAAAATAAAAAGCAAGAGACATTATACTACTTGACTTCAAAATATCCCATAAAACTAATTAAAATAAAATGCAATTGGCATAAAAACATAAACATAGGCAATGGAACATAAGAGAGAGCTTGAAAATAAAACCAGGCACCCACACTCAGTGGATCTTTGAAAAAGGGGCTAACAATGATCATTGGAAAAAGAGTTATCTTTTAAATAAATTGTACTTAAAGCTATATATAGAACTATGGAATTATAAATATATTGGGTATGTTTTCTGAGAACATGCAATATGTCAGATGTTGGGTTCTTTGCTTTCCATTTATTGTTTCATTTAGTCTTCAGTACTTTCAGTGAGTTAACATGGTTTCTAAGAATAGAAAAGAAATGCTAAGACTTGCATCTAAAAAGTTCCTATCAACAAAGTATATCTATGTACTTTTAACTTTAACACAATTAGGAAATTATCTTTTTACTGAGATGTAAAATGTACCAGAGTCAAAAGTAGATGTTCCTTACATATATCTTTTTATCATAATATACATGGATTACTCAGCTTAAGACTATCTGAAAGGGTGAAATAAAAACTAAAGACATAGGAGTATCTGAGCACCTGAAAAAGACAACCTTTCAAAGTCTTTATCTATAGAATTCGCTATTAATTTTTCCATTCTTGAACACGCCTCCTGAAAGCTGTCCACAAAAATAAATACCTGTGTTATATTTGATCCCTCTCTTCTGTGTCATAGGTTGAGTTATTCAGAGCAGAGGAGGAGGAAAAAAGAATCATGCCTAATACTTTATCTCTTTTTCCCTTTTAGTATTTTTTTGTTCTAGTACTATTGGTTGAACTCTAATTAACACACAATTATTATTAGGTGTTTAAATTTAACTGAAAAGTGATCCCTGTTAAATATAAGAGTAGGAATAAGAGAGGGAGGAGATGTACAATTTGGGACATGCTCAATCGGACTTGCCCCAAATGGTGGAGTTAGAAATGTGCCAGGGGATTCCAATACAATCCCATCAAGGTTGCATGTACCAATGCCATCTCACTAGTCCCAGTGATCAATTTCTATTCACAATTGATCACACTGATAGGTCTAAGAGTCAAAGGGATCACACAAACAAGATTAGTGTCTGCTAATACTAGCTGATAGAATCAAAAAGGGAGAGAACGATCCAACATGGGAAGAGGGATACACAGCAGACTCATAGAATGGCAGATGTCCTAAAAAGCACTCTGGCCTCAGAATCAGCCCTTAAGGCATTCGGATCTGGCTGAAGAGCCCATGAGAGTATTCTAGGCATGGGAAGCCAAGACACTCTGGAAAAAAAAAAGGAAGACCTAAATGGAAGATCTCTGTGAGTGAGATCCCAGTGGAAAGAACGGGGCCATCAAAGAAGGAGGTAACTTTCTCTGAAGGGAGGAGAGAACTTCCACTTTGGCTATGACCCTGTCAGAATAAGATCGAAGTCAGCGAACTCAAAAGGCTTCCATAGCCTTGGCAACTCATGACTAGAGCCTAGGGAGATTACTGACGCCATAAACAAGAGTGTCAAATTATTAAGTCAACAACAGGGTCACTGTTTACTTACTTCTCATGTGGGATCTGTCCTTAATGTGTTGTTCAATGTGAAGTAACGCTATAACTAGTACTGAAACAGTATTTTACATTTTGTGTTTCTGTGTGGGTGCAAACTGATGAAATCTGTACTTAATATATACTAAATCAATCTTCTGTATATAAAGATAACTGAAAATGAATCTTGATGTGAATGGAATGGGAGAGAGAGCAGGAGATGGGAGAGGTGCCAGTGGGAGGGAAGTTAATGTGGGGAGAAAGCCATTGTAGTCCATAAACTGTAATTTGGAAATTTATATTTACTAAATAAAAGTTTAAAAAAAAGAACCATGCCAAAAAGCAAATTTACATTGGCTTGGCTTCTGTTACTTAAAAACAAAAAGCTGATACGTGAAATCCGTTCTCCTTATTTTAATAAAAACTTTTCTAAAAGCTGATAATTAGGGGTTGGCGCTGTGACATAGTAGTTAAACCTCTGTCTATGGCGCTATCATTCCCATTTGGGTACCAGTTCACTCTCAGCTGCTCCACTTCTGATCCAGCTATCTGATAATAGCCTGGGGAAGCAATGGAAGATGGCCCAAGTACATCTCCAAGTGGGAGACCTGAGAGTCATTCTCATAATCACATCTGGGTAACTGGTTTTCCTTGCAGCAGGTTTCTCTTTCCAAATTAATGTGCTGTAACATGGCCACCTTCATCAGTCCCAAGCTTACATCTCTTCAGATATAGAGGTACAACTATCAGCAGTCAATTATTACTAGACAAACTCAAGGTGTATGCACATGATCCAAATCAGAGATATTCATCAATGACTTATATACTGATAGCTTCTTCCATATAAACACATGAAGAGAGGAACAATTCTAAGAAAATCAGTCAGGTATATGAAGGGGTAGGAAAGGACCAAACAGTTGGTTTCTCTAACAGAGGGATTGTTGAAATGTTAGGTTAGAAATGTGAGTCAGAAGCTAGAAAATTTCCTACTCTATATTATTTGCCTGAACTTATCTCTGATTCAGGTACTACATCAAAACCATTAAAAATATTACAAAATCAAACTCAGAATCATTTCATCATCATTCTTTGTAGAAATTGAGAAGTTAAGCAAGGATACCCTGCATAAGTTCATATTAAGTTTCATATAATGCTAGTTGAACCAGTCCAGCTATATGGATGTATAGTGTCTTTGAAGTTGTCTGGAAGGCTCAATGTTTAAGGTCTAGACAGATTTTGTGCTCAGGAACCATGATTGGAGTGCTCAAACAGACAGAACATGAGCAAATTCCTAATTCTCTCCCGGATTTGTTTGGTTCTCATGCCATAGATGATGGGATTTAAGGTGGGTGGGAAGACCAGGTACAAGTCTGCTAATAGTACTTGGGTGTGCAAGGGAACTGTGTCATGTCCTAGCCAGACAACATACAGGGATACCATCCCAGGTAGATAGTACAGAGCCATAACCCCTACATGGGAGCCACATGTGCTTAATGCTTTCAACCGAGCATTCTTTGAAGACAGACCAAATACTGCCCTGAGAATTGACACGTAGGACACAGCAATAAAGGCCACATCACAGCCCACAATAATAGAGGAACCAGTGAGACTATAGAGACTGCTGGGCATGGGGTCAGCACATGCTAGCTTAACCACAGCCATGTGCTCACAGTAGGAATGGAGAACCACATTGGAACCACAGAAAGGCAGACGACTCACCATCCAACTCAGTGGAGTCATGAACAGAATAGCCCTGATGGTGATGGCCACAGTCATACCCAGGATCACTTGAGGAGTGAGAATTCTCTTGTAGTGTAGAGGCTTGCAGATGGCTACATAGCGGTCAAAAGCCATGGCCAGCAGCAGCCCTGTCTCCACAGCTGTGGCTCCATGGACAAAGTACATCTGAGTGAAACAAGCATTAAAGCTGATGGAGCCATCTCCTGAGCAGAAGATGCTCACCATCTTGGGTACCACAGAGGAGGCCATAACAATGTCCACAGCAGCCAGAATGCACAGGAAGCAATACATGGGCTCTTGTAGAGTGGAATCCATCCAGATTACAGTCATGATGAGGGTGTTTCCTGCCAGGGCTATGGTGTACATGGGAGTCAGTGAGATGGCCAGCCAAAGATGTGAAGACTGCAAACCTGGAATCCCCACAAGGAAGAAGGTGGCAGGGGTTCCCATTGTGTAGTTGGAGGATGGCCCCAGCATCCCAGCTGAGATTGATTGCCTGTTAATACATCAAGCGATATCAGAAAAGTATACAATTCTATAAAATCTGTTCCCATTATAGCCTTGCCAAAGGCTGGTGAAATGTTTAGCTTAGTGTATACTGAGGATCAGAAAACTACCATAGAAAAGAAAAAGCTGTGCTTCTCCATCTTCCATTTACCCCTGTATTATTTGCCTTACTAGTTCTATTCATTATTCATGATCATCCTTTAAGGGACCTCTTTTGGGAAGTCTTTGTTCTTTACTCCAGCATTCCATGCTTAGTGGTAAACAGATAGTTTTGTTTTAAGCTTTCATGGACTCTCCCATTCTGACCTCTGAATGTCCTAAATTGATAATTCTAATTTTTAATCTGGCTTTGTGTGTCTTTGCTTTATGGCCTTATATCAAGTATGTGACCCATAGTGATGCTGAACATAATCCTTTAAAGGAGAATATACATATTCAAAATAATAAACAGTTCTCACATAATGATAAACCAGAGGGCAGAATTTGTTGTCCTATCATCTTTGCTAATAATAAATAATTATTGAATGAAACAGTGAAATTCTTTTTTTTTTTTTTACAGGCAGAGTGGATAGTGAGAGAGAGAGACAGAGGGAAAGGTCTTCCTTTTGCCGTTGGTTCACCCTCCAATGGCCGCCGCGGCTGGCACGCTGCGGCTAGCGCACCGCGCTGATCCGAAGGCAGGAGCCAGGTGCTTCTCCTGGTCTCCCATGGGGTGCAGGGCCCAAGCACTTGGGCCATCCTCCACTGCCTTCCTGTGCCACAGCAGAGAGCTGGCCTGGAAGAGGGGCACCGGGACAGAATCTGGCGCCCCGACCGGGACTAGAACCCGGTGTGCCGGCGCCGCTAGGTGGAGGATTAGCCTATTGAGCCGCAGCGCCGGCAACAGTGAAATTCTTGACATCAAATATGTTACAATTTGAATTTTTAATATAGTACCTAGACAAAACATGAAAGAAACATTCTTGTGATTGAAGAAATACATTAATTGGGGGCCAGCACTTTGGCGCAGCGAGTTAACGCCCTGGCCTGAGGCACCGGCATCCCATATGAGCGCCAGTTCTAGTTCCAGCTGCTCCACTTCTGACCCAGCTCTCTGCTATGGCCTGGGATAGAAGTAGAAGATGGCCCAAGTCTCTGGGCCCCTGCACTCACGTGGGAGACCCAGAAGAAGCTCCTGGCTCCTGGCTTCAGATGGGCACAGTTCTGACAGTTGTAGCCAATTGGGGAATGAACCTCAGATGGAAGACCTCTCTCTCTATCTCTCCTCTTTCTGTGTAACTCTGGCTCTCAAGTAAAAAGTAAATAATTCTTTAAAAAAAAAGAAATACATTAGTTGGTCCAGGAAAATATGGCCTCTTGAAAACAATATTTCACTTTCCATTAAAGATAATAGAATGTTTGAAAATATTCATAATCCCTGCCTTCTCTACATTTCATCTTGGATTTCCTATTGAGCTAGGTTCACTTAATAGACTAAATGCATGCAATTGAAACTTGGGGTCAATTCATAGATAGCCCCTCATGTTTTTTGATTCTTCAATCTCACTAACTCTTCCTGCAGGACAAACTACCTAGACAACCAGACAACAAGAAAACGTTATTAAGGGCAGACGTGGCATTGTGCCTGGGATGCCAGCATCTGATATGGGCACCAGTTCAAGTCCCAGTTGTTCCACATCCTATCCATCCCCCTGCTAATGCACAGCGGAAAGTAGCAGAGGACAGCCCAGATGTTTGGCCCTTACACTCATGTGGGAGACTTGGAAGAAATCCTGGCTCCTGGCTTCAGCCTGATCCAGCCTCAGGCCATTAACAACCATTTGGGAAGTGAACCAGAAAATGGAATATCTCTTTCTCTATCTCTTCCTCTGTCTCCAACTCTTAAAGTAAATAATATTTTTTAAAAAGAAAACTTTATTCTTTAGCAAAAACAGTACATTTTAAGAAACATAGCATTTGTCAGTACTTTATTGAAAACTATAGTTCTCATTTTCTGAGTCTACATGTCCATTTATAAAATTGGATACACACCCATACAAAACAGCTGTTAGAATTTAATTGAAATTATACAAGATCTGAAATTTTATCTTCCCTGATCTATCTTTGAAGATGTCTAACTCAGTGGCTATACCCAGGAAGGTTTTTCTAATATCAGTGTGAGTCACTATACCAATTCTTGGAATAATGTAGACCTAAAATTAGTCTTCTGTAGCCCAGGAATATTTTCCAGGTGTCCAGTCCATCTTAACACAGTGTTTATTTTCCCAGCTTCAGGACTACCCTGCCTTTGGCCGTCACTTCCTGTACTTCCCGCCATATAAAGGACTTTCAGGCTGAGAAGTTCCCATATCTCTTCCCTTGGATGTTATCTCTACTTATGCATTTTTCATATCGCATCGGTGATGTGACCCTTCCCTGACTCATTGGCTAGACAGAAACATTGTTGCTGTAAACATTTTCTTTTTTTAAAAAAGATTTATTTATTTATTTGAATTGCAGAGTTATAAAGAAGCAGAGCCAGAGAGAGAGAAAGTGGGAGAGAGAAAGAGAGAAAGAGAGAGAGAGAGAAAGAGAGAAAGAGAGAGAGAGAGAGAGAGGTGTCTTCCAACCACTGGTTCACTCCCCAATTGGCCACACTGGCCAGAGCTGTGCTGATCTGAAGCCAGAAGCCAGGAGCCTCCTCCCAGTCTCCCATACAGGTGCAGGGTCCCAAGGACTTGGGCCATCTTCTACTGCTTTCCCAGGTCATAGCAGAGAGTTGGATCAGAAGTGGAGCAGCCAGGACTCAAACTGGCACCCATATGGGATGCTGGCACTGCATGCAGCAGCTTTACCCACTATACCACAATACCAGCCCCTCTAAACATTTTCTGTTATCCAAGCACTGGACCAACAATCATCTTGTTCTCAATTCTAACCATGTACACGCATGTGCCCCTTCCATTTAGCTCGTAGAGAACTAGGCACTGATTAACTCTACAGCCTAGGTGCCAGCAGTAGCCTTGGGGAGAGGGCTCAGAAGTTTATTGAAAGGTCAAATCTCTGGAATATGATTGCAAACTATAATCCTCACCGAAACCAACACATGAACAACACAAGTGAAAACAAAGACTCCAAACACAAGAAATATTATGTAATGGAACAGACTAAAGTAGTGAGCTGCACATCACAGTCAGACTGTAGGAGCCTTGCTATGTAGAGCCTCTGAGTGAAACATGAAGATGAGGGAAAGTTTTTGCAGTAGAATGGTTTTGAAGAGTAGAAATAAATCCAGCTTATCTTTAATACTGCTATGCCCTGAATGCCACAAACTCAATGCTGACCATTGCTTCTTAAAGACCTGAAGAAAAAGCCTGAAGATTTATGGTACTTACACTTTCCCCTCTCCTCCACCAATGCCTGATCTGAAATGCTCCCTTCCTGGCTTGCTTGTATAAATCCACCTTTCTTCTGATGACAGTCCAAGTTCAAGCTGTGACCAACTCCTCCTTTCTCCAGCTTTGGCAACATCTAATTGGCCGTAATTTTCATGATCTTGAGAGCATTTTGAGAGTATTTTTTCTTCATTTACTTTTATTCTTGCTTAGCATTGCTTACTGTGTTATTAGTCTTTTCAAGTGCAAAATATTGGGTCTGGCTGGTTGTCCCTTTTTTATTATTTTAATTTCACTAAACCTGTTACTACTAAACCTGTTACTATTGCCAATCCAGTGACCTCATTTTATCCTTTCTTTGACTTAACCTCTCCAAAATATTTAAGTATGACTATATGCTCTCTTATTTTTTGGATTGAAGTAAATATACATACTGTAAAGTGTGAAAATATTAGGTTATACAGCTTGATAATTTTTTATGATGTGAACACATGAATGAGCATACCCATGTAGCCACTATCCAGATCAAGATACAAATACACTTGCTTCCAAGTTGTTGAGTTGCTTTGTTTTCTCCAAGAAGCCCTGGAAAAAAATTCAAAGACATAATTCCAGCCCCAAAACTGCCTCTGCCCTCAACCCTGCAGATATATTTACATGAATAACTGGAGGACCAATCACAAAAACTAACTCATACATGTCACTGAACTCAATAACAAAATCATAGAATATGTGAGGCTTTATCATGACTATTTAAATGATAGGGAATGCATAATTCAAATCATCATAAAGGTAAAAGAACATACACATAATTATTTTGTATAGGGCTTTCTGTTTATGATGACCATTTACTCCTACCTCCAGCAAACATGCTCTCTTGATCAGCTCTACCCATTGGTTTCTTTTCTTATAAATCCTCTTGGTCCCTGAAAACTGTCTCTTCACCATCCCAAGGTTTAATCTACCCTTTTCTCTGCTTTGAACCAAAGTAGTCACATATTCTCAGTCTACCGCCTACCTCCCACATCTTCCCATCATTTCTGGAGAAGGTCTTGGTATCAGCAGCTCCCACCACTCCTGGCCATCCCTTTATAGTAGAGTTCAAGCTTATTACTTCCTTCCTGGAGTTACCCTGGCCTTGAAACTGCTTCAGCCCAACACCTGAGTCCCTATTCAATTATCCGCACCTCTGAAGTTCTCTCTATTCAATATTTTCTAATGGTCTGTACCTGGTAGTCCACATTTCTTTCTCTCCAAAGATAGAGAATTGTCTAGGACTCTTAAGGAGGAGCAGAGAGATTCACAGATCACAGATGAACAACACACACAGTAATGATGAGGAGTATTACCCTTTTCTGAGAGATCCCATGAGGAGCCCTCTTTCCCCTGTGGATACTCTGTCATCCTGCCTTTTCCCTGGACATCCTGACACCCCATGGCCTTTTGCCCAGGGAAATAGGTAGCTCCTCCAAAGACTGACTTTGTTTTGTGCTCTGTACCCTGGGGCTCTCCAGGTTGCAGGAGGAGACAGATTCTCAGTGGCTGATGAGCCATGTTTTCTCCATGTTCTCAGAAGACACCTGAAAGAGGGAAACAAAAGGCCCAAGATTGGTTGGATTTGTGAAAGTCTGCCATGTTACAGGCACCCTAACAAATAGTTTTCCAAGATTATCACATTCAGTTCTCACAATTCTGAAATAGCTCCAATCATTATGCCTACATTTTATGAGTGAAAGGTACACAGAACATTGAAATGCTAGTAGGCCACAGAGTCAGGATTCAAATTCTAGCAATCTTAATGGATTTCACTTTATTGTACAACCTCTTGGTGTACTTTCTCTCTCAACATCCACACCTCACTCTTCCTGATTCTGACTTGGACTCATAATGTGCCACACTGTTTGAGTATTTGTTAAAACATTGTTATACAGTCCTGTTTTAATGCAGAAGGTAAGTAGGATGTGAGGGAGACCAAGGAAGAGAAGCTTATCAACCTGAGGGAAGGACACAGACCACAGCCAAAGGTATGAAAGTCAAAATTCTCTCCAAATAGAGGACAAACAAGAGAAGGCAGAGTGCAGGGTAGTTGAAAGAAAATGAAAATGAAACAGGCTGGCAGGCTGCTTGCAGTATATTCTAATATTCATGGCTTCTACCTCAGCACCATCTCAGGGTAGGGATAAAGCTGAGAGAGAGAGAAAAGGCAACCTGTACAATTCCAAGAAGACAACCATAGTTCCCTACCTACCCCCTCTCCCTACCTCAATCTCCCTCCTTTTTCTTTTTCTTTAATTTTTGCAAAGACATAATTTCAATCAACTCTACAATCACAGGCTTAATTCATCATTAACTGTAATATTCAACAACTAAAAAGTAGGAAGACTACAGTTCCACAGGAGTATAAATAAGGGCTAATAATCATATTATAAGATATCGTTTCAATCTTACACATTTTTGTATTTTATATTAACTGTCACATCAGAGAAAACATATCATGTTTGTCTTTTTGGAACTGACTTATTTCACTAAGCATAATGTTTCCAATTGCATCCATTTTGTTGCCAAAGATAAGATTTCATTCCTTTTTATGTCAGAGTAGTATTCCATAGTGTATATATAACATATTTTCTTTATCCAATCATCGGTTGATGGACATCTGGGTTGATTTCACATCTTAGCTATTGTGAGTTGAGCTGCAATAAACATGGGCATACAGATAGCTCTTTCATATGCTGATTTCATTTCTTTTGGGCAAATTGGCAGGAATAGGATGGCTCGTTCATATGGTAAATCTATTTTCAGGTTTTTAGAACTTTCCATACAGTATTCCATAATTGTTGTACTAGTTTATGTTCCCACCCACAGTGTATTAGGGTACCTTTTTCCACACATACACACCAGCATTCATTGTTTTTTGATTTTTGGATGATAGCCATTCTAACTGAGATGAGGCAAAACCTCATGGTGGTTTATATTTCCTTTTCCCTGATGGCTAGTGATCCTGAGCATATTTTCATGTGTCTGTTGGCCATTTGAATTTCATTCTTCAAAAAATACCTGTTCATGTCCTTTGCCCATTTCTCAAATATATTGTTTTTTGTTGGTGAGTTTCTTGAGCTCTTTACAGATCCTGGATGTTAATCCTTAATCAGTTGCATCATTTGTAAATATTTTCTCCTGTTTTGTCAGTGGCCTCTTCATTTTGTTGACTGTTTCTTTTGCAGTGCAGAAGCTTCTCAGCTTGATGAAATCCCATTGGTCTATTTTTGCTTTGATTACCTGTGCTTCTGGGGCCTTTTCCAAGAAGTCTTTGCATATGCCAATGTCTTGCAGAATTTCCCTCTAATAATTTAATGGTATCCATTCATAAATGTAGATCCTTGATCCATTTTGAGTTGTGTATAAGGTGTAAGGTAGGGGTCTTGTCTCATATTTCTGCATGAATAGAACCAATTTTTCCAGGACCATTTGTTGAAGGGACTGTCCTTTCTCCAGAGATTGGTTTTGGCTCCTTTGCCAAAGATAAGTTGATTGTAGATGCATGGATTGATTTCTGTAGTTTCTATTCTGTTCCATTGGTTTACGCGTGTGTTTTGTGCCAGTACCAGGCTGTTTTGATTATAACTGTCCCATCGTATGTCTTGAAACTTGGTATTGTGATGCCTCTAGCTTTGTTTTTGTTGTTTAAGATTGCTTTGGCTATTTGGGATCACTTGTGTTTCCATATGAATTTAAGCATCATATTTCCTAGATCTGAGAAGAATATCATTGGTGTTTTGATTGATCATTCATTGAATCAACAAGTTGCTTTCAGTGGTATGGACATTTTGATTATATTAATTTTTCTAGCCACAAACATAGAATATTTTTCCATTTTTATGGTGTCTTCTTCTGTTTCTTTCTCGAACATTTTATAATTTTCATTGTAGAGATCTTTCATATCCTTTGTTGAATGCTACAAAAGTAATGGGATTCCGTAACTGAGACCAATTAACAAGCACACTGTGCTTTCTATTTCGCTTACTCTGTCTCCCTGTTCTCAGTCTTTATGAGGTAAGGCTGTTGCCATGTTATGAACTGCCCTGTGAAGAGGTCTACATGGCAGGAAATGTCTGTGACCAATAGCCAGAAAGGGCCTGAGGCCTAACGATAGCAGGATAAGTGACCTGGAAGTGAATCTTCTGAGGTTTTCCAACAGCCATATGAGTGTATTTGAATGAATTTGAAAGTCAATTCTCCTCCAGTTGAACCCTTAGAAGACAGCAGAGTCAACACTTTGATTGCAACCTATGGGAGACCCTGAGGCAAAAACACCCAATTAAGTTATACCCAGATGCCTAATCCCTAGAAACTAGGAAATACTAAACTTTTGCATGTTAAGTTGCTAAACATAGTACTAATTTATTACACAGTAAAAATGAATACAGTAGCTATCTACATGTGTATAGTTTCACTTTTACAAAAGAGACTAGAAATTGATATTATCACACTGCCTATTCTTGCTTTGGGAATAGTTACTTGATTGACCATTTTGAACTCCCTGGATTTTAAAACTGCTTAGTGATCTACAGGCGTGATGACTCTCATTCTTGACTGTTAATGATCTGATAATGCTATTCTACTAGAAATTGAGAGACAGATCTCAAGGCAGTGTTGCTTATGCCATAGCTTATCAGAGTTTACTCACATACCTCTCTGCCTGGGATCCATATATACATCCAGAGGACAAGAAAAAGGACAAGAATAATTAACAACATCAAGGTTTTCCCATAAACCCCTCTCACATTTAGTATACCTTTTTCTGCCCCTTTTGGGGGACCTCACCTGTCTGAAGACTCTTCAGCAGCACTCTGCAAGTAGCAAGTAGATCATTTTTGGATTATTGGACAATTTCCCCCACATGCTCTGTACTATGTGAAAGATAGCTGTAATGTCTAAAATTGATAAAGGATTAATAGAATATTCAAAGAACTTTTGGAAACATATAAGCAAAAGAGAATCAAAATATAGAATATTATTCTGTTGTTCTGATATACAATGAGCAAATTATAGAAAGGGTAGACTTAATGGTTATAAAATGTTTATCAAGCTCATTAGTAACAAAAAATAAGATAATATTTGTCTATCAATGTGACAAAAAAATATAAAAATGAGTAAGAATAGGATTGGTAAGGATATGGGAATTTTCATGAGCAAATTCAGCAGCACATTTAAGAAAAGATGAATGGAGCCATTGACTAATACCTTGGCTTCCTCATCCTTCCTGGTGGCGATCTGTAAGCCAGATTCTTTTTTAAAATTTTTATTTAGATATAGACATTTCTTGCATTTCATACGCACAGATTTAGGAACATAATGGCTCTTTCCACTCTACCCTCCCTCCCACCCATGCTCTCACCTTCTTCCTCCTCTCTCTTATTCCCACTCTTAACTTTTACAAAGATCTATTTTTGGTTTACACTATACTCATAAGATAAACCTTACACTAAGCAAAGAGTTCTACAGATAGTATGAGGTGAAAAAAAGCACTGTTCTTCAACAGTAGAGACAACAGCTGTAAACAATCATAAAATCTTAAAATGTCGATTTCATTCCTATACATTACATTTTAGATACTCTATTAGTTACCACAGATCAGGGAAAACATACGATATTTGTTTGTTTTGCAGGGGGGTGGCTGGCATATGTCACTAAATGTGATGGTTTCCAGTTGCATCCACTGAGTAGTATTCCATAGTATATATATGCCATAATTTCTTTATCCTCTCTTCAGCTGATGGACATCTGGGTTGATTCCATATCTTGGTTATTATGAATTGAGCTACAATGAACATAGGGGTACAGATAACTCTTTACAAACGTCTCCAGCTGCATTGACCCCTCCAGTTAGCCATAGTGAAATGTACTTATTGCATAATCTTATATTGACTATTTATTTCTATATGTCACTCTCCAATATTCTACCAGTTTTTCCTAGGATGATTTCTCAAAAAATTACTTGCGTTCAAATCCTTGTCATAGGATCTGATTCTGAGCCAATACAATTGTATTTGTATTCTTGCTTTGTTCCTCATTTTAGTTAGAATGCTTTTTGTTTCTTCCTTAACATGCTGGCTTTAGAAACAAAGTATACATATCAACTGAAATCAATTATTTTGTTAAGTTCCTTAATGAACAGTAGGTGTTAAAGGGCTCTTTGAACCTCTCTGGAGAGAGTATATTATTTTTTTCTTAGATCTATTATTGTAATTCATATTACATGATTTTCTGATATTGAAACACAATTTAACTTATGAAATAAATCCCATTTTCATGGTATATTACTTTCTTTATGTGATGGGATTCTGTTTGCTGATATTTTATTAGTATTTGGGATGAATATTTATAGAGATTAGTTTTCATTTCCTTGTTTGTACAGTGTTTACCAGGTTGAGTCATCAACGTTACAGTTGATTTGGAAGGGAGAAAGAATGGTGTTTTCCTAATTTTATTGTGACTTTCTCTTTTCGTATTATTCCCCTATAGAATAATTTAATCTTAGTGACTTTTGTGGAAGCAGTTCTTGGACAATATTATTTCTTCATTAAAATTTAATCTGATTGTACCTTTGACCTCTACTGAGGTAAGTTTTAACAAAACATGTAGCACCAGTTCCATCCAGAATTTTCCATTTGCATAGAATTGCATAAAGAAATATCTAATTTTATTCATACATTTTGATAGATATTTTGTATTTCTGGCTTGGAATATTTATACTTTTTTCCCTTGATTCTTGTTTTTCCTGTTGTGCTGTCAAAGAACAAGAGTTTTGATTTATAAATTGCTTTTAAACTTGATATTTAGTTGTACACTGATCCCTATTTGCTTTATTTTGGTTTAATTTTTGGGATGTGGTTTGAGTGTTTCTCAAGGGTCCATATGTTTGGAGGCTTGGTCCCCAGAGTAGTGATTGGGAGAGGTGATGGAGATGGAGCCTAGAGGGAGAATTTTTAGATCATTAGGAGTGTAAGGCAGCTCTCATGTAACCTTTTAGGTGGATCTCCTGAGAGAGTTGTTATAAAGGCAGCAAGACCAGTATCATTCTCTCTCTCTCTCTCTCTCTCTCTCTCCCTGCTTCCTCGCTGAACGAACAACCACTTGCTACAAAACACACTCCTACTATTGCCATCTGCCTTGTTACACTCACTAGAACTAAGTCAGTGCAGGTACTGTGCCCTTGAATCTCAAAAACTGTGAGCTACAGTTTATTTGAATGTAGAATAGTGGTTACTAAAAGTTGGGAAGAATGGGGGTAGAAGAAATAGAGGGAGGTTGAATAACCAGCACTAAAACATAGATAGAAGGAATAATTTTTAATGTTTCACAACACAGTGGAGTGATTATGGGTCATAATCTGTTATCTATTTTATGAAGAGATAGAGAAGACTTCAAAGGTGCCCAACATAAAGAAATGATGAAGAAATGAAAATGCTAATTATCTTGATTTGATTAGTATATGTGCAATGAAATATCACACTGTGAACCACAGATATGTAAAAGTACCATACAGTATTCAAAAATAAAATTTTAAATATTTAAATATGTATTTATTCATTTTATTTATTTGAAATGCAGACTTAGAGAAAGAGTGAGATCTTCCACTCACTGGTTCACTCCTTAAATGTCCACAACAGCCTCAGCTGGGCAAGGCCAATGCCAGGAGTCAGGAACTCCATCCTGATCACCCACATGGGCAGCAGTACTAAAATACTTGAGCCATCACCTGCTGTCTCCCCAGGGTTCCCATTAGCAGGAAGCTGGATCAGAAGGCAGAGGTGGAACTATATCCCTAGTTCTCCAATATAGAATGCAAGGGTGCAAAGCAGTGGCTTATCCCATTCTACCACAACACTACTCAAAACTTTAAAATTTAACACACAAAGCTATAAACAAAATAAAACCCTTTTTCCTAATTAGTAGTCCATGTCACATAATTTTAGTAATGAAAACATGAATAAAATAACCTTTAGTGTAAAGATTTGTTTTTTATATTTTTGCTTTATGACACAAGTATTTTAAGATATAATTTTCTCTCATTACTTATTTTACTTTGTTACATATATTCTCCTGTGATGTGTTTTCAGTATATATCATTTTTTGGAAATTTTAAAAGTTTCATTTGATCTTTTTTATCCCAAATTTTAAAATTTTCAGGTGGAATATTCATTATAAAATCTTTATTAATTTATTATGTTATACTCTAACACTTTTACATATGCCTGCCTTATGAAAGGCACTTGTTTATTTTTAACATACGATCACTTTTATGCATGTTTGTGGCATAATTAGTCATGAATATTCTCTATCAGAATGAAAGTTATTAGGTTTTTTTTTAATACTTGTACTAATTTTGTCTACTTTTCTGGGATTGGATATGCGATAGTAATGCCTTCTAATTTCATTCTGTTTCTTCTGAATAAGGGAGGTTGGTGGCTTGCAGAAACATAATTCATAACTTGATGAGTTAAGGTCTTCAGCATTATAAAAATTTCTTTATATAACTTTTAATTGCATTTTAGCCTTAAATCTATCTATTCTGATATCAGAAACATATCCTCTGATTTATAATTGCTTTGCATGATATATATTTTGATCTCTTTACCCTATTGAATTACTTTGTTTTAGGGTTGGATTTTGCATTCTAAGCTAATCTGAAAACTCCTTTTAATAAAAAAACTGAGCTAAATTTTATTTATTGATGGAGCTGATGTTCGATCTCAACTCTATCATGTTATTTAATGTTACACTTACCCTGTTGTTCTATGCAATCTGTTTTCTCTCTACTTTTATATTTCTTTTGGTGCTAGGTGGTTTGTGTATTTATTCTATTAGATATATTCATATTAAAAGCTTTTATAATAAACCTTCATTTTCATTTTCCTTTTTTAGACTTAATATTTTGCCTGTCATCTTTAATTTTTTTGCTGTCTGTATATTACCCATATAACAATCAAGGAATAGATATTTTTTTTCAAGAGTCATTTTCATTTTTTTTGGCCTACATGTGTAACTTATTTATTTGAAAGGCAGAGAAACAGTGAGAGAAATACAGACAGATCTTCTATATGATGTTTCACTCCTCAAATGCCCGCAACAACCCCAAGTTGGGCCAGGCTGAAGTCAAGCGCGAGGAACTCCATCTAGGTCTCCCACAAGGGAGCCAAGGACCCTTATACCTACATCATCATCAGCTGCCCCTCAGAGTTTGCATTAGCAGGAAGCTAAATCCCAGACACTCCAGTATGGGATGCAGGTGCCCCCATGGCTGCTTAACTTACTGTGCCGCAATGCCCAATCCACTTTCTCTTTTTTTCCTAATATCTTTAATATTTTGGCTTTTTTATTTTAAAATATTTCAAATATAGGATATGAAAACAAGGACCTAGGAGGGATTCAACGAGATGGTAAATTGTAAATCACTTGGCAGCTACACATAATTAGTTCTCTGTAAATGTGGACTCTGAAGCTGGCCAAAATCACCAGGATATATATGCCTGAGAGTGAAGCAGGAGGTTTGGGCTGGAGTTAGTTAGAAATTTGGGGATCACTTTCTGCTTGCCCAGAGATGGTAACTGAATCTATGAATAAGGCAGTGGTTACCAACCTTGACTACACGTTAAAATCACCCAAGAGTGTAGCAAAAACAGCATTTGGTATTTACAAAACCAGCCCAAATTCTGACTGACTTGGTTTAAGAGTAGCAGTTCACCAGCTTAGCATATATTAGAATCATCTGGATGGCTGGTAAAACACAGACTACTGAGTCCTGTCCAGAAGTTTGTGATTGGGAAGGTATTCGTGGAGCATAAGAATTTGCATGTCTAATAGGTCTCAGCTGATGCTGCTAGTGCAGCTGCTGGAAAGAAACATGAATAAACATGAATGTTCTCATAGCAACAAAAGCATGCTTCTCCCAAGGAGATTTTATCAGGGGGAAATAATAGTTCATTTTCCTAAACTCAGAGCTGAGGGTGAGGACAGATTGATAAGAAAAATCCTAAGACATGAGAAGTGAGTCTTCATAGCCCACACAACCAACTACAGAAATATTTGAGACCAGGAGGCAACTGAATGGCCACTACTTGTACTGTCTTGTTTTGCCCCAACATGGAGAGGTAGAGAGAGAGAGAGAGAGAGAGACAGAGAGAGACAGAGAGAGACAGAGAGAGACCCCCAAAGGAGGAGGGAGTTATCAGTGATTCTCTTCAACAAAAAGTAATATGACTTACATCTTCTTTATACCATTTAAGGAAGGAAATCATTATTTTTCATCTGTAGCAAGCTAAATTTTGCAATTTACAGAGTTCATTTTATTAAATTTAAAACCCAAGACCATTGCTAGCAGTTGTAATTTTTTTCCTTGGCAATCTTATTTATAAATTGGAGGGTGAATAATTGCACTACCAGCACAGGTGGGAACACTCAGGGTCTCCCAATATGAAAACTCAGCACAGCCCTCAGCTGCTACTTTCTTCTGGTTTAACAGATTCACCGGGCTCAGTGGCTCCAGCCACTCAGGGCCTGGACTTTGATGGCACGTGGCCCCTTTCCATCTACTTAAGCCAGACTTCAGTAGCCTGAAAGCTTTGAGCTGCTGGCTGAAGTACTGGTTGGGGTGGTGAAGTCTGGTTAGGGACAAAGGGCTGCTACTTAAGTGTTGTCTTTTCTGTAAGGGCCTGTTTCTCTGCTTTTCTGTCTCTGCCTTCTATAAGAAGCAAGGAATTCCCTGTTGCTTGGTTGTGGGAAAGGCTGCAAAACTAGACAACCAGGTTTAGTTCTGTTTCCTTTCACTCCATTTATAACTCATGCCCAAAACGTCAAGTTATGGGTAACAAACTCAACTTTCTTCTTGCTATGAAAAACAAACTTGGTAGTGAACTAAAATACTTCGGGCTGGTTAAATACTGGAACCTCCTTGCTAGTTAGGTGAAGGTCATTCCTCCTATACTGCTTCTTTTCCTTGGCTGTGTGGGGCTGTTGGAAAACTGGGGACTGGGAGTAGCTCCTAAACCTCACTGGGGGCTAGGGTGGGTGCATTAACCCTGTTCTCGTTAGGGAGGGTGCTCTAGTTCTTGAGTTTTGCGCCCCTGTCATACTACGGGAGCCCAAGATCCAGCAGGGTTCACATATAACATTCAGCAAACCCAGAGAAACCACCTGAAAGTCTGATAGACATGGGTTTACCCTACTTACAGGCATGACTAACGGCAGCTAGCCCGTCATCCACACTGCCTGGCCAGAATGCACAGTGCTAAACAGTGGAGGAGTGAAGGAGCACATTTGGTGGGCAAAACAGCCAAGCGTGTAGCCCAGTGTTCAGACACAGCCACAGCTGTGCTAGGCTTACGTTTGCCCTCCCCACCAGATTCTACTTAAAATGTCTATTCTAGAGTGGGAAGAGGGGGGCTCTCCCGGAGGCCACCCCCAGCATGGAATGCCCCTTTTCATGGAGGAAAGGGCAGCGCTGTGAGCCTTTTCTGTAGTCCCTTGTAACAAGATCGTAAAGGTCGCCTTTTGAAGCTAGCCTCTAACTTCAATATAACCTCAACACCTAGCCCTGGTGTCCTTGATAAGGGAGGATTGTGAGCTGCTTTCTGATCCAGCTGAAGATATCCCACATGAGGGAAGCCACTTATAACCCACCTGACCACATTCACTGGTCTCACAGTTGCATTCTGTCTCAAACCCTCCAATTGCTTTTTCCAGGATGTAAAGGCCATTAGTTTAACTTCCTTGATCCTGCTATTCATTAACTTCCTTCTGGTGACTTGGAATCTGGGAGATCCTCAGGCATTCACTTAAGCTGACTCCAGTTGTCCTGGAATTTAAGGAGAATGAAACAACTTGTCCCTGTGCCTTCTTGTCCACTGTTCATCTCTTTCCTCTTTCTTGGCTCTGCAAGCTCGCAACTCGGCATTTACCGTCTTCACAAGAGAAGCAGCTATGGCTCTTCACTATATACTTCATTAGCTGCAGGCTGTTGAAGTTCTTGGCTGACCTTTTGACTTCAGTTGACTTGTTAGGATCTCTTGCAGCCCAAAGAATCTAGCCTAGATCTGTTCATCAAAATCCTATCTCTAACACCCCTAACAGCTTTCACGTGGTCCCCATAGACTCTCAAGCTCTTCCCATAATTCTTCACTTTCAAGAACCTTTCAGAACACATTTTATGGTAGTGTTTTGCACTGACGTTACTCAGCCTACAGTGGAGAGGTCTCCACTTAATGATATCGACTTTAAGCAACAAGATCCCTGAAAAGTACGTGGGTTGGGGGTGGAACTGGACCTGTAAAGGGGATTTGTGACCTGGATCTTAGACTTTCTCCTTTCCCTAGTCTCAAGTCGCCCTGTCTCCAGGGATTAGAGAAAACCTGACAGAAGAAGAAAGCATAGAACACTTAACAGGTAAAACTTAAATAACCTTCCTGTAGTACTCACACCTGCTTATCTCAAAGGGTTTTTTTTTTTTCTTGAGGTAGATGAGTAGTTCTGTCCTACGACTAGGCTGTATTAAAAAGCTCACAAGTACCTTTCATCACTCATTGACCTAGCGACATTAGATAAGCCCTCCAAAAGAGGTACACAGGTGAGGCTATCTTGCCTCAGTGTAGGATAGGCTTTTCTGATTCAGAGTGTAATGTCTTGATAAAAGTGTGTTAGGATACTATGCTTCCTACCAACTTCTTCGGAGCCTTTAGATGAGTATTTCATGCACCAGATCACCTGCTCATAATGCCAATGAGTACAAGTGGCAGCTGCCACATCTTGGGTTATGAAGGCAGTCAAAAGCTTTAAAGAATCGGGAAAGCTTCTGTAGCAGGGAAGATAATAAGCTCAGAAAGAACTTCCAGATGCAGAGGAAAGTGCCCCCACACAGTCGAGTGCCACAGGTACCTGTAGTCACAAGGATGCCCCTCAAAATGCAGAAGTGCTCAGGGAGTAGACGGTGCTGCTCAACCTAACACTATCAGCAGGTGATATCTAGACATAACATTAAATACCAGAAGAGTTCTTCTCCCTATCTTGTCCATGGTGTTGCCTTAGTCTTATTTTGGGGACTATTTATCCCAGAGAGCTCCCTACACTTGCATGTTCCCAAGTGACATTTCCTGAAGACTCCTCGGATCACCCTGGGATCGTTTATAAGGTTCTAGTGTAACTGGTTCCTTAGCTGCATTCCACTAAGCTTGCACCTGTAGTGCTCAGCTTTATAAAAGCTGAGCAGACTTGACCATCTCCCCTAGGGTAGGGATATGAGATAAGGTAACTTCGTCTTCAACTACCTCACTTGATGCATTGTTACTGAGGATATTAACCCTGTGCTGGAGTTTGAGGGTTTGCATGCCTCATGTGGGCATCAAGAATCCCATCTTTTTGGCTATAGTTGGAGGTGCTAGGAAATCATCCCTAATGGCCATATAAATGTGATTCAGTTGTAATTCAGAAGTAATGCTAGGGGTGTATAATGCAGTCTAAGCAGATCACAAAAATCTCACACAGCCTAGGGGAGCCAAATGAACAAATGTTAACTGAGAGCCAAATGACAAATGTTACCTACTTCCCTGGGTGCTGCTAGACATAAACTGCCTTCACTCATCCCCCACTACCTCTTTAAAATCTCTACCAAACTGAACTCAAACTCAAACTTAAATTCTAAGTAACAAACATGACATTCTGAGGACCAGCAAGCATCTCCTGGTCTTGGCTTTACAAGTGTGTTCATCAGAACAAGAATGGACACGTCATTTTTTCCTCTTACTTTCTCAGAATCTTAAAATGAGCCAGTTCTCTTCCCCAGTCCCTACCTCCCCTCCAAGTTTCAATGGAAACTGTAAGTCTTACAGACAGGGTTTACCTTTTGCACACGTGAAGTCATTGAAAAGTAAAAACAAGTTTAATTGACTATTTGGCTCAGTGTCCTTAAATGAGGAAATCCTTGCAGCTATTCCAGAAGTCAGCTGGTAGGCAGGTTTTTATGAGTAAAAGACAATCCTCAAACATCTAAACCCCTTGTGGGGGAAGAGAAGATATATGGTTCTGATTACATGTCTCTAAGCCACCTGATTCTACTTAGGATAGAAGAAATGACTCCATGACTAGTCTAAAATTCCGGGATGGAAATACCCTGGCCCCTTATCTGAAATTCTGCCCCCTAAAACCAATTACAGCCTGGGAAAGTGTGGTTGCTCTAAAGTCTTGCCTGTTACTTGGAGAAGCTGAAGTTTACCACTCAGCCATAAAGAATGAAGTCTGTCTCTTCCAACAAAATGGATGCAACTGGGAACCATCAGGCTTAGTGAAATAAGCTAGTCTCAAAACATGTCTTCTGATATGTGGCAGTTAATATAGAATACAAAAAGTGTAGGAATAAAAGATACCTTATGATCATCACTTTTAGCCCTTGTTTCATACTTCTGTGGAACTGTCTTTCTACTTGTTGAATACTATGGTTAGTGGTGAATTAGAGATACCTCTTTGCAAAAACTGGGGAGGGGGAAGTAGGGTTGTCTTGGAACTGTACCTATGGAATGCATGAAGTTTATCAAACCTAAAAATGTTACAGAACTGGGGAAAATAAGCCTAGTCACTCCATCTTTTGGATGATACTAGATGGGAAGCAATCCCTTCTAGAACAGAGAAGCAAGGACGACTCAACAGCATGTAAATATTACACAGACGGCCTTTCCATGGTGAAACACCCACATTTCCGGAGTCTTCCCTAATGACTGTTATGCACATAACTTTGAACCCGGTTGTTATGTATTCCTGGTAGGCCAGAGTAAGGGAAAGGGTTTATTGGAAAACCCAGCAGACCGGAGGGGAAGGGGTTGTAGAGAGGTAGGAGGGGAGAGAAGCCAAGAGTGCCACATGTTCAGGAACAGGCCCTTTTAAAACTTTGCCGGAGGGCGGGCAGGAAAGCAGGAGCCGTGAATCCCATTAGGATGGGGGTGGAGCTTGACACTGGTAGTTGGGCCATGTGGCTACCTGGCTTTCAGCAATGGCAGCGGGAGCCAGGGCATAGGATGTAAATCAGGGTGTAAGTCGCGCCATAGATAAAACTGCGTCATTTTCCTAACACTGGTCATTCTAATCAGCTTTCAGAAATGCTTGACTTCTGACTTCATTGAGCTAGAATGGAAAGGAACATATTTAAGCTACTATCTAGATTCTTACATGCCTTTTTTAAGCAGGCTTTTTATTGGCTGCAGGTGATGGCATCAACATCCATAGAAGTTTGATTGCAGGGAGGAGAAAAGGTGTGAGTGTAATGCAGAGGTCAGACATTTTTCCTGATGTTGTGTATTGGTCAGACAAAACTTCCTAACATACTTTCTACAGTGGCCTCCAACGAATGAGTTTCAAAATCACTGTTTGCGCCAGTGCTGTAATGTAGCAAGGTTAAGTCAGTACTTGGGACACCAGCATTCCATATCAGTACTGGTCCTAGTCCTGGCTAATCCACTTCTGATACAACTTTGTTAATGTGCCTGGAAAGGCACTGGATGATGGCCCAAGTACTTGGGCCCCTGCCACCCATCAGAATGGGATAGTTTCTGGTTTCTGGATTCAGCCTGGCCTACATCAGACTATTTTGGAGGAGGAGCTGCTGTTTAGATTGACTGTTAACTAGAAGCATCTGTAAGTCTCCTACACCGTCATAGCTGTCTAATGCTGTGAAACCTTGCCTTATCCTTATCTTTGCCCACAAAGGCAATTTTTGGATTTAGATGAATGCCTTTGAAACTTTGCTTTTTGGTTATTGAAATTGGAACTTGATTCCAAAGACCGGAGAGAAAAGACATGTGTCCTGGTATGTAGTAGTAAATATAGAATACAAAAGTATAGGAATAAGTGTTCATCTCATGATTTGTTTCTAGCGCTAGTTAGACTCTAGAACTGTAGTCTTCCTACTTGTCACTTGTTGACTAATGGTACACTAATCCTGTGATTTCTTACACAAAATTACATTGAAATTCTTCTTACAAAAATTACAAATCAAGCTACATATGCAAAAATTGTCAACTTCTGAAAGTCTCTATCAAAGTCTCTAAACTTCTGTTCCCCAGGTGGAACTCTAACAAACCCATTGTTTAGGGCCAAAAGAAGGGTTTTAGATTCTAGATCTTTTTCTAGAATTGGTCTTATCTTTTGAAGGTAAAGGTAACTGCAGTTGCTATAATCCTAACAAGCATAAGCAAAGTAATAATGTCTGGAAAATCAAGGGACAGTCCTAGGATATCTTATTTAACTCAAATGTTGGACTAGTTTCTTTAACCTGGAATTAGTTACATGTGTATTTTTAAGGCATGTCCCAGTTTTAATCTTGCTATGTCCCAGAAGACCATCTCTTGCCTCTGCCAGTAGCTTGGCTATTTGTCTCCAGTTCTTACCATTCAGTTCCAACTTCATCCCGTCTTACACTTCTGCTTAAAGATGCTGTGAAAACACTAATCCTCTTCTGTTACATAAAACTTGAGTCCTGCACTGGGCCCAACAGACCACACCAACTTAATCACAGTGATAGAGCTTTGTCTACAGAAAACCCTTATAGCTATTGATCCAACTGTAAACCATTAAGATGTAAACAGGTGACAGCTACAGTCAGTTGTGTTTTTCCATGCCTCACTTCTGTTTTTTCTGTGAATTCTATCTGATCACATTGGAGTTCACAGTACCTGCTGACTATGAGAGCTGTCTGATTGCCTAATAAAACTATCATGTGGATACCTGTGTTGGAGATGCTGTTTGGCTAGGTCTCATTTAGCTTAGGCCAAGTTACTTCAGGGACACTTGCTATTGAAGCCTTTGTTAGCTCCTTGGCAGAAATAACTGTTGAAGACTTCATCTTATTGATATGTGAATTCATAGGACAAACCCAGTATTTCATAATATACACATAGTGGGCATGTATCTACTTTGGGCTACTGATGTCATGGTGTAAACTGGGTAGCTTATAAACTACAAGTATGCCTCACAGTTGACATGGAAAAGTCAAAGATCAAAGGAGACGTAGTATCTGGTGAAGGCTTGACTCCTGGCTCAGAAGCAGTAGCATCTTGCTCCATTGTAGGCAGCCCATAAACAAGTCATAGACAAGTCAAGGTCAATCTTGGCTTGTGGAATTCCTGGGATGAGAAAGTCACGTACTCCCAAGTTGAAGGAGGATACACTCTGCTAAAATTAACTGTTTGTGACTGTGTTGCAGAAAGCCTGATAAATTGCTTGCATATGTTAACTTCCGTGTTGCCTTGAGCTGCAGCTGGTTGTGTATAAAACATAGCTAAGATGCTGGAATAAATGAGCCTTGATCAGCCTTGTTGTCTTGGCTCCATTCTCTGCACCCTGTCCCTCTTTTCATTCCCACTCTCTCCTTCAGGTTCCATTCGACTGGTGTGGCAGGCCCATACACTCCATAGATAGGGTCATCACATGGAGACCGGGCATCTTTCTGGGATATGTTTAAGGCCACTATTCTTGTTTGGCTCAGCCATTCATGTCCCAACACCTTCAGTGCTGTGGCCTAGCAGGTAAAGCTGCCACCCTTTAGTGCTGACATCCCATAGTGCCGGTTCAAGTCCTGGCTGCTCCACTTCTGGTCTACTTCTCTTCTATGGCCTAGGAAAGCAGTGGAGGATGGCCCAAGTTCTTGGGCCCCTGCACCCAGGTAGGAGACCCGGAAGAAGCTCCTGGCTTCGGGTCAGCACAGTCTCGGCCATTGCGGCCATCTGAGGAATAAACCAGTGACTGGAAGACTCCCCCACCCCCACCCCACCCCATTTCTCTTTCCAATAAAATTTTCTTAAATCGGACACTAAGCCTCAACATATGAACTATGTGGACACACTCGGATCACAGAAGCATGTGAAAGCATAAATGTGGCAACTACCTACTCAAGAAAGTTGTATGAGTAGTGCCGTCTCACAAGATGCTGCTTGGGATTCCCACGTTCTATGTCAGAGTACCTGAATCCAAGTTCATGTTCTGCTTACAATTCCAGATCTCTTCTAATGTACAACCTGGAAGGTAGATGATGGTTAAAGTGCTTGGGTTCCTGCCACCCACACGGGAGACCTAAACTGAGATTCAGATTCCTGGCTTTGATTTGGCCTAGTGTGGGTTGTTGCAGGTGTTTTGTCTGTGTCAGTGGATGGAAGATGTCTGTCACATGTTACGGGCTTGACCCACAAGGCCCGTGCACTGCTGGGATGGTGGGTGATGGTGCTCTTCAAGAAGAGCTGGAGACAAGTTTTAGTGAACATAGCCACTATACTAATGACCATGCACACTTTTTAAAGGCAGACAGAAGGAGCGTAACTAATTCACGGCAACACTAATTCTATAGGATAGAACCGATATTGGCACTGCTATGCTTCTCCAATCCGCTTGAAGATCATGTAGTTAGGATACCTTTCTAGGTGGTCCCAACAGACCTGGCCCACACCCAAGGAGCAGTCTACCTGGCTGGCAATTACAGAGCCCTTTAACAGGGATAAGGGGTGGGGAAAAGTACCTGGGGCTCCCACTACCTGCAAGCAGTCAGGTTTTGGGGTTCTTCTCGGGAGGCATGGTGTGCCATTTCTCCACCTCCTGTATGGCCAGTGCAGGCAGACTCCCCATCAGGTACAGTATTGCCCACAATGTCTCAAATGAAGTGAATCTTTAAACTTATTAAATCCTTTTTAAAAATCAAATAGCTGAAGGACTCTTGAGTGGAAAAATGTGTTTCCTCTACCCATCAAATAAGAATTCCTCATTTAAGGAAGGATAAAAGTGGAATCAAAGCTCTAAAACTACAAAAATGCAAAGGGGGTTCTGGGTTGGAACATGGGAACTTTATGGGTTGAAGTCAAGGCAAGTGACATGGGGAGTAGAAAGGGCAGATGGAAGAAGCTAATACAATGCATATTAACAAAGTTCTCCAAATATTATCGGGAGGGAGAGGACAAGGGAGAGTAGGCTTACTATGAGGAAATAACTCCCTTGTTTGTAGCTGAGGAAACTAAGACCCTGCAGTAGCAACCTGGGAAAGCTGATGACATAGTTCCAGTCCAAACCTGAAGCACTGAGGATCACAAAAACCAATGGAGTTCCATTCCAAAAGCTATCAGACTCAAGACCCAGGAACTAAAACACTGAATCTTCATGTCTCAGTACAGGAAAAGACTGGTGTCCTGGCTCAAGGCATTCAGTTGCATGGTGTTCCCTCCTAGATATTTTGTTCTTGGGCTTTCAACTAATAGGTGAGGTCCTTCATAGTACTAGAGGAAATCTGCTTGATTCAGTCTATAAATTCAAACACTACTCATCTAGAAACTCAACACTCCAATGTTTGATCAAATGTCTGTGCACACCATGGTCCAGTCAAGATACAGGAGATTAACTTTGGAAAAGCTACTAAAGGACAGACCTGGATAAATCAAGATAAAAATAAAGGCTTCAAGGACCAAATGACTTACAAAGATGCACAAGCCACTGGGATTGGGATAGAGATGACCCAGTACGATGGATTGACCTAGAAAGTGAGACTAGACTCTCCTTTTCTAGTCAGGTGAGGGAGCCTGGAATAAAGGTTAACAAGAAGGAATTAGTGTCATACCCCAGTATTACCAGATGGTGTTACTAGTGTCTTTCATTTCAAATTTGGTGTTCTCTGTATCTTGAAATACTGCCCTGATGCTATGGACAATACTTATCGAAGCTCCAGTGTGCAAACCCTATGTGGAGTCCTATTGAAGAATCTTCAGAGCCAAGTAGGGTGGACATTAAGACTAGCAAACCAAGTCATAATGCTCCTTTAATGGAGCAATTTTCCTATCAGTTGGAAAGTGATATTTCCTACAGATAAACTGCAGTTGCAGCTTGAAATGAGAATATCTGGCCAGTGCATTATTCATTTGGTTTTAATACACAACTTCATTCTTCAAAACTGTTTCTTGAGTAGGAAAGCCTTACTGGCTGTCAAACAATTAAGTCATAGGAATCACATCTCTTGAAAAGAATATTGCAGATTTCTAACTTCCTAGAAACGAAAGCTCTGTTAAGAAAATGGAAAGTACCATTTCTCTGGTGTTTAAGATATAACTTGGCAAACAGGCTGAATAGTCTCGCTGATAACAAGATAGAATATAAAGAATATAAACCTGCTTTACCTCTTAAATGCTGGAAGTCAAGAATCGCACCATGCCTTTTTTTTTTTGACAGGCAGAGTTAGTGAGAGAAAGATCTTCCTTCCGTCGGTTCACCCCAAGTGGCCGCTATAGCCAGTGCGTTGCAGCCGGCGTGCTGCGTCGAGCCAAAGCCAGGAGGCAGGTGCTTCCTCCTGGTCTCCCATGTGGGTGTAGGGCCCAAGGACCTGGGCCATCCTCCACTGCCTTCCTGGGCCATGGCAGAGAGCTGGACTGGAAGAGGAGCAACCGGGACAGAATCCAGAGCCCCAACCAGTACGAGAACCCAGTGTGCCAGCACCACAGGTGGAGGGATTAGCCTAGTGAGCCACGGGCCGGCCACCATGCATTTTCTAGTATCATGTGTGCTGAAAGTTACAGAGCGTCATCATTGTCTTCCACGTTAACATGTTTCCTGATAAGTTTAAATTTTGCCCCTATCTGGAATATCTATTGGCTGATTTATTTAGCTCAGATAGCACTAGTGTATGAACTATAAAATCTCACTGAATCTTAGATTCTTTCTATTCCTAATTCTGAACACTGATGTGAAGGTTTATTGACAACCTAGCTATAGGCTATGGTCTACCATAAAGAATCCAATGTACAAGACCAGGAACTATCGTGTGTGAATACACTGTTGCTTAAAAGCACAGATAATGAGTGTTATGTCCTCATTGGAGACCACTTTGTTCACACTTCCACAAGTTCTAGATAACCTTAAGCTAACCAGCAATATATACCTTGGGAGAAGAATGTTGCACTCCAGATTTGCATATAGCTTTTTCTAAAGCCTACACTGGGAAAAACTAGGCTTATGGCAAGGTTTTTAAGAATTGAAAACTACTTCAAACCAGTAAAATTGAGATTCTATATGCTCTAATGAAACATGAGCCTATCTTTTTATTCTAGCTTCCTAAATACACTAGGGACTAGAAATCAAAGAGCAATTAGACTCAAACCTAATACACTTTGCTTTCCTTGGGATATTACACAAACAATATTCATAGGTCTTGGCAAGAGATGCTTGCTTAATTATAAAAGGGATCATTAAGTGATCCAATTATTATAACACTATCTCTCATTCCTCCCAGTCAGATGAATAAATAAAATGGGTCATTATTGGAGATTGGATTACAGCCTTTCATAATATCAGATAATACCAACTGTCCCTTGAAACATAAGCTTTGTTCCAAACTAGAATATATATCCTTGTTTTTAAACCTACCTCCAGGGGCTCAATCACATTTTACATCAAACTGTAAAATTATCACAGTCTAAGTCCTTAATACATGTGGAGTTGCCTTTTTTTTTTTTTTTAGAGTAAGGTAGAGATCCAACTGTCTACATGTGGATGCTTGCCAAATACTTATTGAAAAAGACCTGTTTCCATTACTTAAGAGTTAAGATAAATGTGGGATAAATGTTATACAAAACTGATTTACTGTGAAATTGCGGATATGTGAGAATGTACCTGGACTCAGGATTCTGTGACAAAGTTCTTAGATCTAAACTTAAGATGACAGGAAATGGATGCAAAGATCACTGCAATGTGTACATCTTAGCCTCATCCTTCACAACCATTCAGATACCTGCAGGAGCAAAGTGTCCTAAGGCCTTCATAGCTGTGGGTCTTCCCAATGACAAGATCATAGACTGCTAAATATCCTGTCCTAAATGCTTCTATAAAGCTAAGTAAACTTAATACTAGGTTAAAGCCTATTGTGTCTTCTGAGCATACAAATCCAAACTCATGACCAATGCTAGTCACTATTGCTCTGTTCCAATATTCCTTTTGATGGCCTCAACTCTGTAAGGTCTCTTATAAAAAGTTTATCATGGGACTTCACTGCCATAGTTACATTATCTACTGTCAATGATTCATGTGCACTTCAGTCTCTTCAGCGCCAATGAGAGTTAAATGAATGCTAGAATGATGAGCCCATAGCACCAAACAATGGTATTTCCTCTACCCACAAAACAAATCTTATAGCCTCTTAGGAGAAATAGATTTGGGGGAAGAAATCTCATTGGATAACTAAGTAGTCTTGAGACTATGAAGAGAGGCATGGAGAAACTTTAAGACTTACTTTAAAGAGTTAGATGTAGAGACACAGGTCTTCCACTTATTGGTTCATTCCCCAAGTGGGCTTAACAGCCGGAGCTGAGCCTATCTAAAGCCAGGAGATTCTTGTTCTCCCACACATGCAGGGGCCCAAAGACTTGGCCCATCTTCTGCTTTCCCAAGCTATAGCAGAGCAGGATCAGAGAGGAGTAGATGGGACTAGAACCAGCACCCATATGGGAGGCTAGTGAATCAGAGTTCTGAGTCTGTACAACGTTAAGTAGGCACTGTCTATTCCAATGAAATGGAGAAACAAAACCCAAATTCTTAGTTCCTTTTGCATTATCTCCCCATGCTGTGTTTGTCTTCTGTCTCAAGCCAAAGCTATGCCACATAAACTTAAAAGTCATTCTCTAGCCCAACATGCTCCAGTGTCTTCCCAAACTTTTCTTTGTTTTCCTGTAATATGGTATCTCCTGGAATGGACTTTTGGGGGAAAGAGCTATTAGCTATGCTCAACAACTTTAGTTCAGACTCAATGTGACCCTCACACCCATTGAAGTGTTTGGTAGCATCTTTAAGCCCACTTGCTTTCCCCTGTTTCTAATGGGCCCTCCTGAGATTTCTCCATACTTGAATTGTCTATGCAATAAACTCAGTACTAAAGAACACGAAAAATATACCTGTAATGGCCTAAAATCTTAATATATCATTCACTACACTCCAGGGATATTGTTTGAATAGGAAGCATTGAAGTAATTTTTGACGCTCAAGTTTGTAACTATACTAGACCCTTAGAACAAAGGCAGATTAACATGAGAAAAGAACACTTCACGTAACATTAGAAACTTCAATGAAAGGTAACTCGGGACTTGGTGTTCTAGTATCTTCAAAAAACATTCTCAGAAATAAGACAAACTTGCTACAGACTCCCAAGGCTGGGGGACTTGGAAGGTAAATATGGGAAGAAACTAATAGAGTAATTTTTAAACTCCCCTGGTGCCTTCTGTGGGCTGATAAATTACCCTACACTGGAGACCACTTAATTCCTAACTCGAACTAGCAAGTAAGGACAACAAAGAAAACCCTCCACTTGTCTAGCTCAAAGTTTAAGATTTAGGGGGCAACATATCCTGGTTTCCTTCAGTTTTACAGTATATACGAAATAAGCTCAAAACCCCTTATAGGAACACTAAGCCCTTGACTACAATATAAATCTAAAATGTTATCTCAACTATTTAAAAAAAAAAAAACTTAGACTTGCATCTATGACCTACATTGAATCTGTTTAAAAACTGAAACTAAAATCAAAGCTTTGTCACCAAGGTTGGGAAGAGACCATCGGCTACAAGTGTCCTAAACTGAAGGCTTAGTTTTGGGCTGCAAACTTCACTTCAGGAAATCTAAGATATTTGCCAAGAGTAGATTCAAAAGCTGATGGTAGGGTAGCTTCAGGAGACAGAATTGGACCTCCATGGAGAAATGAGATCCTGAGGACTGAGACTGGTCCCCACAATAAAAAAAAAAAAGCTGAGTGGTTGAAGGACTAGAATTCCTGACTTACAGGATGTGTTTGCTTTCCCTAAGAATCTAGAACTTCCTATAAGCTTTGTACCTCCGAAGGCCAAGAGGTTGATCATACATACCACATACCTTCTTCTCCCAACTGGTATGGAAAGGAACAGGGTAGAATAAAAATCTTGAAACAGGTGAGGGGGTAATTCTGTATCCACAGCCAGAATTTTGAAAACAAACAAGCTTTTATAGAAGAAAGCTGCTGTTGCAACCCAGATCTCTGTCTGCTGGTCCAAAGTTGTTCCTAGTCTATATATATCTTCCTTCTAAAGCATTGCAGTGAGTATATATGAACTCCAAGGAACCAGCTCTACCCTTAGGTTGCGCTTTGAACTTGGATTGCTACAGGGGACTTTGATCCTAGGTCCCTCAAATTTATCTGCACTCAAACTGCCATCTAGAGTGGGAAAAGGCTTGCTGAGTGCATGTTGAGATATGAGTTATGTGGTTCTCATTGCTTTTCAAAAAGATTTGAGATAATCTCATAAAGCAGGTGTTCGCTCTTCTCACAGTAGGTTTTGAACATACAGCTCAACTTTTCTATGGAACTTCCTATAATTGCCAAGATGGGCCTTTCCAGGAGCAGATATTAAGATGGAACTGGACATGCATGAGGGTTTGGAATGAAATGACCATGATGAAACATTAGAGGGGAACTCTGAGGAGGATGACAGAACCATGAAATTGCAATGCAGGTCTGACTTTGGGGAAGAAAGAATTTAAGAAAGCTCTAGACTTCAATGTATTTCTGAAGGTTTGTTTTGTTTTTAAAGATTTACTTACTTGAAAGTCAGTTACACAGAGGAGAGTCGGAGGTCTTCATCCACTGGTTTACTCCCCAGTTGGCTACAACAGCTGGAGTTGCACCAGTCCAAAGCCAGGAGCTTCTTCCTGGTCTCCCATGCTGGTGAATGGGCCCAAAGACTTCAGCCATCTACTGCTTTCCCAAGCCATAGAGCTGGATTGGAAGCGGAGTGGCTGGGACTCAAACCAGCACCCATATGGGATGCCGGCGCATTAGACGGCAGCTTTACCCGCTATGCCATGGCACCAGCCCCTGAAGTTTTTGACAAGGTAAACAGTCCTTGAGCCACAGTTAACCCATGGGTATAGTACCTTTATTATTAGACTTTAATTGCAATGGAAGCATTATATTAATGAATGATTGCAATGCTAAGGGAAGCGGAGCCTAGGCAACACCATCTCTTAAGGCTGCTGGTCGTATGTTCCCTGTAATTGGAAATAGAAGGCATGTTTCTTGGGCATTATAACCCATTTTTGGATATCACATATCTCCAGACTTGGAGCTTTCCCTCTTTTAGCTCCCACGATCCTCCCTTTCTAAGGGGAAACTTAGAGGATTGGTGGGATATGAATTACAAAGCCTTTGTCTCTGAAAACATCTTGGATAAAATGCTTATCCTCTCCCTCCACTACTCAATGTCTTTCTGTCTTGACTATTACCATTGTGAATTACAGTGGCTTACCTTGTGGAGTGACCAACACCTTAATTCCCGAGAAGAATGAACCTCTAATAAACACTGACTTTGGGGGAATCTGCATAGGTATGCCCATAGTCACAATGGGGCAAAGGAGGACCAAAAAGCATCTAAGTGTTATGCAAATGTGCTACAGAAGCCATGTAATATCTTTCTCTGCATCTATCCTATAAAGGCAACCGTATCCCTTTCTGATAGTTAGGGAAAACTACTCCTGCCATTATGGCAACTCCTC